>NW_006435837.1:1626639-1651092 GCF_000325575.1 Pteropus alecto | reverse complement strand
CTGAAGGCAGAGCACAGGCCCTGTCCCTCTCATGAAGCCTACTCTTATCTCTCAGTTTGAGGTGTGTGGGCTCCTTTCGGCGGAGCATTTGGCATGCACTTTTGGGTGCTAGGGTCTGCCAAATTATTATATATGCACTTTTCTCATTTCCCCTGCTCAGCTCAATGCTTTAGGAGATCAGGGACTATATCTTTCTTGCCTTCCCAACTCCCCAGTACCTAGAACTATTAGTACATATCTGGGTGCTCAGGATGTGCTGATTGGATGAAAGGACGATCTCTTATGTACTTGCCGTGTCCCTTCAATTAAAAAACCTCATTATATGAATAAGCTGAAATCTCAAGCCCTGTGTCCCCCAGCTAGACTCTTAAGTTCTCTGAATGTAGGTGCCAGGATCCTATTTCTTTATATTTCTCATGGTGTCTGGAATAATACTTGGGCAACAGTAAATGTACTTCTTGTCTTGCTCAGGAGTAGGAATGTGGACTCAAAAGATCCAAAGGAATGACCTAAAATTACATGTGTGTGTTTATAGTAGCCTCAACAGAGTGTGGACAAGGGCTAGGCTTTGTTGATGAGAGCGGTGGTCTCTGGGGAGGAGTGTACATACCCCAACAATAACCACTGAATCCAAAAATAATATTTTAAAACTTTTATATGTCTTTATATTTTATCAAAAAAATAGAGTTGTTTGAGTTCTATAGTAGATGGCCATAGATCCTTCATTTGTGATGTATGACACACATGAGGGGAGTCAGGGTCACCCTTAGTAGTTTGTTTTCATTAGGTATATTGAAAATAATCTTGAGCTGTTTACATATACCTATAGACTTATGAATTTTATTGTCTGGTTTAATCCTCAAAAAATGGACAAATGGCTTTAAAAATTCTTGCAGAGAAACAGGAATTGGAGCTATTACTAATAAAGTACAAGTAAATAGCAAGAAAATGGCAGAAGTGGCCTTAATCCTAATCTAATATGCTACCTTGGGTAGCTAGATGACAAGGTGAAAGCAATGGGAGTGAACCATATCTGACAAGGATATGGTCCAAAATGTTTAAAAATAGTCAAGAAGACTATATGAAATGTGGATTTACATGCACTGTTATTGTTTTATTACCCTAATCCTATGTGGATAATGTGTCTTGAAGAATTAACTAATGGTGTTTGAAGAATTAACTAATGACTTTTGAAAGTATCTTTACTTCATTTTATCTTTAGAAATTTCTATTTCTATATTTGTTAAAACATCTCTGATATGTTATAGTTTATTAGTCCATTAGTTTATCTCTATGTAAATGAAAATAACTACACATATATTGGATATATATGCTGAAAAACATTTTATTGCTACAAGTACATGTTCACTGGGTTAGAGCGAATGAGATTGTGGGTTGTTCTTTTTAAAAAATTTAAAATTTTTTTCAATTACAGTTGACATAAGATATATTAGTTTCAGGTGTACAACATAGTGATTAGACATTTATATAACTTAGGAAGTGATCACCCCGATAAGTCTAGTATGAATGCGAGTTCTTGATGGGCCAGTTACCATCATCATGTCACACTGCCCTCACATGGCTGGCTGACCTAAAAGCCATCTCAAGAATGTGTGTTATTAGTCAGCATGATAATGGCACAGCTGGGGAGAGATGGGTCATTAAAAATTCATCATCACTGTTGGTTATAAATTAACTCAGATCACACAGCCTTCTGAAGTCACTGGCATCTTTGGCTTACAGAAAAAGCCAACACTTAACAGAGTGTAATGGATTTTTAAAAACGTGTTACGGGCATTACATGCGAATATGGGGTGGTTATGTGTTTGGATGTCAACAACAAAAACAAAAATCTGGAATTTACTCTTCGTCAAGCATTTTCTTATTTATATTAACCTCACAATAATCTTATATGGTAGGGATCATCCACATTGTATGACAAGGAAAGATAAAAATAGCACACTTTAGTGCCTTGCCGAAGCTCACATATCTAGTCAGTATAGAACCAGCGTACAAATCTAGATAATTGATATTAGCTAATATATTGCTATTTGTTTCCAAAGATAAGAATTCACCTGCATTTATTATCAAGCCACCTAATAATTCAAAATTGTACTGACAGTTTTGAGATATAAAAGGCTGGGCAACAGGGGACACCATGCCCTGAGAGGGAAAACAAAATGTTCACAATGAGGCCTGGAGTTGGAATCTTCATTTCATCTGTCTGTAGAAGGTGGTGAAAAGCAAACCAATTTTGGTTAAGCTTATTGACTTTGCATCATCTTATGTGATTTCTCAAGTGAAGGTTCTGCAGTTTTGTATAAGCAAGAGGTCCCTCAATGGAGCTTTGCCAACAGTTTTTCCCAAGGCATTCTGCAGAGCATCAGATATCGACCTAAGTGCAATAAATGTGCATCTCTCTCTGTTAACAGGACCATTGCCAACTATTTGGTGTGGAGGATGGTTTATTCCAGAATTCCAAACCTCAGCAGACGCTTTCAGTATAGGTGGCTAGAATTTTCAAGGGTAAGTTTGAAGAAGATTGCAATGTTACATGACTGGGTAACTTTACATGCCACAGCAGTCCATATATTAACTAATCCAGTAAAAATCATCTTTAGGGATTGACAGAGGGAGTTTTGCAGCCCAAGCTATATATATATATATATATTTTTTTTTGCTTATTTCTATTTATTGAGGTAAACCTTACATATAGTGAAGTATACTCAAGCCCTACTTCGATGGGTTATATACAGATATTTAGGGCAGTACTTGGGACTATCACATTGTTTTCACTCTCTACCTTTTATCAGCTTATTCCATTTTTCCCCAGTGTTTTTAACTGGGTCACTGTAATTATAGTTTTAATATTTCTTAGTGATGTATTTATAATTATCTTTCATTTTCAGTAATCTGAATATTCAAAATGTGCATACTATATGTATTAGATGGTGAAGTTTCATCTTTAATTTAAGGATAAGAGTTTTGTCTTTAACTTTACTTTGATCTTCAATCTTTGAATCTGTCCTAACTCTGCTTGGTGGAAGAGGCCTAGATCTAATCTCCTCTGAGACCTCACTCAGCTGCCTGAAACACTCCCCTCAATCTGGCTCTTAGATCTTCGCTTCTCTCCTACTCTCATTCTCACCTTACATAGGTGTTATACTCTTATCCGAGTTTCAGAGGCTTTTGTTTGAGTTATTCTCCCACTACTAGAGGACTTCAGGATTTTGTAGCCTTTTTAATATTTTAAGGATTTTGTGACTTTTAAAAAGTATTCTTTTTCTCTCAATTTGAAGTTACGTGAATGATGAATTTTATAAACTATGATTTCATTTAATAGATGTTTCAGTTATTAGAGAAGAAACTTATAAGTACAGAAATTCTTAGTGGGTCATTACTCTTGAGGAGTAACACAATTATTTTGAATACATTTTGGCTCTTTAAAGTCACTAGAATATCGAGCTTTGTAGAGAACAGCATAAAACAACTATACATATTAAGGGCATATCAAAGGGTTAAGCTACAAAACAAGTAGCACATACTTGTTTTGAACTCCTATGGATCACGTAAAAGATGGTACCCAGCTGCTTTCAACCCCTACTGTGAAGAGAATAAGAGAGAGAGGTGTAAGAAGTAGTGTGTGAGAAATTTGAGGTTAGATTTGAGGGGATGTTTCTTGAACGTGAAGTGCTAAATATAATATTGAACTGCCGAAAAATGTTGTAAGGTCTCTTTCTCTAGAGGTTTTAAAAATAGATTCATTATTTACCTCTGAGAGGGGTTGTGTTACCACAAAGTAGAGGAAAATAGATGAATTCAAGTGCTAATTCCATTCGCCCTGAATCAACAACTTGGGTCTAACATTGTTCAAGGGCCTCCTCCGGCCACCATTCCCAGGGCCTCCCTTCCTCACTGCCTGCCTTGACTTTGCATTTTGAATGCTCCAAACTCACAGCCTCCAAGGGCAACTTAAATAATATTTATTTCTTGCTTTCATCCCCATGAGTAAACCTTCAAGCCTTCCAATTCCTGCTTTGGAACCTCTTTACTTGTTTGTAAATGTTTTCTTGTAATGGTTTAATCAGGACAGATGGAGAAAACATTAACATGTGTCTTTTACTTGGTTAATGGTGTGTTCTTTGCTATGACACTCTGTAAATATGCTTCCTGGATTGTTCATAGTGGGCCATGTTCTCCTTGTGAGTGTACTACCAAGAGCAAGGAAACTCTGACTGGGCAGGAACTTTGATCACCTATTGATTCTAGACCTTTCTTGGTGGAACTTTAGTTTAGTAGATATTAAATACTATCTGGACACTTTGACAGCTTCCCCTCACATCCCTGCAAACCGCAGAAAAGCTATGCTATTGTCCAAATCCTTGGTTTAATGGTGAAAATTGGAAGGAGAGGAAAAATACATTATTTTCCACTGTCAAAATATTTTCATGTAGTTTTAAGTATTAACTGGGGACAAGCAGAATTTTTAAAATCTGATTTCACCTTTGGTTCTACTGTCTGACACATGAATATGGGTTGGGGCATGCAGTGTTTTGTAGACTGTTTTCTTCAGGTTGTTTGAGTTTTTTTTAGCCATAGATTTTATCCAAGCGAAACTCAATCTGCGTCGATTATCTCCCACAGGTAATCCAGGGGACCACAACGTTGTTACCTCAATGGGACAAATGTGTAAACTTTATCGAAAGTGCCCTCCCTTATGTTGTTGGAAAAATGTTTGTGGATGTGCACTTCCAAGAAGATAAGAAGGAGATGGTAAGTGCTGCTCCCCAGCTGATAAAAACAATGGCAGCTAACCAGATCTGACATGGATAAGGTCAACAGGCCAATATCAGCCTTTCTGCTCTTTAAGCAATAAATCTAGATAACAGTTTTGCTGTAGTACCATATTAACTAAAAACTCAAACATAGAACGGTCATCATGAAAATTAAGAAAATCCAGAAGTGAGAAAACAAGCATGAAATCATGCCACACAGAGTTAGAGTTTATCCTATAGAACTTAAGTGTGTGAAGTTTATGCTTAGGCGAAAAAAGGGGGCCTAGATAATTTTATGATTGGATATTTGAATTGTCGTAATTACAAAAGGTAGAGATTTGCCAGTCAGGCCTCCCTTTTGTACAGATGAGGAAGCTGGTGACCCAGATATGAAATGATTTGTAATATATTTCACAACTATTAAGTGGCTTAGAATTAGAATTAAGATGCAGGTTATTTTTTCCTCTCCTTACGCTGCTTTCTAAATACTAAAGAGGCGTGACATTTATATCACAGAAAACACTCTCTATTTTTTCATAAACAAAAAGAAATCCTTTTATTTTGGAAATTTCTAAACATAGAAAAGTGGAAAGAACAGTGTCATGAAAGTCCATGTACCTATGATCCCTGGCTCTATGTAATTGCTGTCATGGCATTAATGACCCAGCCAGATACATCTAATAAAAGCTGAGGTTTAGTTTCTTTCAATTACTCAACAAATATTTTGTCAAACACCTATTACATGTCAAGCACTGTTCTAGGCATATGGGATACATAAGAGAACAAAACAAAGATCCCTGACTTCATTCAGTCGACATCTAAATGGGGGGATGGGCGAACAGATGATACAAAACACAATGAATAAATTAACAAGTGTGTTTAGGAGATGATAAAGACTCTGAAAAAAAAAAAAGGTGATAGAGGTAAAGAGGAACTAGGAGTGCTAGAGAGAGAGAGTGTGTGTGTGTGTGTGTGTGTGTGTGTAGTAGGTTGTAGGATTAAATAGGATGATCAAGGAAAGCCTCACTGTGAAGGTAATATTTGGCAAAGATTTGAAGGAGGTGAGAGAATTAGATTTGGCAGCTGTCTGGGGGAAGAGTGTTCTCAGCAGAAGGAACAGCAAAAGCCTTAAGGCAGGGATGTGCCTAGAGTGCTGCAGGAATAACAGGGGGGCCCATGAGGCTGATGAGTGAGGGTGAGAGAAGTAGGTGCTGAGGTCAGAGCAGTAACAGGGATGGTGGCATTTTATAAAGCCTATAGGCCATTGTAAGAATATAGGTTTTTACCCTGAGTGAAGTGGTGGAGCTATTGCAGGCTTTTGAGTAGAAGCCTGATGTGTCCTGACTTATGTTGAGAGAATCATCTTGGATGCTTTGTTGAGAAGAGACTCTAGGGGTAAAGGATAGAAGCAGGGGGACACATGTCGGAGGGACCAGGCCAGAGTTGATGGTGGCTTGAACCAGGCAGTAGCAGTGGAAATTGTGAGAAGGGGTTCGATTCTGAGTACATTCTGAAAGGTAGATCCGACATAATTTCCTGACAGATTGGATGAAGGATCCGAGAGTAAGAGCTTCGAGTCTGATTAAATGGAAAAAAATATGGAGTTGCTGTCAATTGATAAGTCAACTGATAAGGGGAATACTGTGGGAAGGCCAGGAGTTTAGTTTTGTCTGTGTTATTTTGACATGTTCTCAGACTTCCAAGTGGAGATGTCAAAGAGGCAGTAGGGTATGTGAGTCTCGAGTTCAAGACAGTGGTCGGAGTTAAAGGTTAGAGGGGAGAGGACAAAGTATGAATAGTGTCTAGGGGAGTGAGAGAGTGAGTGAACTGAGGAAATATAGTATGGCTGCCTGGAGGCAGTAAAGGTCTAGGTGAGGTTAAAGGTCATGAATTTAAAGAGATTCCTCACCTTGGCAGTGTGTCATTCTCTATCTGTTTCAGCTGCGTTGGAGGAGGGGGTGTATTTTGAATTAGAAATTTGGATTTAGCCAGCGTTTTTGTTGTTGTTGTGCATTTTCTTTGTGAAGAATTATATTTTACAGATGGCATGAAGCAAAATATGTAGGCATGATTAATGCAGGGGAAGAAAAATAATTTTCTATCTACCCTTTTAGGTTCTTGGCTGAGACCGCCCCCTCCGGGCTGTAATCAAAGACATATTAATAAGAGGAAAACACAGAATTTTAGTAACATGCATGTCTCCTGTGTACATGGCAGAGACCCAGGAAAACTAAGTAACTCTCTGAAATGGCCCAAGCCAGCACCTAAATACCATCCCCAGCTAAAGACGAAGATGGTGAGGGGGCACCTAGTTATGGGAGGCGACTAGGAAAAGCACAGTAAACAAGTGTAAGGTTGTTATGCAGATTTAAGTCCTTGCCTTCTGTACTGATAAGATTTTCTAGAGATTTAGCCATCTTCTTTCTGGTACAGAGAGGGACATATTCTCTTATAAATGGAATTTCCCTTATAAATGTTGATTTCTCTCACTGTTTTCTCCTGTGTCTGCAGCCTGTCAAAAATAATCAGCCTAAAATAATATGCCAAAGAGGCATATTTTTAAGTGGTATATTTTGCTTCCCTTCACTAATAGTAATCCATTATAGTCAGTCAGATACATATATGAACAGCTTGGATGCAGATGATTAATAAATACTGAATTTAAAGGCAGAGACATAAAAAAGTCTATTATGATAATTCACATGATTGGTGTTATGTGCTGTTACATAATACCAACTGGTTGGTATTATGTATTGATATGTAATACATAACTATTATGTACTGAAGTTGGCGTTGAAATGCCAAAAATCTATATTTACTTGGATTTTTGCTGTCTTTTGATACTTTGGAAAATTAAGCCAAATTTGAGACTTTATATTTAAACCTAAAAGTCTTCTTTTTGCAAATAATTCCACTGAAGAATTAATGTCTTATTTCAAAATACTTAATATTCCCATTGCGTGTTTTCTTTCACTCCTTGGTTGGAGTAAATGGATTGAGATTTATCAGATAATCACAGTGGTAACTTAAGCTCTGGGAAGGATATAAAAACAATTAAGGGATAGTGGAGGTTTTTTTTTTTTTTTAATATAGCAGGACTTTTTTGGCAGTAGAAGGATTTTAAGTAATATGAAAGGTATGTGGATTAATTTGTTTTTCTCAGTTTTGGTGTGAAAGCCCCTTTTTCATGTGTCAGGGTGTGACATTCTAAAACAGTTGATTTTGGCAATCCCCCCCTTATTTTGATGTATATGGGACATGAGATAGAATGATAGTCACATAGATACTCACCTACTTTACATAAAATTATTTACCTCCCTTAAGCCAAAACTATTTGCCTCAGGGAATACTTAAGTAGGAAACTTACAAGAGAAGTATCTGGCTTTTTATACCCTGTTACAGGGCTCCCATCCAAGAGCCACCTGGAATCACTGATTTACATGAAAAACATTTTGTATTATTAGCTGCAGGCCAAAGAAAAAGAAAAACAGGAAGATCCCCAATGGGACAAATTCCAGAGACTCTAACTCAGAGAGAAGGCTGCTATTGTTTTATTTACCAAAAAAAAAAAAAAATTGTGAAGCAAATAAATACATTCAGAAGGTTAAACTTCAGGTACTTCTCAAACATTAATGTGTATAGGAATCACACAAGGCTCTCATTGCTTTTTAACAAGGATCTTTTTAACTCGGTTCTGGGGTAGGACCCAAGAATTTTCACAGCAGACTTCCAAGTGATGCTGATGTGGCTGGTCCAGGGATCAATCACACTTGGAGTAGCTAGGCTTTTGCATCATTTGTTTGCAAACAGTTAACCACCAGGAAACTTGGCCCTGGCGATTTATGTGAGCAGGGCAGGCTGTTAAGTTGGATATCAGTACTTCATTTACCAAAGCCTGCTGCATTAGTGTAAATAACTACTTCATTTTCAGATCATTGAAACTTTCCCTGATTCAGATTGGTTTAAATAGACTGTGCCAAACCCTGCGTGAGGGTCTCCAGGCTTCTTCTTGTTTCCTCTGCCCGCTTCCCTCCCCCTGAACTATTCAGTTTTCCTTTGAAAACTGGTACCTAAGTTCCTCCAGGGGACTTCCTGCTTCTCCTCAGTATCTCCGTTTCTACCGCCTTTTAGTTTCAGGGTTGGCCCAGCTGCTTCTGGTTGGCACCCTTTGTCATAGAGTTTAGGAGAGAGAAGTTCACTTTGAGGTTTCTTGCGTAGAGGAGTAGAGGAGAAAGCATCCTCCCACCCCCAACCTAGCAGAGTTCTCTTTCCTTTTCACTGGGGGAAACACACAATTCCCCATTACTATTTCCTAATGACTTCCCATATGCAAGCGTAGACACATATTTATTCACTTACACATAACAATGGGGTTACAAGTTTAATTAGAAATGGGAAAAATAGCGTAGAAAAAGGCGAATCCTTCAATAGAAAGCCACCTAAAGAGGCCATATGGAATAGTCTCCTGCCTTTCAAATAGCATGACAGGGCCTTAACCCATGTGGGACGGGCTTCCAGCCTTGTACCTGAAGAACAGGCAGGTGGAGCGAGATTAGGGAGTTGCAGAACTCTTTGGACCATGGTTGTCTTTGTTACCTAAAGTAGCACTATCCAATAGAACTTGAATATGGCCCATCTATATAATTTTACATTTTCTAGTAGCCTCATTACAAAAGCCAAAGGAAACAGGTAAAATTAATTTTAATAACATATTGTTCAATTGAATATATCCAAAATATTTTACCAAATAATAAAAAGGTTATTAATGAGATAGTTTATATGCTTTATTTCATGCTAAGTCCTTGAAACTCCATGTAGATTTTATACTTATAGCACATCTCAATTCAGACTGGGCACATTTCAGTGGTTACCATATTGGATAGTGCTCAACTAAAGAGCTGAAGAGGGAGCTCTTGAGTTCAGTGTGGCAAGGCTCAGTCCCTGGGTGAGCAGTCCCCAGGTGCTTGTAGCCAGGACTAAGAAGTTGGGGTCCCAGGTTCCTGACCAGCTGGGTTTCACACTGGGTTCTAATATCAAACAACACCAGAATTCATGGCCTGGGAATAGGGGTGAGAGTTGGAGGCAAGCTGCTACCTGGTGAGGATGTTTCAGGTTCTCTGGCATACCTGCTTAGAGGAGACAAATTCCAGATCCTAGTCTGAGGTAAGTACCTCAGAGGCTTGCTTCTCATTGGCTCAAGGACCGGGTGGGTGGAGTCTGCAAGTTAAAGACGTTCAGTGCCTGGAACGCATAAAGGACTCAGTCAAGGTGAAACCTGGGGTTTCCAAACTCAAATACCCTCACAGTGAGTGAGGAACGTTAAATAATGTACAGGAGTAAAGCTGGCTGGGTCTCAGCAAAAGCCAAGGCAAGTGCAGTGATGAATGGTAATTGCCCCTGGGCCTCAGCGTCTGGGACACAATAGTGGTGAATAAGAATAAAAGTGCTGTCCACTATTCAACTCATGGTATTTTCATGCAGGATGCCTGTTGAGGGTTGCTAGGTTTGTGTTTTGTTTTTTGAGAAAGGTCAGAAATATGGATTTTTATGTGAAATCTCCCACGTTAAATCTTGGTCAATCCTTTGGAAGCCAATCTGAATATGTCTTGTGGAATAATACCATTTGTAGTCTACGGCCATGCTACCGTGAACAAGCCTGATCCCATCTGATCTTGGAAACTAAGCAGGGTCGGGCCTGGTTAGTACTTAGATGGGAGACCACCTAGGAAGACCAGGTGCTGTAGGTGTAAAAAAATAAAAAAGAATAAGGGATTGTAAGCTGACAAGGTCCTTGCAATCTGTGAGGTCAACCAAGGGTTGCCTCGCCTAAAAATAAGAAGTAAATAAAAAAATAACATTTGTGCCTTTTACACTAACATTCTCTCTCCAATCTTCAGAACCAAAAATCAGGACCTTGTCTGTCAGAGAACTTCTTTAATTTTTTATCTCATTTAGAAGAAGAACGTGCATAATTTTAAAATGTAACGTATTAGCTAAACATTTAACAAGTCATTTTTGTGGAAAGTTATATACAGGATATGAATCTGAGACTCCCTCAGAGAATTGATTATGTATTGTCACTGTAAATAGAGATGATGCTCCTGTCCCACTGTGGCACACACTGATTTGTATGCTCATGACAGGAGAGAGGATTAGGGGTGTGTGTGTGGGGTAGGAGGGAAGGATGTCTAAAGTTATTATTTGTTATTTTTCTCTTCTATTTTCTTTTTATTATTAATGATACTTTATATCTGTGGTATATGAGTAAATGCCCCCAGATAGATATCCACATCCATGGAGGGCAGGTGAAGATTACCAGTGATGGCTAGGAAGGGAAGAATTGGTCACCATAGGCTTAGTGTGACTCTGATGGTCAGGATGTAATGTTTTAACAATCTGGCAATGATAACAAAATAGTTACCTTTTACTAAGGTTTAACTGGATGCCTTGCATTCTTCTAAGTGCTTTCAATGTGTTAACTCATTTAATCCTCACAATGGCCTTATAACTGCTATTACTGCCCCCATTTTCCAGATGAGGAAACTGAAGCTTAGGGAATTTAACTCCCCAAGATCATACAGCTTGAAAGTGGTTTAAGTAGGGTTCAAGCCCAGACAATCTGGCTTTAAGCCAGTGTTTTATTCCCTTCCTTCTCTCTGGAAAACACTTAAATTTCACCATTTTTATGACTAGAATGTAGAGACCAGTCATTATGAGGAGACTTTGTGGCTTTTCCTATAATTAATTCACCCCTATCAGGAAATTATTTATTCATATATTAAGATCTTATAAAAAATACACACATTTTCTGTTACTTAGCATTTAAAGATAGGAAACAGTTGGAATAGATTTTGCTTCTAGTATTTCAATATTTTAAAGACATTTAAAATACATTTGAAATTTTAAATCAGATCCAGTATGTAGACATTGCATTTTTGTGTTCATATAATTTTTAGAGGAAAGACAGACAATAAGAAGTAAGTTTATCAGCGATTTCATCTAAGAGCAACCTTTGACGTATATCTTTGGCTCAGTCACACACTGAGCTCGATTTCCAGTACTTTTTACATATATCATTCTCAGAAGTGGTCTCTGATGTTTGGCATGGTGATGCAAAGCTCTGTAAGATTTCTCATCAAAAAAGTCTTTAAAAAATGTTTACCGTTCTTTAGTTACTAAGGCAGAAATGTGAACATATACATCCAAGAACAATTTTCTAAGTGTTAAAGCAAAAAAACAAAAAAACCAAAAACAACCCCCCCCCCAAAAAAAACAAAAAAAAACCTTTCTGTTTAACTGTGGTTTCTAGAAAATTCAGTGAATTTGGAGTTCCCATTTGAACATTTTTGTCTGAATTATTAAACCATATCATTTTATTTCATTATAGATACTGTGTCCCCAAACTACTTTATTCATATATCTCAACTCTGCCAATAGGCATCTTTTTGCTGCTCCCTCAAATTTTCTGTGGTTTTGTTACAGGGTGAACCCTGTTAAAGAAAAAAATTATTTCAATACTTGTTAAAATGGTAAGCAAGACTTTATTTAGATTATTGCAAAAGGCATGAAGACTTTCACAGCAGAAGAGAGAGATCGGGCTCAACTCTGAATACAGCAATGACAGCTGGGGATTTATGGCCAGCGAGCAGGCGAGGGGGTCAGTGGATGGAAAATTACTAAGAGGAGATATCAAGGGCTAGGGAACTTTTGCTGAAGACAGGCCATGGTGCTCAGATATCAAGAGTAGGGGACGAGGAATTTGACCAGATGTGGACGGTGCTCAGATATCAAGGGTGAAGGATTCTCTTTAAAGTACTTACCAGGATTCTTGCTAAAACTGGGCTATGCAGGCCTGGCAAGGACAGGATGGGAGCCATGGTCAAGGCCTTGTAAAGGAGAGGGCTTAGAGGATCATGACTCAAGTTTGGTCAAGAAGAGTTTTTGTCAATCCTCAAATCAGAGCTAAAGTCAACTGGTCTCTTGTAATACATTAAAACGTTCTGTATACAGAAGGTTAATCTAGTTAAAGAGGAACAAATCTTTTATTACATTTCAAATATAGACTTGAGTGAAGAATTAAAACTTTACTTTGTAAAACAATTCACTAATTTCTCCTGTACTCTAGTAGCTTATTCTTTTTTCCCTTTATGATAAAGACATTGTCCATGTCCCAAAGTAATGAAATAGATGACCTACAGTATCTTCCAATTTTCTGAGCTGCTCTGTGTGAGCAATTCCTGTAGTAATTCTTATCCCAAGAACAGGTTTCTCCTCCCACCCCATGCTGCTGCAGCTGGTGCCGAAGACTTAAGTACCCATGTGGGTCCAATTGCAGTGGTGGAGTTTGAACTTGCAACCTCCATATACTAGGAGTTTACTTCATTACTGAGCCAAGGTAATTGAATTGATGTACTGCCATTAATATTCAAGTTTTCCAATTCCCGCACTCACCGTTTCTCTCAGTGGTTGAGTAAATGAGATATAACTCTAAGATTGCTGCAGAAGTCACATGAAAGTCAGTGTCATGCATTATAGCGATGCTCTTATACTGAGGGCTGCTTCGTTCTTTGTAGATGCTGCCACTCATGAGGGTTGCTTTCAGTACAGCTATTCTACAGATGAAGATAAAACTCCCTTCAACACAAGTCATGCAAAGAAAGGATATTCTCTCTAGCTACCAAGTGTCTCTCTTTCTGTTTGTCAGGGTTATCAGCTACGATGTCAAGATAAGTTTCTCTCAGTCTTTGCTGAAGACCTGTCTTAATTAAGGCAAATGAAAATGATTCGAGTTTTGAAAGGGCTTTTAAATATAGTTATAAAATATTGCCCTTATATAGAAATTACATCCGATTTCCTGCAAAGTCACATTAGCATCTCATATCCCAGCTCTACGCTTATCGATTTGGGCAAGTTAGTTACCCTCTTTGCACCTCTGTCTTTCTGTTTATAAATGGTACATGAGTTTCTGTTGCTATAATAATGCTGCGTAATGCTCAATCACAAAACCTCAGTGGGCTTCACCAATACGCAGTTACTGCCGATGCATCTGGAGTCAGTTGGTGTTCCTCTGAGCAGCCCTGCTTATTTTGGCTGGGCTTCTCGAATGTCTGGGGGATTGGCTGGTCTAGGTTGGCTTCAGCAGAGGTGATCGGGATGACTTGGCTCTGCTCCAGGTGTTTTAATTCCTTCAGCTTGGCTAGTCTGGGCATGTTCTTACAGTGATGGCAGAGGTGCAAGTGAGCAAACAGAAACTTGTGAGGCCTCTTGAGGCCCAGGCTCAGAATTGGCATGTCATATCTGCATTCTTTTGGCCAAAGCAAGCCACAAGGCCGGTCCAGATGGACAGAGCAGGGAAATAGACTTTGCATTTTTAGCAAAAGGAACTGCAAAGCCACACAGCAAAGAGCATGGATAAAGGAAGGGGTGTAGAATTAAAACCCCATTGCAGTGAATCACAGGTAGGGATACAAATAGTACAGTAGTCTCCCCTTATCTGTGGGGTATGTTTTGCAAGACCCCCACAGTGGATGCCTGAAACCGTGGATAGTACCAAGCCATACATACATACATACTATGGTTTTTTCTGTACAGGCAAACCTCAGAGATATTACGGTTTGGTTCCACACCACCGTAATAAAGGGAGTATCACAAATGAAGTGAGTTGTAATCTTTCTGCTGGTGGAGGGTCTTGCCTTCAATTAGAAAAACACACAACCTCTGAAGCACAGTAAAGCAAAGTGCAACAAAATGAGGTAGGCCTGTACGTACATACCTATAGTAAAGTTTAATTTATAAATTAGTTACAGTAAGATTAACAACAATAACTAATAATAAAATAGAACAGTTTTAGCAACATACTGTGGTAGAAGTTATGTGAATATGATCTCTCTGATAACTGACTAGATTTGATAACCAAGATGTCTACTAAGTGGCTAATGGGTGGGAAGTATATACAGTGTAAATCCTCTGGACAAAGGGGCGATGCATGTCCCATGTGGGACAGCACGAGATTTCATCATGTTACTTAGAACAACACACAAGGTAAAACTTATGAATCGTTTATGTTTGGAATTTTCCATTTAATATTTTTGGACCGTGGTTGATCGTGGGTGACTGAAACCACGGAAAGTGAAGTTGCAGATGAAGGGGGTTACCTTGTGGCTTTGTGGTGAGGACCAAGTGAGATACCCCATGTGGGAGCCTTCACACAATGCCTGGTGCCTAGTAAGTGTTAGCTTCTGTTATTACTCGCCTAAGATTAATCAGAATGAGAGAGTTCATACCATCAAAGTCCTTGGCACGAACCGTGGCAGCTCTCCTACACTGAGATCTCCTTTTTTTCTGATTTCTCTTAGAAAGACTGACAGTTTGGGAGGTGCCCGGGGTTTTTGCTGTTCCTAGTCCTGCATACATGCCCCAGTGTAGTAGCTTTCAGTTGGGATAAAGATCCTTTTAATGCTTGTGCCCGGGCCACATTCCAAAACCTGCTCTATCATTTAATGCTAAGTCTGGCTCATAGGAGAGTCTCATGAAACTACTCAAGAGCCAAATATAATTTCTATAACAGATTCAGGTTTCACAATTCTGTATGGGCTAAATCTTGTTATAAGAAATGTCGTCAGACCCTAATCCTGACAACTCTTTTTAAGCAGCCTTTGATAAAGTGACATCCAGCCAAACAGATAGTTTAGATCTCATTGGGAATTCTTTTGATATAAGTGTAGACACTACTCTTGCCCTTGTCCTTGAGTATGCTGCCACAATGATGACACATTTGGCTTGCCTTTCTTGTTTGTTGTCTACATCTCTGGATAACATTGGACACTATTGCCTTTGCCACATATTATCGGCCATCATCTTGTCAAGCAGATCTGATGAGATCTGTGGACTGCAAAGACCATGTACTGGAAATTCATTCACTGAAAGCAAGCATTTACACCCTCCAACAGAACTGAATTTTGGAAGTGACCAGGCTGGGGGCAGTTTACCCACAGCCAAAGGCTAGCCTGTTATGAGACTGGTTGACTTCTAAATGTTATTCTGGTCTCTGTTCCATTCCCTCTCAGAGATGGAAAGTGAGAAACAGGAAAAGACCAGTTATAAAATTAGAACACAGTCTATCTGTTCATATCCAGTAAATAGGATTTTATTCCTTATTACCTCCTCCCCGGTCTTAGGTTTTTTGGTGGAAGGGCATGCTAAATTCCTGTACCACTAGACTAACATGCTTTATAGAATGTCTGGGGCTCAAATAACTTGATTTTTTTTCCTTTTGCCGACATGTTTAATAGCCATGCAAGTTTTTTAATCCTGATAAACTGGTTTGATTTGTTTTATTAGCTCACTTGGCTGCCAGAAACCTCAGCATTTTCTAACTATTCTTAGTTTTTCTGGCTTTACCACTTCTACTGTCTCAATATGGGTCTCTTCTTTACTTTTTATTTTAATGGCATTATTTTGTCTTTATGAGGTGTCAATTCAAATTCATTTTAATAAATAGTTACAGTATAAACAATGAGTCAATATTTAATATTTATTGGTGCATTGATTTATTTAATGTCCATATTTCTAGTAAATTGCCAGAAAGAAAACTTCTAGGAACTTCCCTGAGATTGCAACCTATTTCTTCAGGGTTAACCATATAAATTAATGATACTGATTTCCACTTTTCACATTCACTAATTGAGTGGTTATAACTTAAGGAATGTTGCCCTGCTCTAGATCAATGGGGATGCTGGAGACTTTTTAATCTTAGTTTTATTAAGATACTACTTATAATTTCTAAATTTTTAAAGAGGAAAATCTATTCAACATTATACCTTTTTAAGGATCTCACTAAAGTTACATGATTTTAAAATTAATGCACATACTCAACATTGAAGATTTTTTCTTTTTAAAAGAACGCTATCAGCCTATAATTATTTCTAATACACATACATGTATAAACCATTATTAGCCATCTGTCGTATATCATACTGGCATCACCAATCTTAGAATGGACTGTGGTAACTTACTGAGTCATTTGATTTCCAGTAAAATTTATATTTGGAATAACTGTTGGAATAACTGTTATACATTAGCATATATAAACAATATTTGCTTCAATTTCACTTCTTTGCTAGATACCCACTAGAGGTTTTTAAAAGCATAAATCAACTTGTATTTACTGAGCATCTGCTATATGTGTTATATGAAAGATGAAATTATATCCTGTGAAAAATACGTGAGACATGAAATTGTAAAACTAGCAACTTTAAATTTACAGAACATAGTAGGGGAGGAAAAATTAATATTACCTTTGTCCTTCTAGGTTCTTGTGGAGACCCCTCTGTACTAAAAAGATAGATTAACAGGAGTGACAGGAGGAAAACAGAAGTTTAGTTAACATGTATACCTCCTCCGTACATGGGAGAGATCCAGGAAAACTGAGTAACTCTTTGAAATGGCCCAAGCCACCACCTTAAATACCATCTCCAGCTAAAGACGAGATATTGGTGGGGAGGTGACCAGGAAAAGCACAGTAAACAAGGGCAAGGTTGTTAGGCAGATTTAAGTCCTTGCCTTCTCCAGTGATGACAGTTTCTAGAGATTGAGTCATCATCCTTTTCTTGGTATGGAGAGGGAGACATCCTTACAAATGGAGATTTCCCTTATAAATGTAAATCTCTTACAAAAGGGTAACTTCTACTCAGTTTTAGAGCTTTTCTTGTGTCTGCTGTTTCTTAAACATAATAAGTCTACAATAGTCCTTATGCCAGAAAGGCTTATTTTGGGCTGGCAAATCCTCTTCTTCACTGCTTATTAGTTTGCTTACATATCCATGATCTTATTTGATCTAAATCATGATTCTTGTCCTCCAAGCTTACTGTTGGGCAAACCAAATATATATAAGTGGCAATTGAACACTCACTTATATTCTGAATATAAGCCTAACAGGAACTCAGAGAAAGGACTGAAAGTGTGGATTTAAGTGTTTGGGAGTCATGCGTATGAGCTGGGATCTGAGTTGGCCATGTAGGATTTCTTTATTGCCAGAGACAAAGCTTTGAAGGAAACTACAATTGACAATGGGATGATCTGACTCCTCCTCAAAGCAGTACTGGTATACCTTAGAGATGCTGCAGGTTTGATTCCAGACTACCGATATAAAGCGAGTATTGCAATAAAACAAGTCACACAATTTTTTGGTTTCCCAGTGCGTATAAAAGTTATGTTTATACTATACTGTAATCTATTAAATTTGCAGCAGTGTTATGGCTAAAAACAATGTACATACCTTAGTTAAAAATACTGTATTGCTAAAAAGCGCTAATCATCACCTGAGCTTTCAGTAAGTCACAATGTTTTTGCTGGGCGGGGTGGGGATCTTTTGGCAATGCTGATGAAAATGCAATGACTACAAAGTGCACTAAAGCAAAGTACAATAAAATGAAGTATGCCTGTATTGGCATATGTTCCTTCAAGTGCATTAATCAAACCGTCTTGACCCATTTATACAAAACACAGAGTTTCTATGCCCATGTGATGGGAGAAAGGGTAAAGAGAAATCAAAAGAGCAACAGGTGAGATAATTTGTAATTTACTAAGATAGGAGAATCTCATTTAAAAAAAGCCTTTGCTGGAAGGGTAACTGGTGCATGCATATGCTTGCGTGACTCACCAGTGTCTGGTGTTTGATGTAGAACACTATGAGTAAAATACTGAGGTGCAAGGAATGAAAAGGGGAATCCATTTTTAAATAACACTGGTTGAGGAAAAGAACCAACAACTGCCCATGGACTATTCAAATGAACTATAATTTCACAGTATAGATCTATAAAATCTGAAATAGATGCTTAACAAAATGCTGCTTTGCCTAGAGGGCCCTTATCCTGAATGGGGTATATTTTTTATCATAGTAACACTTGAATTAATGTTTATATTATATTTTGATTTTTGACTCTCAGTAAATATTTTCTATGGATAACTCCACCCTATGGCTTCTACTTTAAATGATTTCTATTAATATTATATGTTGCCTGGTTGGGCCAATAGGTCAAGGTTTGGTGAAGAAATACTATTTATGTCTTTTTTTAATTTGAAAATTATAGCAGGCTGTTGCTGCCTTAGGGAACGTGACTTAAGGTGACGTTATTATGTGATGCTGTAGAGTAGTCTAAAGATAAAAATCAAAAGTGTTCAGTGATTAATCTTAATAGTTTCAGCATGCTAAAATCATTGTTTCTCTTATTTGCATTGACATGCCAACTAATGATATTAAATACCTTCAAAGATTTTCCTTATCCTTGGAGTCTGCTCTGGTAGTACAGTATCATTTCACAGAAAATATTATATAATCTGTAAAGTTTGCAAAAAAGGAAAAATTGAGAACCTGTATTGGGGCCTGGTGCACGGAGTGGTGGCACCCGGGAAGACTAGGGCAGAGACCAATTAAGGCTCATGGAATAGCAAAGAGAGAAGTGATTACTACTTGGGTTTTGACATCTGTGAGAAGGCCACAAAAATTGAGTTACCAAGCATGGATTTAGAGAAGATACAGGTGATAGGCAGAGGGGAGAGGGGCAAGGAGGAAAGGAAGAGGAAAAAGGAAGCTGCATATGAGTCAACTCTTTGTATTCTTCATCCTGGCAGTAGGCTGAAATCTTTTTGCCTGTTTTTATTTCCATTTGGCATGCCAAGCAGCAGGGAACGGAGAGCTTTGAAAACCTATGCAAAATGCTTAAAATATTAATGAATTTGATAGTCATTATGACATCCAGGAATGGCCAGGGAGTGTCCTATGAAACCAAGCTGCTTAGAAGTATCTGGAAGCACTCATCCCATTTTAATAAATACACCATAAAAATGCTCCAAAGAGAATAGGGGCAAAATGACCTTAAGAAGAGTCACTGTGGAAATCCAAAAATTCCAAAATACATATGTACCAAAGATCTCTTTGGCTTGGAGAGTGCTTATTTTGTTTTATTTAATTAACTAATTTATTTTATTTATTTTAAGCTGTAATGAAAGTAGGTTAGTTTTTGTACTCCTTACTCCAAATAAATATTTTCCTGGGGTGTGTTCAGCTTTTATTGCTATGTGTTGGCTAGGGTATTGAGGGGAAACCTTTCATTGGCCTCTGTCCTCATCTGTAAATAGCCCTCTCCCTACCACTATGTTTATGCACATAGCGGTGTGAAGAAATTGAACTTTAAAGAAACCTGCCTTTTAGCAGAAGATCATGCTCCTAGTTCATGGAGAAAAGACTCTCAACCTGCTACCATCTAATCTATAGATTCTTCTGCATCCATTCCATCATTTTATCCTTCTTTCCTCACAATTCTGTCTCATATCTAAGGTGAATCCTTCCATATGCAGTTGACCCTTGAAAATGTGGGTTTGAAGTGCATGGGTTCACTTATACATAGATTTAAAAATGTTTAAATCCACACATGTTGACCCCCCATAGTTCAAACTTGTGTTATATTTAAAAAATCACGTGTATGTGGACCTGTGCAGTTCAAACCCATGTTGTTCAAGGTTCAACTGTATTCTCTGGATCATGCTCCCCATTGTCCTCTCAAGGACTATTCATGTCTTTTTTTTTTCTTCCACATTTTCAGTATCTTCCTCCTCACTGGATCTTTTCTGTCAGCATGGTTCCCGCCCCCACCATTTTTAAAAAGGATTTTATTTTCTTAGAGCAGTACGAGATTTATAGCAAAATTGAGAGGAATGTATAGACATTTCTTAGATACCCTCTGACCCCACACATGTAGTCTTCACCATTACCGACATCACTCTCCAGAGCAGTACATTTGTTTGCCAAAGATGAACCTACATGAGTACATCATAATCACCCAAAGTCCATAGTTTACCTTAGGGTTCACTCTTGGGTTTGGACAAAAGTATACTGACATCTATCCATCATTATAATACCATACAGAGTACTTTCACTACCTTAAAAATCCTTTGTGCTCTGCCTATTCATCTTCTCCCCACCACCACCTGTGGGAACCACTGATCTTTTCATTGTCTCCATAGTTTTGCCTTTTACAGAATGTCATATAGTTGGAATCATACAGTATGTAGTTTTTTCATATTGGTTTCTTTCACTTAGTAATGTGCACTTAATGTTCTTCCATGTCTTTTCATGGTTTGATAACTCACTTATTTTTAATACTGAATAATATTCCATTGTCACCATTCATCTACTGAAGGACATGTTGGTTGAAGGACAAGTTTTGGCACTTATGAATAAAATTGCTATACACATCTATGTGCAGGTTTTTATGTGGACATAAATTTTCAACTCCTTTATGTGAATAGCATGATTGCTGGATCATATAATAAGAGTATGTTTAATTTTGTAAGAAATCATGTAACTGTCTTCCAAAGTGGATGTACCATTTGTATTCTCATGACTGAGAGTTCCTATTGCTTCTCATCTTCCCCAGCATTTGGTGTTGTCCATGTTGTAGATTTTGGCCATTCTAATAGGAGTGTAGTTGTATCTCCTTGTTGTTTTAGTTTGCGTTTCCCCAGTGACACGACGTGGAGAATCTTTTCATAGGCTTATTTCCCATCCATATGTCTTCTTTGGTGAGGTGTCATTGGGCCCATTTTTAAATCAGGTTGTTTTCTTATTGTTGAGTTTCTATCAATATTTAAACAGTCAAATCTCTCACATGGTCAACAGCTGTAACAGCAGCAGCAGTAACAGCAGCAACAAATATATACACACAACCCAAACGCCAAACCCTCAGCTCCCTCTCTTAACCCTTTATCCACTTCTACTCTGTCTCTGCTTTCTCTCCAGGCCTGCTGTCTCTACTTCTCATGCACTCTTCATCCCACTGATGTCTGGCCTCTGTCCCCAGTTCTTTCTCTTCCAACATTCCCAGTCTTAGAAAATGGCAGCAGCATCCACCTAGTTTCCTGCATTTGAAGCCCGGGAATTAATCTGACTCTCCCTACTTTTTTCACCTTCCCACATACAAATTAACCACTTGCTTTTATTGATTTGGTCAGCGAATCTCAAATCGATCCACCCACTACTTTCCATCCTGATTACCCCTCCCTGGTTTGGGAAGGTATTTATTATTTCTCTTTTTCCGTGAAGGTGATAGGCTGGCTGATGTGTGTTGCTACTTGATGAGGTCATAAAGACTTAGGGGTTCTGGTGACTGCACAGGCAAAAGATCTAGTCCCTGGAGATTTCCGTGTCATTTCAACACCCTCCTTGCGTGAGTTTTCTGTTTGAAATGTTAACTTCTGCATCTCTCTGTTGGTTCTCTTCTACTTCCCTAGCATTTTCCTCTGATTTATGAGGGACAGCTCTGTGGCTCCTAGGAGTTCTGAGCTCATGACTTTCATTTAGCTCTGTGGTGGGGTCCTGGCTCTGACTTTCTCTAGTTGTAAGAGCTGGAACAGATGGATTCCCTTGACTTTTATTTCCTTACCTGTAAAACAGTGGCTTCCCATAGAGCTAGTGGGTCTCCACCCTGTCTGCACATTACAGTCACCTGGGAGCTTTTAAAACTCTCCATGCCCGGCTTCACTCAGACCAGTGGCATCAGCATGCCGATGCCCAGCCCTCAGGATTGTTTAAAGCTCCCCGCAAAGATCCTAGATTATGGACAAGGTTGAGGACTGCTGACTTAATCATTTTAAAGGGCCTTTGCTTTTCTATCATTTCATGTTTTTATCAAGCCCCAATCCCAAGTTGTGATTTCTCTTCTTTTAATGTTTTTACTAAGTTGGGAAGAAATAGCTGTGACGTTCGCCTCTCCCCCCTTTCCATCTGTTGTTTGTTCTTATTTACATACGATGGAACCCAGCCCACTGATTTACAGCTCTGGTTCCCTTACAACTGTTATTGAACTGAAAACATAGCTGAAAACTTATTAAACAGAAAAAAAATTATTTTGAGCTTTGTGCCGGCAATTCATTACAGAACCAAGGAAATGTCTAAACTTTTTTCCTTCTAGAATTAAAAATGGATTTACAACCCCATAATCTCAAATGAAAATTTTAATTCTGGTGCGAAACCCAGTATTTATTCTTCCTTGAGTGTCCTATTAAGGAAACCAAAGCATCTCTGGAGGAGAGTGGAATTTCGAGAGGGTTGCACCCATAAACAGGCAGGGCCTCACCAGACTGTTCCATATGGGCCTCTGAAGTTAAGTGTTAGACTCTCTCTTCCCCCAAGTCATCTCTGCTGATACACAAATACTGGAAGAAAAGCTAGGCGAAGACATCATCAATGCGAGTGTGGTCTCACTGTTGAAGCACTCTGGAACAGGTCTTTCAGAAGACAGCCTTTCTGTGGCACTCCCTTTTAGACCTACTATTTTAGATTTGAAATAACATTAGACTTTTATGAGCTGCAAGGCAGTAGAGAGGAGAGCAGGAAGATGACAGAGAACAGTCAAGCATTTGGTTTAACCACTGGCACTAAATTTGGAAAGAACTGGGGTCCTGACATGAGTCTGATTGATGTTGGGGGAGTGTCTGTTGGGGAGCTAGCTCTCTCTGCCTGTTTCTTTGTTAACAGTATCTCTTTCAACTGTTTACTCTCTTTCTTCTTCAATACCTGTCTGAAATACATAGCCCATGTCTTTATCTCTTTCAAACCCTCATTAAACTGTTGGAATTAGTTGCTTCCTTGATAAGGATGGGCTAATCATTGCTCTTATGGAGAGAAATGGTTAGTTATCTTCTAGTGGTAGAGGGTGAGAAACTTTTTCCTGGGAAAAGAAATGTTGCCAGAGTATGGAGTCAAGCTGAAAGGAACCTCTTTCCCACCATGCTTAGCATTGAACTATTTCTTGTTGCCCAGAAAACTTCGTCTGAAGCTTCTTGCTTTTTGACCTGTCTCTCTGGGTATTTTTTATAGATGGAGGAATTGATCGAGGGTGTTCGCTGGGCCTTTATTGACATGCTGGAGAAAGAAAATGAGTGGATGGATGCAGGGACCAAAAGGAAAGCCAAAGAAAAGGTAAGGATTCCTTTTGAAGAAAAAAACACGAAACCCCAACTTTTGGTGTAATGATTTTTCGTGCTTGACATTGTGCAGTTGATTTTTATATTGACTGAGCTGTTGCTTGCGTATGAACCCAGAGTTAGGTGTCTGTCTGGGGAATGAATACATAGATTTCATTGCCAGCAGGTAAGAGAAAATAAGATCTGACTTTTCTTTTTCGAACTGTGTTTTCAAACATCTTGTAATTCAGTCTTTCGTTCTCTCCTAATTGCCATCTGTAAGAGCCACATGGCTTGCTGCCCAGCAAATTTTGCCATAAACCATCATTGGCTATGGCAGAATGCAGAGCAGTGGGGAGCCTTGGGGAGCAGTTGGCAGAAGAGCCCTCAAGGCACAAAGAAGAAAAACCCATATTGGCTGTGTGTTCTTCTGCTCTCTGCACGATGTGTACAAATGTCCTCAGGCAAATCCTTTCCTGTAACCGGGCAGATTTACATTCTAAGCTATCATTTTGTATGGATGATCCAATAGCATGGTTGTAAACTGCAGACCAGTAGTAGACCATTGTGTAGCAATACAAAAATATTTCCTAAAAGAACTGGACACTTTCTAGGCCTTGTAAAATTTTCTGGTACTAAGCACCAAGATAAGGGAATAAGTGAGAAAAGTATTCAGCAGCCATGCTGTCGAAAAGTAAAGAATGGCACCCGTCTT
>NW_006435837.1:1623764-1626603 GCF_000325575.1 Pteropus alecto | reverse complement strand
TTCTTAATGGCTGCTACTCTGCAGCTGGGAGACTCTGAAATCCATTCTTAATGGATGCTACTCTGCAGCTGGGAGATCTCTTCTTTAGAGATATTCTTTAGAAACTTTTCTTAAGACAGCAACCACTTGGGGTGCCCAGATACTCTAGAGCTTTCTGGACCCCTCCCCAATAAAATCTCATTTAGTGAGTCAAGGGTGCAGTATGAACATCTGTGATAATCATATTGCTGTGCAGGCCCAGGGAATACTGCTTAGGGGCATAGTGAGTAATGCTTAGCACAAAATATTTGCCTCATGGTCAAGAAACAAAGAGGGAGAGGATTTTTAGGGCAGTGAAACTACTCTGTATGATACTGTAATGGTGGATATATGTCATTATACATTTGTCCAGACTCATAGAATGTACAACACCAAGAGCGAGTCCTAATGTAACCTATGGTCTCTGGGTGATGATGATGTGTCATTGTAGGTCCATCATTATAAGAAATGTACCACTCTGGTCGGGGGGAAGAAGGGGATGGGGCGTTGTTAATAGGGAAGGCTATGCATGTGTGGAGCAGAGGGTATATGGGAAATCTCGATTTTCCATTCAATTTTTCTATGAACCTAAGGCTGCTCTAAAAAAATAAGGTCTACTTTTTTTTTTTTTTTTTTCAAAAGGGTGACATTCTGGGAGTGCTTAGCCTTGTTGAGATGAGAACATATATTTAGCAAGGATATTTTCTAGAGCTTTAATACTCCAGATATAGATAATCATTGCCATAGATATTTTTGTCAATAGACATGAAAAGTCTGTTCACTGTTTACAGTGAAGAAAGAACTTGGGTGTCAGGGAGGTGGGGGGTGTTGGAGGAAGACAAAGGATCAGTTTGATTTTTTTCCACTTTCAGAATCTGTCACGGCTGTCTTAAGTAAGGCACAAGCTGATGAAGGCAAGAGCATGTGGGTTGTGATGAGAAGCTCTCCAGATGATGGATGAAACTTTCAGCACCAACATGTTGTTGTTGTTGTTGTTATTGTTGTTTGGAAGGCTTCATTTATTTTCTGAGCTAGTTTTTTATATCTGGAACAGAATGTGTCTTGCACTTGGAAGTTGAGAGCTCAGTGCATTGGGGGTTCTAGACCAAAGCCTGAATCCTTGTCAACTTAGGGCCACTGGTGAGGAGGATAGTATGGAGTGGTGAGGGGTGTGTGCCCGTTATAAATGGTTGAGTTCCAGGGGATTATTCTGGGGACTGTAGACAGTTCTTTGGGAAGTATGACTGGTGGTTGCCTCAGGGAGAGCTGCATAAGGGAGTGGGTGCCTTACAATTGGGCCTTCTAGACAAGTGGCCTATGGTTCCTTGAAGGAGGATTATTCTCAGTCTTTCTAATCTTATACCTGTTCCTGTTGGTCCCTCACCCCCGAGTTACGCTCCAATCTTACATATTTCAGTGAGAGCCCTCAGTTTTTTCTTCTAAAAGTAAGGTACAATGGAATATTAGCCATAAGAAGAGATGAAATATTGCCATTTGCAACAACATGGATGGACCTCGAGATAATCATGCTAAGTGAAATAAGCCAGACTGAAAAAGTAGAAAATCACATGATATCACTTATATGTGGGATATATACCTAAAGGCAACAAATGAACAGGACAAACAAACAGAGACTCATGGTCATGGACTGTAGACTAGTGGTTACCAGAGGGTAGGGGGAGCGGAAGGGGAGAGGTAGATGGGGTAAAAGGGGGTCAAATATGTAGTGACAGAAATCTATGGAAGGTGAACACATAATGTAAAATATATATGTGTTTATATATATATAAAAATATGTATGTGTTTATATATATATATTGTTAAAGTGAAAAAAAATAAAAAAAATAAAAGTAAGATAAGTTCTCACCTAATGTTAATAGGTTCTGTGACTTTAAGTGAAACAATGTATAGTGAAACCAGTTTTACCGTAGGCTAATTGATATAAAAAAGAGTTAAGTTCCTAAGGCATCTCATCAACATTATAACAAAATGACATTAAATGAAGTAACATTATTTGAAGACCTGCTGTACTCTTTGAACACTGCGGTTCCTTTGAGGTGAGTTCAACCTGCCAGGAGTACAGATATCAAAGGCAGTTGTCCTACTGGATCTCATCAGGTTCCCTGAGTATATCCTGTATTTCAGAGTTCAGAGCAGTTCCTTTAATGAAAGGCAAGAGGGAATGTTGTTCAAGAATTTCCAGCAATTCTCTAAGGCATTTTGGACTCTGGACCCCAGAAGATGCAGGTTTTCTTTTTCGAAATTAAATGAACATGAAGTTCTAGACATGACCTCTGGGTGGAGCTCGTAGTACTCACAAAGACAACATATAGGGAGCTGAAGGCTTTTATGCAGCTTTCTGCTCTGGGGTTGTTTTTGAAAAAAAATATTTTTTTCTTGCCCCTTTTCTCTGCTGTCCTCGATGTGATTGCCTTTTAATAGTCCACAAGAAAGGTGAGGCATTGCCCAATAATTCCTTGAATCTTAGAAGGAAATCTCTGACGATCTTAGGGCATTGTCTTTTTGGTACTGAGTAGCCCCTGCATTAAGACAGAATTTGCCTGCATTTGAAGTGGAGGTGAATAATTTGCCTGCTCTTCCTGGTATGACTTGACACTGTTCTTTGGGCATGTAGTGTATGCAGTATATCATCCAGGGGGAAGATTTCTCATCAATAATAGTGCCCACACGGGCCAATGCTGAGTCACTTGGCAACCCATTGGGAAAGCTGGAAAAATGTTCCTATTTGCAAAGGGGAAAAGCTTTTCTTTCCCTTACCATTCAGCTCTGGACTGCAGCTAATTACAGTCCCTCCTAAGCG
>NW_006435837.1:1585760-1623712 GCF_000325575.1 Pteropus alecto | reverse complement strand
GTTCAGATACCTGCAGTGGTCTGAGGCCTAACACCTTGGCTTTTGTGGCAGTGACCCAGGTCTCAAAATGGAAGCACTGGGATCTGGCTTTGTTGTGCTCTTTGCTAGGGGTGATCACTGTAAAAGATAAACGAGGATGCCTTTGCCCCCGTGAAGGGTAAATTTGTTATCTCTGTCTCCCTTCCTTTCCTGTCTCATCTCTTAAGAGGTCATAAGTGGTTTTGTGTTGTTAAACCAACAGCATAGATTTCAGTATGGTGAAATAGGCACCAGTTTTTATTTAGGATTCTGTGTTCCCTGCAAGCATGTGCTCTTATTGTAAACAAGCAGCAAAGGACAGGGATCCTGTTATTTTTCTTGTTATCATAGATGTTGAATGAGTATAAGGTGATACAGATTATTTTGGGGTGTCTTCTGGAAGATTTGCCTTTTCCAAAACAGAGCAGGAGGATCTCAAGGTCACTACATGATGATTCTGAGGCCTGGCAGGAAGGGATGCAGCACTGCCTTTGGCTGCCCAGGCAGTGGGAACAGGGCTTCTGCTGGCGAGCTTTGTGTCAGATCAGGAGGAGCAGCTTCCTGAGCTCAGTTGGTCCCCAGCTGGATTTGCTTTTGTAGCCAAAAGCTGGATCCTTTCTGAAAGATTTGTTTGTGCTGTTTGCCCCTGGGACCTATGCTTGCCAGGCCATCTCCAGAGATAAAGACCCAGATAGAACTCCTAGAGTGGCAGCATTCTTAGGATGCTGTGAGAGGCCTTAACCTTGGCTGCAGTAGGTACAGAAGATTCCCAGGAAGTCTGCTATGTGGCCCCATCTCCACAGGCACATGACTCCTGGACACCGGCTTTGGGTGAGGTGGGAAAAATTTTCCTGTAGAGGATCTTAACAAAAGTGTAGCTCACCTCTTTGGCTTTGTTTCTGTTGGGGAGGAAAAATAATCTTTCCTTCTACCCTTCTAAGTTCTTGACTGGAGCCCCTGTAACAAAACAAGCAAACAAACAAGTTTATTAACACGTATATCATACATGTATGAGAGAAACTCAGACAAATGAGTAACCTAAAGAAGTGTCTTAGAACTCTGGCTTATACGGCATCTTCAGTAAAGAACAGTACAATTTTTAGAGAAATGACAAGACAGGGAAAGGGTTTTAGACTTCTAAGGGTGAGATTGTGGGAAGGTAAATACATGGGAAACTAATGGTAGTACAGGCTAATTAGTGAAGTTCGTTATGTAAATTCCTCTGGTGCTATCTCTAGGCTGTTAGGGTCTAAAGTTGTCTCTGGTCATTCACTTTTGTCCTTCCTGGTAGAAAGGGGAGAAGGGACAACTTTGAATATTTATGTCCTGCTTTTGGCAAATTGGAGGAGAGGAGGGAGCTTTTATTTGCATCTCCTCCTTCTCAGTTGCCTTTAGCTCAAAATAATTTTTATGTCTAAGAGACAACTTTTGGGGTGATATTCTAGTTTCCTTCATCTATAAGCTCTGCCCAACCCTAGGTAGTTGATTTCCCCCAGATATCCTGTCTGTACCAACTGTGTTGGTGCCCTGCCCACATCCCGAGCCCAGTGGTTTTCAGGTTGTGCTTCCAGACCAGTAGTAACAGCCTCACCTGGGAACTTGTTAGAGATGGAGATTCTTGGGTCTTTCTCCAGACCTTCTGGGCTCTGGAAGGAGGGCCTTACCATCTGTGTTTTAACAAGCCCTCTGAATGAATCTGGTGCACGTTCAGGTTTGAGGCCCACTGCCCTTGCCATTATCCTCTACTGCTCATTTGTCTGACTTCCAGCCACTGGCACCTCATTTTGCCCAAGAGCTTTCTCTTCCCACCGGAGTCCGCTATGCCACTCACACAAAAGGCCCAAAGGTCTGGAGAATGAGCACACCCAGCAATTGATGGGGGTTGTCATGTGTGTGCCCTCAGCCCCCTCCTCCCTTGAGTGTGTGTTCTACATAGGCTCCTGGAGTTTCCCTAGTGGGGTAAGCTCCAGCTGCTCATAATGACAGCTGGCTCGATAAAATACCCTTTGTCAACTGCCCGCATTTCTCCGTTCACTGTCTCCCAGTCCCCTACCAGTGTTTGGTGTTCCTTTCACCTCCCAAATGAACTGCTTGCACTTGAATCATTGTCTCTGGGTCTACTCCTGGGGGCTCCTCAGCTAGGACATAGCCCCTGGGGTGTGTACTCTTCTTGTCCTTCCTCTCCTTAAGGTGACAACACATTTGGCTGCATTTAGATGCTAGCACCACTTCAGCAAATTCAATTCTGCAAACATTTCCAGAACTGACAGCATACTAAGAGCCTTCAGATTCAGAGATGATCAGCTGCAGTCCCTTTTATGCAGGGGCTTTCACACTCCCAGGAGAGCACAGCAGTGACGTGGATGCCAGGCAGATGGGGAGAAGTGTTAATGTGATAGATACACAAAGTGGTTCTGGGATTCTAGGAGAGGACGCGTCTAAGGAGCCCAAAGCACACTGTGTGGGGGCACCTGACTCGCAGAATGCCTGCTTTGCTGCTCTTGTCCCCGTCATTGCTCATGTCTCTGCAGCCCGTAGGCAAGGCTTCCTCTGGCTCTTCCTTCCTTCCCAATCTTGTTACTTTTCCTTGGTACCTTCACTCCTGCTTCATCTCATCTATTCATTTTAAATTGTTTTGTAGAAGAAAAGGAAAGGCTTTTGTCAGACTGTCTCCTGCCTTTGCCTGTTACGGATTCAAGTCTGTTTGCATAACTCCTCAGGAATGCAGTCACCCCGTTTTTGCATCTACTCTAGTACTCACCCAGGGACACCTATGGACTGACAAAATAGCATGTAAACCATCTTTTGGGATTTCTCTCCACCCTCTTCTGGATCCCTGGATCACACGTGCCACCTCCTTGAGCTTGTTGGCACTTTCTGCCTTCATGTCTGTCTGTCTGTCTCACATACACATACAGGCCAGGTTAGTGGCCTTTGTACTTGTCTCTGCTGTCCTTCACTGGCTTCAACAGGAAGCACAGTTTAGACGTTAAGTGTACAGACTCTGGAGAAAGGCTACCTACACTCAGATCCAACGTTTACCCCTTATTAGCTGTATGAGCCTTTGGAAATGACTTAACCTCCCCAATCTTCAGTTTTCTCATATGTAAAATGGGGTGATTAGTACCTACCTCACAGATTTGTTATAAGGAGTTAATATACCTAAAGTAATTAGAAGAGCCCTGGAGCTTGAGAAAGGCTCTCCAGTTGTGTTTGGTTGTTTCTCCCAAACTGTTGTCCTGTAGGAGAGGAGGGAGACAGGAAGTGAGGTCCATGTGTGTGTCCAGGTTGTTGTGTTTTCCTTTGGATTAGGAACGTGGGTAACATAAGGCCACAGTCTCTGAGGTCCTTCTCATCCCTCAGGTGCTCTGATGCTCCAAGTCAGAACACTGTCCTCGCTGCATCCCCCAACCCAATCCCTGCAGGTTGGTTAATAGTGAGCAGACCCTGCCACAGAATGATGGTTGGGGTACACTGCTTTTCTCTGTGGATTCTGGATTTTCTGGTTTTGAACAAATTTAGCATTACCTTTGTGGCATGTATTCTAAACACAAAAGCAAATATTTGGTATAAGCAGGAGTTTGACACACATATTTATCAAAGACATATTATACCTGATACTTTATTGGAGTAAGTTTACTTTGATTTTGTTTCAGTGTTCTAGAACCTCATGGAAATATTGCTTTGGGTGATGCTATAGGTCATTAATTCTCACACTTGAGGTATAACGGCACTATCTGGAGGGCTCGTTAAAACACAGATTCCCAGGCCCCGTCCCCAGAGTTTCTGAGTCAGTAGCTCTGAGGTGGGGTCTGGGAGTTTACATTTCTGATTAGTTCTTGGTGATGCTGTTGGTCTGAGGCAGCACTTTGAGAACTTCAGGTGATCACAGGTGAGAATTCCCTTACACCAAGGCTGTGTTACTTGAACTACCTAATGTGTATTCGGTGACTACTTTGTCTCACCCCTTAAAGGAATCTCTTTTCGCCATTTCTCACAGGAGAGAGCCCTGAGTGTTGGGACACTCAGAACCCAAGTAGGTCACCTGCTTCATTATTGCTCCATCTGCCAAAAAGCCTTTTTGACATAGATCCAAAGGCTCCTTCTGGTCACTTCTATCCTTTGATTCCATGTCTGTCCCCAGGAACCATGCAGAATATGTCTTCTATGTAAAAGCCTTCCTAATATTTGAAGATGTTTAAATGTCTTTCTATTTCAGATGAAACATATCTAAGTGTTACTCATTAAATTAAAAAAAACATTATATGCTAGGTTTGATGTTCTAAGTGCTTTATAAATATTAGTTACCTTGAAACCATAATGTCTATATAAGGTAGGTCAAATTATTCTATTTTATAGATGAGGAAACTGAAGCACAGAGAGGGCAAGGAAGTTTGGCCAAGGTCACACAGCTAGCAGTGAAAGACCCGGGACTCCATCTCTCGCAATGTGGTCTTTGCTTTTATCCACAATGCTAGTGGGTCTTAAAGTGTGGTCTCCAGACCAGCAGCATCGGCATCACCTAGAAACTAGTTAGAAATGCAGATTCTTGGCCCCAGAAACTCTGGGAGGAGATCCAGGAATCTGCATTTTAATAAGCCCTCTGGGTGATTCTGATGCAGCCAAAGTGTGGGAACCACTGCTCTGTGCTTTGGTTCTAATGCCTCATCCTGTTGGCTGCTCTCCAGGTTTCAACATCTTTTTTTAAAGCTCAAGTTCAAAGCTGAACACAATATTCTAGATATAGTCCAACTCACACAGCACAATGGGAATATTATTACTGCCTTTGTTTTGCATACAAATTATATTAAGAAATACAAAGTTTATATTACGGCTATCTTTCCCCCTCAGCCATGTCATTGTTGGCTCATAATGAATTTACACTCAGTTAATTTCTAGGTCTTTTTTTTTAATCCCACAGGAACTGTTGTTAAGCCTTGTTGCTATAGTCCTAAACTTGGCGTTTTTAAAAAAACCCTAATCCCAGAACATCACAGTTTATTCTTATTAAAAATCATTAGGTTTGGTTCATGGCTCTGACTTTTAAAAATATATATTACTGGATAGTCTATACGTTTATTAGTTTTGCTATAAAAATCTATGCTCATTAAAGAAAATTTGGAAAGTAAAATATAAAGGTAGAAAGAAAAAAGAAGTTGCTAGTCCCATCATCCAGTTGTAACCATTGCTAACATTTTGATGCATGACTTTTTTCCCTGTATGTAGTTTGAATAATGCTGTATATATGAATTTGATTCCTTTTTTCTTTTTTCTCAACGTTTACATTATGAACATTTTTCCTGTCACTATATAGTCTTTATAAAAGAATTTTTACTGTTATTGCATATTCGTTCAGTGATTGTACAGGAGATTACTTAAACAGTTCTCCATATTTGGGCATTTAGGTTGGCTGTTATTGATAATACTATGATAAACATTTTGTTTATAAAGCTTTTCCCCCAAATTTAGGACTAATTTCTTAGAATGGCTTCTCAAAAGACCGTTAAAAACTTCAAGTCTGTCATTCAGTAATCAACTATTGTCTCTACCTCTCTCTCATTCATACCTTGATAAATCTGCTTTTTGATTTGATTGTATTTCTGGGTTATTAATGAGTGTGCTCACAAAATGGAGCTGAAATCAGTCATTTGCTTATCTTTTGGAGACTCCTTCCAGATTCCTCTGTTGGGCACTTTCATGAAGAATCTGCTCTGTAGCAGGTCTTTTGTTAGGTGCTAATCAATTAACCGACCAATGGATTTTTTTTTAGTCCAGTCGTTCTAACTTTGAACAGCTCTATGGAACTGCTGTCTAACTTCTCTATTTGGCCAGCAAGATCATGAGATATTTAGAAATGCCTTGATATGACCCAGTTACACTGTATTTTAGGGTATTTCTTGATTTGCCAACCTATTGTTCAATTAAAAAATAGAAACCTGATGAAATTGAACACTCAGTGGGCTCCCATTCTTTTTGAGGTACTCTGTTATCCTCAGTGCAGATCACATCATTTCATGGGGATACAGGCTCTTAAACTGGAAATCTCTATCTTTCCTCCCAGCCAACTGGAAGCACTCAAGTCCTGTTGAGTCTTTCTTTCAACTTTCAGATCTTTACCATTTCTGTTCCATAGTTCTTTCTTCCCCTAGCTTCTTATCCTTTTTCTTTCTTATTTTTTTTTATTGAGGAGAAATTCATATAATATAAAATTAACCATTTTAAAGTGTACGTAGAATTCAGTGACATTTAGTACATTCCCAATGTTGTGCAACCACCCACCACCTCTTTCTAGTATCAAAACATTTTTATTGCCCCAAAAGTTTCCAAAAGGAAACTTCATACCTATAAAATAGCCACTCATTATTCTTTCCTTCCCCCAGCCTCAGGCAACCACCAATCTACTTTCTGTCTATGAATTCACCTATTCTGGACATTTCATATAAATGGAATTATACAGTATGTGACCTTTTGGGCTTGGTGTTTTTCATTTAGCATAATGTTTTCTAGGTTCATCTCTGTTTTAACACCATATCCTCTTGTCCTTTTTCACTCCATTTTCTCATTTATAGTCTTGGAAAGAATAACAACCCCTTTTTAGCATTTCTGATAGTGAGGTCATTCCTGTCTTTTCTGAGCTATTGAAATAGCATCATAGTGTTTATTCATAATTGAAAAACTAACGCAAAATATAGATTATTGAATTGAGGCGCCCCTGTAAAAGGAAGAACTATAGTTGGCTTGTTTATTCTTATATGCTCAGAACCTAACATGGCTTGGAACTCCCTTCTTTGGCCACTGAACAGACCTTATTAAGAATCAAATCACGACCACCAAACACATAGGCAAGGTGCACATTTTAGGGGCCTCAGTTTTCTCACCCATGAAATGAGAATAAGTACACTGTTTTCGCAGAGTGTTTGGCATGATTAAACAACTAATGTATGTACAGTGACTAGCAAAGAAGAAATTCTCAGTATTAGTAAGGTGACATGTTCATTTTTTTCTAAGATTCCTCCTATTTCCTCCTCACCAAATAATGTAATGCTCTGTTAGTCTCCTAAAATTGAGAAAGAAAAGCTAATGCCAGTTAGATTGTTTTCTTTGGAGTAGAGGTACAAAATGGACTTTTATTACTTTGACTCTGTGCGATATTTTAAAACATTTTATTATGGGAGTTTAAAGATGTGCATGAAAGCGTAATGACAGATCTGCAGGTCTTCATCACCCAGCTTTACCAATGAGCAATATTTGCCATTCTGATTTCATCTACTTCCCACACCACCTATTTTTATGCTTGAGAATTTTAAAGCTAATCTCAGACATTATTTTACTATAAATATTTCATTATGTATCTCTGCCAGATAAAGATTAAAAAAAAAAACTAACCACAGTACTAGTAACATACCCAGTGATATTAACAACAATATCTCATTTATTAGTATCTTGTCTGTGTGTAATTTTCTGTAATCATCTCAAAAAAATTTTTATAAAGCGGTTGGTTGGAATCAGTATCCAAGCAAGGTGTACGTATTGCAGTTAATAGGTTTATCTTTTAAGGCTTTACAAATTTTAAATCCTCCCTCCCCATTTATTTATGAAATTCATTTGTTGAAGAAATTGTGTCATTTGGTGAAATTTTCAACAATCTTGATTTGGCTGATTATATCCTAGTGTAATCTTTTAACATGTTCTTCTTTAAAATGTCCCTAACATTTCCTGTAAATTGGTAGTTGAATGTGGAGGTTTGAATTGATTCAGATTAAATTTTCTTTTGCCAAGGCTTCGTATGCAGTGCCGTGTGCTTCCTATTGTAGCCCAATGTGATGCCGGGTTGTCCCACTTCCGCTGAAAAGGTTGAGCAGTGGGTTCAAGTGTTAGCCTAGTCCATCCATTTTAACTTCTCCATCAACCTTTCACCTCAAGCAGTGGCCTTCTTTCTTGATTGTGCCTTAGAATCACCAGGGAGCTTAAAAAATCCTAACGCTCAGGCCACACCCCAGATCAATGACAGCAGATTCTCTGGGGGTGGGACCAGGCATCAGCATTTTAAAAAAATTTCCCAGGAGATACAAATGTGCAGCCAGGTGTAGAGCCAGAGGAGAGAAAGAGCAATCAGAGGGATCATTTATAAACTATATAAATGTCTAATCAATGTATGGTATACTTGAAACTAATAATAAAATAAAATTTTAAAAAATGTGCAGCCAAGGTTGAAAACCATTGTCTTAATTATTTTCGCAGTCATTGATAATATCGAATAGATAAATGAGTTCATTTGGGGTCGCAACTTGCAATTTTCAAATGCTATCAATGTTTCTGCATTTATTAGCTGGAATTTTTTTTATAAAAAGGATTTTCTCATAAACCACTCGATTATTCTGACATAATTTATACTGATAGCAATTGCTGAAAAAGAAGCATACAAATGTCTGTATTTATTAATTTTCACAATGAGTTGGTGCCCTAGTACCTCCAAAGATGCCAAAGCAGTTTTTTTTTTTTTTAAGTATCATGATAAACTCAGGAGATCTTATGTATTTGATTTGTTTAAATCTATTATAATTATTATTCTACTTAATAGCTCAAATTGTCCCATCTTGGCCAACTTGAGGCTCTTCCTTTAGGGAATTTTGACATGACTCCAGTTGTTTCCGACAGCGTCTTTGCTACCTGGCATGACAAGCTATTCTCTTTAATGTTTGACTTCTATTTAATCACAAACTGTTTTGAACAATTTATAAAAGAGTGCCTTAATTAGTTCTTCCACAAATTATTGCAGTATATTGATTTGTTGTTGTTGTTATTAGGGAAGAGAGAGGCTCCTTACCAACTTGAAATAGAGTTTAGGTAATAAACAAACTTTGAGAAATATGGATGAGATACTGATGTGAATTATCATTTGTAAGGGGCACGTCAGTGGACATACATGTAATATATATTCTATGGTTTTTGAAAATTTCTGCAGTGTTCCTTCTCAGTGTTGATCATCAAGAATATAAATAAGTGTATAACTAGTGTATGACTATGCCATACATTTAAAAAAAATTATGCTAGTGCCAAGAAATAGAACTAATTTGAACAATATGGAACAATAGAACTATATTAAAAGATGAAACTTGGAGTAAAAATATATATTTTTTAAATTAACGATATCAGCAAACAGTAATAGCTTAAACAAGGTACTGTAAAAGTGTTTAGTTTTTAAGTATATGTTAGGGATTATTTTGGGTTGAAGGATTGGCTGGTTGTAGGACTTTGAAAGCAATTGGGAAATGCCTAGATATAGCCTCAGAGTGAAGTTCCAGAAGCCCAAGGCCGAGAGCTACTTTTGAAAAATTACGGAGAATATTTATTGCTTTTATTCTTGGGATGGGTGAGGGAGGTTTAATGCCTGTCTTTATTTATTTATTTATTTTGGCCCAAATCCAAATTGAGTGTATGTTAGGAATTCACTTAAAAATACATGTTTAGTTCAGTTTAATAAAAAGAATCAGTTTTCATATATTGATTTTTAATTTCATGGGAAAGAGTTTTTTTTTTAGGAATCTTCACGTTTTCTGTGTGGATTTTGTGATGCTCCTTCTCAGCCCAAGATGAAACTAATAGCCATGATGCGTCTGCTTATCTGCTATCTCTGGGGTTGCGTCTGCAGCTGTCAATGGCTCTCTTCTTATCTTGCTGCTGGTCCTGCTCAGTCAGTTGTATGGGAATGTCAGTTCCATTAATAACCTGAGGGCCGGACAGGCAGATAGTGGAAAACACGTGAAGAGAGAGAAATTGTATTTAACCTGGTCTTCTGAATTGTCATTTTCTAGACCCTAGCATAGTTGGGTAAAGGCAGGCTGAGGGAGTGACAGCAAATCCACTTTTGACAGAATCTCACTTATGAACTGGAGAAACAGCCTGATACGAACAATGGAAAGAGTAAAAGAAACCAGGAAAAAAAAGGTAAAGATTTGGGGTTGGAAAAGTCAGAGGACGCAGTGTTAGGAAGAAATGGCATGACCAAAGTATACTGATGGAGGTGCTGCCAATTTTATGAAATAAATTTCAGTTTGATTTTACATATTACCATTCTTGGTGTTTTAAATGAACAACAACAACAAAAAATTTTTAAGGAATTTATGGAAGGATTGATTTCTTATAGAGGATTTTGGAGTTTTGTGCTGTTCGTTTTGGTTCTGGATCAGTTGCCAGAGGGAAGAGAGCAGATTTTAATTTACTTCATGAAGTAGAATGACTCACCTACTGCAGTGGTCTGTGTTTGGGTTACCTATTGTTGCATCACAAACCACCCCAGCTGACTTAAAGCAGCAGGAGTTTTATTATTTCTCAGGATTCTGTGGTTTGGCTAGGGTTCCGCTGGACGGTTCTTCCACTGGTTTCACCTGGAGTCTCTCATACAGTCGCATTCAGATGGCAGCCATGGCTGGACATCCGAGGTAGCTTCTTTACTCATGTGTCTGGCATCTCAGTGTTCCCCATGTGGCTTCTTTCTCAGCAGGGTAGCAAGGTACTCTCATGCGGGGCTCAGGGTTCCAAGAGGGAGGAATCAGAAGTTGCTAGTCTTCCTAAGGTCTGGGATCAGAAGTCTCAGAATGTTTCTTGTGCCATATTCTCTTCGTCAAAGCCAGGGACAAAGCCAGTCCTTATTCAAGGGCAGGAGAAAGATTTCATCTCTTGATGTAAGGACCAGTGCGAACATACTGGGAGGGGAGGCTTGTCAGCAGTCTTTGTAAACTACCTAACTACAACCTGTATCCTTTGCCTTTCTCATCTACATTCAGTTTTTCATTGTGTACATTAGAGAATTTTGAACTATTTTTACTCCCTCTCTTTAACACCTGACTACTGAGTGTCATTAAATTTTTTTCTCAGTTCCTATTCCATTGATTAGGTTGTTTCTTATTATTGACTGAATTTTTTTCTTAGCTCAAGACCAGTATATACATTGACTCACAGAATTATTTGAATAAACCTAATTATTGTTGAACTATCACAGGAAAGGACTCAGCCTCAGTCTGTGAGACCTTCCTGTATAGTGTAAGAAATTCCTACTAGGTTTGAGAGTCTAGAACTGGACTAAACTACAAGGAACCCAACCCCATCCTAGCAGACAAATCATTTTTTCCAGTTTGACATTTGAATTCCTTAGTAAATAAACTTAATTTTCAGTATAGACACCCACTACACTGACTTCCTGTATGCACTTCATAACCAAAGTTTCTTGGTATTGAGAAAGACCATGCTTCACTCTGTGTCCTTGATGACCTTAGGTACTAAAGGGACAGATGGGCTGCTTTTAGTTTATTCCAGTGTTCCCAGCACTGGAGATCACCATGCAGGATAACAAGAGCTGACCGGAGCGGGGTCGTAAGGATGAAACGAATAAGCTGAATGGGACTGTCTTAGGGCAGGGCAGAGCTGAGGACAATGTTGTCGTTGTGTTCTTAAGGGCTATAGAACAGAGCCTTTGCTTAATTCTAATTTTAAGTTAGAAAACGAATTTACAAGTTTATGGACTACTTTGGCTGGTTCTAGGCTTTTGGAAATGAAAGTTAAGTTCTGGCAAAGTGGTTTGTATAAATCTGTAATACATTGTGTTCTAATGACATCCTATGAGTTGTTCTAAGTAATATCTGACTTCCATTAAAATTATTCACAAAAAAGAAGTTTGAGCATTTTTGGAACTAGAAAACTTGACAGGGTAGAAGAGGAGAGAGTCTCTTCCCTCTCCCCCCTCTCTCCCCTCTCTCCAAACCCTCCCTTATCATTGGTTACTTACTTGAGTGTCCCCTCTCAGCATCTAAGAGAACAAAAGCTGTGTGGGTTGCCACATGACCTTATGAAGAGAAGCTGGAAGCTCTGCAAACTTGTAGTCTGGAGTTGCCTCAGACCTAGGCCATCAGTAGTTAATAAAAACAACTCTTCAGGTGATTCCAATAAGCAGCCAAAGTATATATTCTGAGATATAGTCATCGTGGTGTACATCACATCCCTAGTACTTATTTATCTTATAACTGGAAGTTTGTACCTTTGACCACCTTCCTCCAATTCCCCATCCTCCCACTCCCCACCACTGGTAACCACAAATCTGATCTTCTTTTCTGTGTGTGTGTTTTTTTAAATTTTAGATTTCACATATCAGTGAGATCATATATTATTTTCCTCTGACTTATTTCACTTACCATAATATCTCGAAACTCCATCCATGTTGTTCCAAATGGCAAGATTTTCTCCTTTATTATGGCATATGGAATATTAATAATATTCATATATAGAGATATATATCTCACAACTTCTTTATCCATTCATCCAGCCGTGGACATGTAGATTGTTTCCATGTCTTGGCTGTTGTGAAAAATGAATCAGCCAAGTTTGAGAAGTATAGTTCTATTAGAGCTGTGTTGCTCAAACTTGAATGTACATGCCAGTCTCCCAGGGACATTGTTAAAATGCAGATTTTTAGTAATGTTAGAATAAAGCCTGAGCTTCTGTATTTCTAACAAGCTCCCAGGTGAGGCTGATGCGCCTGGACCATGACCGCATTTTGAGCAGGAGTTGGCAAATTGTTCATATAAAAGACGAGATGGTAAATATTTTGGGCTTTGCAGGCTATGTGGTCTCTGCCACGACTACTCAATTCATCTGTTGTAGCATGAACACAGCCGTAGACAATAATGTGAACAGATGGGCATGGTGTGTGTCAATAAAACTTTACAAAAACAGGCAGCAGCTGAAATGTGGCCTGTAGGCCATGGCTTGCTGACCTAGTCTAGGAATTTCATAGTCTGAAGGTTTTGACCAACACCTTGTTGCATTTCTCTCTTTTTGGGCTGAATCTTGAGTAAGAATTAAGTGGTTTTGTAAGAGGTTACTCAGTAGTTTTGTTGAATGATGAATAATTGACGATGACATTTAGGCTGCTGTTTACAAACAGCCCATGTTGTCCCTTGGCTATGGCTCATTGCTTTGCCTTGAGTATAAGTGGCCTTTCTGATTTCCTTCCCTGGAACGCCTTTTCTAAGGTAGATCAAAACAGCTAGGATTTGTTCCAAAATGTGGCCTGTGGGCATCCCAGAATAAATAACGAGGTCTGAACTGTGGAGGCAGAAGATGGCTTCGGGTTGCATTTTCTTTATCTATCTTCCTCCATTCACCTCTGGAGTTTAGTCTGAAGGGATGGAGGCTGATACTCTGGCTATTTGAGCTGTAGACAGCATTGAAGCACCTGGATCCATGTGATTCACATTGACATATGTCATACCCATAAGTATGGCTATTACAGCTGCAGAAAGTTATACGTTACTGGTAATATATTCTTACGAGCAGGCAATGCAGGACCAAATTGTCAGTTTTGGGGGGCCTAAATTTGGAACCGAGGACTCTTTGCTCAGAAGGCCCATGTTCCATCTCATGGGCTTCTGGGGTAAGGTCCAAAGGTTCCTGGTCTGCTGCTTATGGTACATTCTTGCATTTCTAACCAGGCAGGGTTAAGCTTCAGAAAAGTTTTGAGTTTAAGTGGTTCAAAATTGAAACTGGCTTTCATTTGTCTTTAAGACAATGCTAAGATCCCTAAGAGGCAGATATTATTTCTCTTTTGAAATGGGAGGATAAGGACAGGAAATCCTCGGGCCAGGGGTGCTCACGCAGATTCCATTTCACAGAGTGGTTTGTGCCAGTGGATTTCCTCCATGAGATTGACAGTCTTCTCTCCCTGGGCCCCATTCCCTGGAACCTTTCTTCTACTGGTGAAATCTCATTTTACTTCATTACCTTGACTGGTCTGAAAAATACATCTTCTGATGTTTCCCAACTAGATATTTTTTCTTGCCTTTCATTTTCTCTTTTGACCTCCCCTCTTGGCCAAGTCTTGGTCTTCCAGGGGCTCTCAGTCAAAGTTTAGTCCCACTGGTGTCCAGAAGCAGAAACTCAGTGGTACGATTTTCAGGGAAGGATGGAGGCCTTCTTAAAAGTATATTTAAACCTCTGTCTGCAAGTGTCTTGTCATTGTTACAACTGAAAATGTTATTTGTCTTGGCATGTTGAATATGATTATTGATGCAGAAGTCTGTGTATTGCACATTTTTCATTTAATTTGGATTTATAAAAATGAGTAATATTTAAATAATAGAATATTATTTTTCAATTCTCAGAATACAATGCATTTTGGGAAAACCTGGGCTTTTTGAAGTCAGGTTAAGGCTAAATTAATCTGGATTCAGAAGCTGGCTTTGGCTCTTATTGCTTTAGGACGTGGGGCGAGTTCTCCTTTCTGAGTCTCAAATTCCTCAGCTGAGAAATGGAGATGATCTGTACCCACTCCAGTGGTATTGAGGTAAAATTTAGATGTGATGAGGAAGTGAAACACTGACCCCAGTACTTGGTCCATAATAGGGGTTTAGCTAGAGCGTTACTTTTGTTTTTATTAAAAAATGTTATTTCTATTGTTACTAATTCCATTTATCTCTGAGATCTCCTCTTTGAAGGTGACCTTTTCACAAGATCCTTCCCTTCCCTTCCCATTCCATCCTCTACATTCTTCTAGTGTGTGTTTGTTTTGCGCATCCTGACCGTGAACTTCTTGATGACAGGAATGCAATTTATTAAACTGTGTATCCCAACTCCTGCTACACACAACAATGTATGAATTTCACAGAGGTACTATAGAGTGAAAGAAGCCAGACACCAAAGAATACATACTTATTTTGAAGTTCAAGAACGGCATAACTAATCTATGGAGATAGAAGTCAGTATAGTGGTTATGTTCCATGTGGAGGGCTTATTGACTGGCAAGGCACCAAAGGGAGCCTTCTGGGTGCTATAAATGTTTTAAATCTTATCTCAGCGCCACTAACACAGATGTGTGTGTATGTTTAAAAAATCTTTGATCCGTATACTGATTGTTTGTGTACTTTATGTATGTTATAACTTAAAAAAAAATGTAAAGGATGTTTTCCAGTGCAGTCCTTGCTTGGCAATTAGTAGTTAGTCAATTAAAGATTGAATATTGAACTGATGTTATGATGAAGAAAGCGATCAGTCTTAATCACCATATGACTAAGACCAAGTTTTAAGGAAGTTGTAAATACATTTTAAAAAACACGGTAGAGGTAACTCATAATTAGAGTCCACACTGTTACACACTGTTTGAATCTCTGGCTGTTTCAGAAAATGTAGTAAATCAGAATGGCAGGACTTGTTGTTTGATACTGCTTGTGCAGGTGGCATGGCAGGGAACAAAGGAGAGCGAGGGATGCAGGCCCATCAAATTGGTGCAAAACCTCATTTTTAAATTGAATCTCTATTGCCTTCACCTCCCTCTTTTCCCTCCCTCCCCTTATCCTTTTATCAATTCTACTTTGAAATGAAATCTGCAACTCTAATAGATGCTACTGACACTCGTGCAGCGATTCTACCAGATGGTATTTGAATCTCGGGTGTTCTGTGAAAAATGAAAAGACCAAATACATGCACAAATAAATGAAGGTTGAATTAATCTTTATAATTAAATGGAATATTACCCTGCTATGACTGATTTTAGCTTTCAAACTGGATTGCATGCTAGTTTTTCAGTGAACTGTAATTGTATTAACGTGGCTTTTTAGATGCCTCAAAGAGCTTAAAAATGAATTTTGCCAAATTACTGAGAGAAAAGTTATTAGAACTTTTAATGTAAACATCACTGAGATCTTGGGGTATATTCGTATTGTGACTTCTAGTTGCAAAGCATTTTCCAATTGTTGATTAATTTTTTGCCCCTATCATCCTGGGAGTTAGTGGCATTGACCAGAAATTAGGTTGAACTACAAATGTCTGAGGCACATTCAGAAACTGGTGGGAGAGAAGATCATGGTGTTTTCTCCGTAAAGTGGCACAATTGGTGAAATACATAAGGAATATCGAAGGAGTGGATGAGTCCTTTCTTATTATTGGATAATTACAATGTCAGGGGTTCCCAGAAGTGGGTCCTGAAGCCTTGGTAAGTACCACAATCTGGAGCAAAGCGTGTATCAAATTTGAACATGCATGTGAATCTCCTATAGCAGTGGTTCTTAACCTGGCATGATATTTGTACCCCCACCCCCAAAGGACATTTGGAAAGGTCTGGAGACATTTTTGTTCATGACCAGAAAAGGGGCAGGAAAGTTACTGGCATTTAGTGAATGGAGGTCAGGGATGCTGCTAAACATCCCACAATGCACAGGACAGAGCCCCACAAATAAGAATAATTCGGCCCAAATGTCAGTAGTGCTGAGGTTGAGAAACCCTGCCTTATGGTAAAGTTTCTTATAATGCAGATTCCAGAGTTGCAGAGACATTCTAACTCAGTAGGTCTGAGGTGTGTCCACGAGTTTGCATTTTTAACAAGCTGCCAAGTGATGTTGATGCTGCCAGTCCAAGGACAAAGCTTTGAAATGCCTTGATCTAGAGAACTCCAGTGTCAAAGGAACAAGCAATGTGTATGGGCATTGGCCCGACAGCATCCCCCTTTGTTAGAAAAACTATATGACAGCTCACATTTGTCCGATTTAATAATTCAGCAAAGTTATCTCATTTGATCTCTCCCTGCAAGATACGTGGAAGGTAGTTCAAAAGTTTTTTAGTCTAGTAAAGAACTCTGTTAGAGGTAAATTTTTAAAGGAAAGAATGATGAGAATTCTCACTCAATTGAGCTGTTGATGAGAGAATGGGTATGTTTATTTAAGTTAATCTCCAACTTGCCTCCTGTTTAAATAAGTAATTTAACAATTGGAGAAGGATTGAGTAACTGATTAAATTTATCTGAGAAATGTTAGGTGTTAGGTACCAGATGTTGCATATACATTTCTAAGCCCTTTGAATTTTGACATTTGAAAATGATTTTTTTAAATTTGTATGCATTTTTTCTTTTACCCCAAAAAATGCATTGATTTTTTTCATGATATTAATTCCCATTTCTGATTAACAAAACTTGAAGCATTATTACAAGTTTAATTACATGTTTAAGTCTTGATGAAGCTGTTCAAAAGATTAACCTTTTAGGGGTTAATATTCAAAATATATAAAGAATTCATGTGATTCCATAGCAAAAAAAAAACAAATAATTTAATTAAAAAGGGGGCAGAAGATCTGAATTAATATTTTTCCAAAGAAGATATACAGATGGCCAATAGGTACACGAAAAGATGCTCAACATCACTAATCATCAGAGAAATGCAAATCAAAACCACAATGAGATATCACCTCATACCTTTTACAATGACTGTTATCAAAAAGACAGGAAGTAATGAGTTGCGAGGATGTGGAGGAAAGGTAACCCTGGTGCACTGTTGGTGGGAATGTAAATGGAGCAACTACTATGGAAAACAGTATGGAGGTTCCTCAAAAAATTAAAAATAGAACTACCATATGATTCAGCAATTCTGTTTTGGGGTATTTATCTCAAGAAAATGAAAACACTAATTTGAAAAGATATATGCATCCCCATGTTCACTGCAGCATATTTTACTATAGCCAAGACATGGAAGCAACTTAAGTGTCCATCTATGGATGAATGGATAAAGAAGATGTGTATGTGCGTGTGTGTGCATGCACACACACAATGGAATACTACTCAGCCATAAAAAAGAATGAACTCTTGCCATTCGTGACAACATGGATGGATGTTGAGGGTATTATGCTAAGTGAAATAAATCAGACAAAGACTAATACCATACGATTTCATTTATATGTGGAATCAGAAAAACAAAACAAATGAACAAGCAAAACTCATAGTTACAGAGAACAGATTGTTGGTTGCCAGATGGGATGGGGGTTGGGAGGTGGACAAAATAAGTAAAGGGGATCAAGAGGTACAAACTTCTATTTATTAAATAAATAAGTCATGGGGTCGTAATGTAACATACAACATGGTGACTATTAGCCAAAAATATTATATTGCATATTTAAAAGTTGCTAAGAGAGTAAATCTTAAACTTTCTTATCACAAGAAATTTGTAATTTTGTATGGTGACAGATGGTAGCGAGACTTATTGTGATGATCATTTAGCAGCATATACAAATTTTGAATCATTATGTTGCATACCTGAAACTAATATAATGTTATATGTCAATTATACCTCAAAAAATAATTAACCTTTGTTCCTTAGTTTTTCCTTGCTATTTTTATTATTAGTTTAGAAAAATTTGGAAACCTTATGTGGAAAAGGTATTGGCAAGCTTTTTCTGCAAAGAATCAAATAGTAAATATTTTAGGCTTTGCAGGCCCTATGGTCTCTATTGCACCCACTCAGCTCTGTGGCTGTAGCATGAAAGTGGCCATAGATAATACATAGATAATACATAAATAATCATGGCTATTGTTGGAGAGGAGGAACTTTTCCTCCACTATTTTAGGTTCAGTGTTTGGGGGCCTGTGAATTAAACTGACAAGACAGATTAGCAAGAGAAAAGACAAAGTTTATTCCCTTGAGAAGGAAGGAGCTCAGAAAATGTAGCTCAAAGAAGCAGTGAGAATCTGGGCCTTATATACCATCTTAAGGGGGAGAGTTAGGATTTCAAGGGACAATAAATGGTGGAAATGACTGAGAGATATATGGGGGAAACTAACAGAAGGTAAAGTTTGTTTCTGTAAGGTCTGTTTATACAATTTCTCATTCTGGCACCAACTTCTCTGATGATAGGAGTCATTCTTTCGTTTCCTCCTAGTGCGAGAAACCTCCCGTAAGTGGGACTCATGACTGTGGAATTCTTTTGGAAGGCTCTGCTTTCAGGCAGATAAAGAGAGTACAGAGAAAGCCTCTTCCTGCATTTGTTGATTCTCAAATGCTTTCAGGTCAAAATAATGCTTATGCCACAGTGGCATATTTTGGACCCCTTCACTATGTTCCAGTAAAACTTTATTTACAAAAATAGTTTACTGAGCCCTGATGGTAGAGCTCCAATGGTAGAGCCCTCTGTGTAGGACAGAGAAACATATTATTTCCTTTGGTCCATATAAAAGCCTAACTATAATATAGGATTATTCTGGCTCTTGGGCTTTTATCTAAGCTATGTCTCGACAAATGGGTTTAGCTAATTGAGGCTTAGGATACTCATTTGAGCAGGTCTAGCAGTTCTATTTGCAAAAACTTTGTGAGCAATTTACTGCATATAAATGAAAGTAAAAAAAGACATTGATTTTCAAAAAATTTCTATGATCTGATATGGAAGCAACCTAAATGCTCATCAACACAGATGATTGGATAAAGAAATTATCGTTCATATATACAATGGAATGTTGCTCAGCCATAAAAAAATAGTAGGCTCAGCCTACTATTTGCAATGACATGTATGGACCTAGAGGTTATTATGCTGAGTGAAGTAAGTTAGACAGAGAAATATAAATGCCATATAGTTTCACTGATATGTGGAATCTAAGGAACAAAAAGAAAAAACTAATCAAAAACAGACTCACAAATATAGAGGACAATCTGGTGATGGCCAGGGGAGAAGGGAGTATGGATACTGGAAGAAAGGGGTGAAGAATTAAAGAAGTACGAATTAGTAGTTGATGGTCAAAGGGATGGGGAGCACAGCATAGGGAATGCAGTCAGTAGTAATGTAATGGCTAGGTGTAGAGCCAGAGAAGAGAGCAATCAGGGGGATCATTTCATAAACTATATAAATGTCTAACCAATGTACTGTATACTTGAAACTAATAAGAAAATGAAATTAAAAAATATGACCTGGCCATTTTCCTATTCAGTTTTAAAGGAAATACATGAGAATTGTCTCTTTTTTTAAGATAATATTGCTCTTGCCTCATGGGGATGTGTTGTTTTATGGATTATTCATAGGATGGTTTTGGGTTCTTAACTCTATTGCTACTCCCTCCTCCATCTGTTTACTAAGAAAACCCAAATGTTGGTGTCTTTCTTTAACTCTTGGATGTGGTGCTCACCTAAGTGAGGGGACCATCACAAAAACACCAGGGAAATGTTTAGTGCCGTTGTGGCTCAATTATGATTAACCCGAGTGTGAGTAGTTTCCTTTTTCAAACTGGAAAAACTGCCCACCTCCAGGATTCGTGGAATTGGTGTTTTCAAGAGAAAGGATGGATGGATGGATGGAGCTGGTTTATAATTTGAAACATGCCTTCCTAGTATGTCATTTATATCAGAGAAAAATGGGGATTGTCTGCTGTCCTGGGATGTTACTCAAGCAGGGTTAAGGATGGGAGACCTGAAATCTGAGCATTCATATCTTCTTTTGTAAAATCAGAACTGTGACTTGCACTTGTAAAGCCCTAGGATTCATGGGGATGCTTATCTAATCTCCACCATAGCATAGTGCTATGTGAACCACACCCAAAAGCAATTTTCAGAATTAAAGTTTTTGAAGACTCATAATAAATCAGTGCCATTCTTATCGGGAAGATAAAATTTGATTTGTTAGATAACTGCATTGTTATTATTTGTGGGATCCAGATAGCCCCAAAGGATATTAAAGCCTGTTCCCCAGGCTAATTTTCATCAGTACCATTAGCTCTGCCTAGGATAATATCTTCAGCCAATCATTTGTTTGGCATTATGGAAACTGCCATTGTTTTGAAAGATAGTGTAATTTATGTGCAGTCTCCTAAACTTCCAGTTGCTTAAAGCTCACAATTTTGATTGATGTTTACTAGTTATTACAGAACTCATCAGGGGAAATGAGGCCTTGGTGTGGTCAAGCCTGACCGAAGCTTTCGAAGCCATTGCAAGCTTAAGAAAGTTGTACTATAAATTGTTTTTTAAAGGGCAGTTGATCATCCGTTGTTCCATTCTTTTTTCTTATGTTGATGAAATTAATAAAAAAGAAAAAATATGCTGAGACTTAACTATGTAGAGGAAATACAAAGCTGTTTAATTAAGTGATTAAAGCAATCCCTTTGATGTAATACATGCAAGACATTTGAGAATTTACCTGACTCTCCTAAATAGCCAAGTCAGTGGGGATTAAAACAAATGAGCTTTCTGTCTTGCTTTTGCCAATCAGCTTAATACTAAGTGGCTTTGAAAATTCAGGAGTAAAGCAGTCAATCTAACCAGTCTTTAAATCAGTTTGGTCATCTGTATAAAAATTATATGCTGTTTAAGAGCTCACAGCTAAATAAAGCAGGATTATATTTGGTTCTGTTCTTTCCCCCAGCACTATCAAGTCGCACTGTACCTTTTGGAAAATTCTGGGAGGGAGAGGTGACTTGAGAGTTTAAATCATGTTCTGTTTTAAATTTTCAATGTTCCTTGTTTTTCTGAGTTCATTTTTGATAGTTATTCTCTTTATCAAAGTAATAATCTTCACTTTATGAACTCTGTTGTCTCCACAGAAATTAATTGTGATTTTTAAACCTCTAGCCTTAAGACTTTAGGGCAAGCAATAAACTCTCAAGCAATTAAGATTTGTTGCATGTACATGTTGGTAATAGCAGACAAAGCAAAAACTAGCTAAGCCACACATGTATATTCACGTGCATGTGAGTGTACACACACACACTCCACACCATTCATCATGCTTCAGTTTGGTAGACATTGTTGAGCACTTACTGTATACTAGGCCCTGTGCTACCAATTGAGGCAACTCCATGAACAATTTGCCCTCATTAAATTATCTTTGTCAGCCCAACAAAGTATGGCTTTCAGGCCACCGTCACCATGCTGCCTGTTTTTGTATGTCCCATAAGATAAGAATGGATTTTACATTTTTAAGTGGTTTAAATCAATCAAAAGAAATATGTCATACATAAAAGTTGTATGAGTTTTAAATTTTAGTGTTGATAAATAAAGTTTTATTGGAACACAGCCACAGCCACTCATTCACTCATTTCCATGTCATCTACAGCTACTTTCCCAGGTACAATAGCAGAGCAGTTGCGATAGAGACCATATTGCCTACAAAACCAAGATTATTTACTCTCTGGCCCTTTACAAAAAAAGTTTGCTCACCCCTGATCCAACTGCTCCTTTCCCAATCCCTTTATTATCCAAATATTTCTTTCACCTCTCTATTTTTCTGCATTGGTATTATAAGTAAACTTATCTACATTTTACAGATGAGGAAACTGAGGACCAGAGAGGTTCAGAAAATTAAGGTACTGCTGATACTTTGTAGTCACAACAACGGCAAGTTGTCATAGAATGTTTTTCCTCAGTTTCTTTATACAAATACAGTGAGGCCATGGGTCATTTATATATTTTTATGTTTCTTTAACACCGAAGAGTGTCCTGAGCCTAGAGTGAATTCTCAGTATTTGTTAATTGATTGAAATAGCTTATACTAAAAAATATAGTTTTGTCATCAAGACTCAGTTCCATGGGAAAAAAGAATAAGGCTGCAGGTATCACTCTGCCTAGCTTCAAATTATACTACAATGTGACAGTAATCAAAACGGCATGGTATTGGCAGAAAAACAGACACATGGACCAGTGGAACAGAATCGAGAGCCCAGAAGTAAATCCCCGTTTATATGGGCAAATAATTTTTGACAAAGGAGCCAAAAGCACACAGTGGAGAAAGGAAAGTCTCCTCAATAATTGGTGCTGGGAAAACTGGGAGGCCACCTACAAAAGAATGAAACTAGACTGTTGTTTATCACCAGACAGCAAAATTAACTCCAAATGGATCTAGGACCTGAATATAAGACCCAAACCAATAAAATGCATAGAAGAAAACATAGGTACTAAATTCATAGACTTTGGACATAGAAATTTATGAATTTGACCTCAAAGGCAAGGGAAGTAAAAGGAAAAATAAATGAATGGAACTATATCAAACTAAAAAGGTTCTGCACAGCAAAAGAAACTGTCAACAAGGCAAAGAGGCAACCATCTGAATGGGAGAATATATTTGCAAACAACACCTCCCATAAGGGCCTAATATCCAAAATATAGAAAGAATTCATACAACTCAATAACAACAACAACAATAACAATAACAAAACAATCCAATTAAAAAATGGGCAGAGGACCTAAACAGACACTTCTCTTAAGAAGACATACAAATGGCCGACAGACATATGAAAAGATGCTCGATTTCACTAGCTATTAGGGAAATGCAGATCAATACCATAATGAAAACATATTTGCATACTGATGTTCATAGTAGCATTATTCATGGTGGCCAGGACATGGAAGCAACCGAAGTGTCCTACGAAAGATGATTGGCTAAAGAAGCTGTGGTACATATACACAATGGAATATTACTCAGCTATAATAAGAGATGAAATACTGTCATTTGTGACAACATGGATGGATCTCAAGATAATCATGCTAAGCGAAATAAGCCAGACAGAAAAAGTTGAAAATCACATGATATTATTTATATGTGTGGGATATAAACCTAAAAGCAACAAATGAACAGGACAAACAAACAGAGACTCATGTTCATGGACTAGTGGTTACCAGTGAGTAGGGAAGTGGGAGGAGGGGAGAGGTAGATGGGATAAAGGGGGTCAAATATGTGGTGACAGAAAGAAATCTAACTATGGGAGGTGAACACTCAGTGTAAATATACATATACCTTACTGTTAAAATGTACAGCTGAAAAAAAAAAAAAAAGACTAAAAAAAGAACCCACAATGAAATACCACCTCACACCTGTTAGAATGGCTATCATCAGTGGGACAAGTAATAAGTGTTGGAGAGGATGTGGAGAAAAAAGAACCTTCATACCCTGCTGGTGGGACAGCAAATTGTTACAGTCACTATGGAAAACATTATGGAGGTTCCTTAAAAACTAAGAATTGAATTACCATATGATCCAACAATCCCTCTTCTGGGTATTTAACCCGAAAAACCTGAAAACATTTATCTGCAAAAATGCACCCTGATGTTCATAGCAGCATTATTCACAGTGGCTGGGATGTGGAAACAACCGAAGTGTCCTACGATAGATGACTGGATAAAGAAGCTGTGGTACATATATACAATGGAATATTACTCAGCCATAAGAAGAAATGAAATACTCCCATTTGTGACAAATGGATGGACCTCGAGATACTCATGCTAAGCGAAATAAGCCAGACGGAAAAATGCTGAGAACCACATATCACTCATATATGGGATATAAATCTAAAAGCAACAAACAATATGACAAACAAACAGAGACTCATGGACATGGACAGTAGGCTAGTGGTTACCAGAGGGAAGCGGCGGGGTTGGGGGATGTAGATGGGGTAAAAAAGGTTAAATATATGGTGCCAGAAAGAAATCTAACTATGGATATTGAACACACAAAGCAATATTCATATGACTTTCTGTTGAATTGTACACTTGAAACTTATTGGATTTTGTTGATCAATGTCACCCCAATAATTTTTAATAAAAAAAGACTCAGTTTCAGTAGATTTTAAACATTGCTCCATTTTAAAGGAAGTTCCCTAGGTTCTCATAAAGTCTCTCATTTTCCTTCCATTTTTTTTCTCCTATGGTAAGATCAGTTAATATGGAAATGTGCTGTCATGTAAGCAGCATTGAATGATGTTCTTGGTCATATGTTAGCCTATAACCTTTCATATTTTCTGGTACAGTTGTTGACATTGATCAGAGTGAGTTTATCCACTAAATCATTATACGAGTCATTATTTATTGAGCACTGATTACTTGCTATGCACCTGTCACTGTGTTTTATGTAGGGAACACAATGGTTGATTATATGTAATAGGCCTTTGGCATAATTTGAGTAGTATCAGAAAGAATGATCTCTCAGCTACAGAAACCTCTCTTATAATTGGATTTGTTCCTTCGGTTGATGAACTACTCTTTTAAATGCAGATATTTCTTTAGGGGTAATACATTAGATTGCTATTAGTCATTCACATTTTATTTTAAATTAGTTTGAGGCCCCAGTGACAGCAAATGGATAAGCTGCTTTGCATGAATGACAGTTTTAATGGGTGGGGCGTGAAGGGGGAGATGACTTTGGAGCACAGTGTGTGAACACCCAAGGCCTACTGGGGAGGTATAGATGCAGGAAAAAGCAAGGAGATGAAGGCCGAAATCAAAATGTCAAATACTAAAGGCAACCTTTTTTTTTTGTTCTTTTCTATAATTAGCTTTGATAGTGTTTCTTTTGTCCATTTTCTGCAGTGTGCAAACAGTGGCCCTCAAGAGAGTCCTAAGGCTTTTTTGGGAGTGTGACTGGCTTAGGTTCTCCTGGCTCATGCTTAGAGTCTGGCTTTGCTCCAAAAATCTTCCACCATGTTCCAAGAATCTCGTGGGCACATCTCTTCTCCCCATTGATCACAAGGTTGCTTCAACAGCCTTTCTTTCTCACCATTTTGTGTGACCCCTTGAAACTTCCTGTGACCAAAGAGAGTGATACTATTCCACAGAGGAGTTCAGGTATTTGATTAAGGTCTTGATCTGACCTGAGCTTCCCTGAAAGACTCTCCAAACAGGCACAAAACAGTTACTTTAAATCATTGAAGAAGTCATGTTTCTACTTCCTCAGTGTCGTATACAATCAACATTTATTCATCATGTACTCTGGACTAAGGTAAAAAAAAAAAAACAAAAAAAACTTTACATGCCATGTCATTCTGAATCCTTGCAGACAACCCTGTGAAGTAGGTACTATTTTTTTCTTCAAACTATATTTGGTGAAAAGGAGAGTGTGTTAGGATTATATTCAGCTACAGCTAATGGAAAACATGACATAATAGTACCTCAAACAGATAAGGGTTTTATTTTCCTCATGTCATAGATGGGAGAAGGAGGCAGTTCAGGCCTGATCGAGTGGGATCCAGATGCCATCAGCTCTTCATTCAGACATCTTTAGTTGTTTGATTTCTTCCTCAAGTTTGTTGCCTTGTGGTTACAAGATGGCTGTTCTACCCCTGGCATTGCATCAGCATTACAAGAAAGAATAAGAGGAAAGGCTAAAGCAGTGGTTCTCACTCAGGTGTGATTTTGTCCCTAAGGGACATTTGGCAATATCTGGAGACATTTTTGATTGTCACAACTTGGTGTGGGGGGTTTGTTACTATTGGCCATCTAGTGTATAGAAGTCAGAGATACTGCTAAATATCCTTTAGGACAGCTCCCACAACAGAATTATCTGGCCCAAAATGTCAATAGTGCTAAGGTTGAGAAACTCTGGTCTAAAGGCAGAAGGTATGTGCCAGGCGAGTCTCTCCTCTTTTAAAATGAATTTTTGGAAGTGGAACTAGGACTTCGTTATATGTCATTGGCCAGAATCTTATCCCACAGCCAACTCTAGTTACAAAAGAAGCTAGAGGATGCAGCTATTTTTTGTCACCCTGAGCAGAATTGGGGTCTGATAGTAGGAGAATGAAAGTAGAATGGATATTGGGTAGACAATAGGTGGTCGTCATGTGCAGCCCCTTTCCACAGGTTTGTTTAAGGAAAACTCTAGAGTTTTTGATGAGCCGCAAGGAGTGTAGGATATGTGATTTTTTTTTTGTTTGTTTGTTTGTTTTTGCTGGACATAATATGCAGTCTCTTGTGTATTTATACCACCATTCTCTCAGTATTTGCAGTAGGACTTGCCTTTCCTTCTTGCCCATGTAGCCCATGGGGTAGTTGATTTCAGGCTGCCTCACTAATACTTTACCCTTCAACAAGCTGCCATCAAACTGTTGGTGCTTCATTCCTCCCATTTTGAAAAAGTTAGAAAGTGATGTGATTACTATTTCCATGAAAGGTTATATCAGTTAGAGTTTATTCAGGAAAAAGGATGAACTTTTAAGTACATCAATCAGGAAGATACGCAATATGGGGAATTGGAGGCTTATGTAACCATTGGGAGGGCTGAGGAATGAAGGGCAGAGTCTGCCAATGATCTCTGCTGCCCTCACACAAAAGGGGTCTTCTTAGGAGAATGCCTGGAAGCTGCTGGCAAAGGCTGTATCTGCTGACTACGGATGCCCTGTGTCTGCCCATGGCTACCAACAGCAAATGAATAAATAGCATCTCCTTCTCTTCTACCTTTCGAATCTCCCATGAGTGCTTCTCTTTGGCAGAGTCTAACCTGAAGCCATGCTTCATGGGATTTTGGGAGATGTAGTTCTGAAGCTTCTCAGGGAAGAATGGAGAATGGGGTTGGGTGGGATGATATGGAATTGACAACTAACTGGCAGAAGGAGCATTTGAGTTTGACTAAAGGCATATGTACACAGCACATTTTGGGAAGAAGAGCCTTCTATTAAGATATTGGCAATGTTGCTACCGGTATTATCACCTTTATCTATGTGTCCTTGGGAGGTGGATAGAGATTCTTTGTATTGCTGTTCTGGCCCGTTTCAAGTCATGGCGTTTCTGACTAAATAATTAAAAAGGATTCAATGACCTGCATATACAGTGCAGAAGGTAATATATTCTGTGAAGCTCCATAGTGCAGTGGGGGTCCCAGAGCATGAGGTTTGAAAAAATAATGCATAATTCACCAGCATGCTTCAGAAAGACCAGTGTTCAGAAAACAATTGTGGATGACTCAACTTATATAGTTCTTTATTTTTGGAGGAACTATCTGAAGCTCTTTATTTGCTGTAGTCATCCATGTGACTTGTGGTGAGCTGATAAAATACAGTGAGGTATTAAATACAGTGAAGAAAATAATAAAACAATCTTGGAACAAGGTAACCTGTAGACATATGACGTATTGTTTGGTGTTGAGGGGAGAGTTGTAACTTCTAGTTATCTGGTATCTGGGTCACATCAGGCTTTCAGTGTAACTCAAGGGGTTTTGAAGGCTGAATTTGATTTATGCTATATTTGAGTCACTGGAACAGCAAAACTCATTATGACTGTGTCCTACGGCACTTGTAAAATCCTCTCTGAGTCTTGAGTTTCAGGTTTCTGCTGATAGTTAATATTTGAATTATCTCAAAGAAGATAAGGAAAATGTACTATCTTATTCTATTTATTTCTTGAGCGAGGAAAATTGAAAGGAACTAAAGGAAAAAAAAAACTCGTTACCAAGAGCAGTGTGCAAAGGTCATTGGTTTTGCTTTGCTGGAATAAAACCAATGTGTTTGGGTTGCCTGGTGTCTTATGTTGGGTCTTCTGGAGGCAAAGCTGAAGATTAGGGTTCGTGTGCAAGTGATTTATGATTTATTCAGCAAGTGCTCCCGAGAGCAACCAGCAAGGGAATGGAGGAAGCCAGACAGGGAAGGGTGAGAGACAGGCAAGGATGCAATTTCAGGGTGTCTCAGACAGCCTGATCGTGCGGGGAACTCTGGAGTGCAAATTATACCTCATGGTTTGCTCTTAATTGCAGCACAGGAGCTGGGCTTTCATTCTCCTGCTATAGTCAGTCATTAGCTGAGGGCTGCTGGGATGGAAGTGGGGGCCAAAGGCAGATAAACTCCCAGAGGTCTTCAAAGAGTCTCAGGTGCTGGCCATTAGAAAATAAAAAGGACATAGAAGCTTGGGAGGGATGAATAGAAGTGATAAAAGTGATCCCAGGGGATCTGGGCAGAACCCCACCAATGTACTTACTCTTTGAGCAAGCCGCTCTTTTGTTTCTGTGAAACTCAGAATCTGGGAAGAAGAGAGAGACAAATTTTTGCGTGGAACTGTAAAGTTTCCCTAGAGCAAAGGTTGGGGAACCTTTTCTATAAAGGACCAGGTAGTAAGTATTTGATGCTTTGTGGGCCACAGGGTTTCTGTCCCAGCTAGTCAACAGCACTGTTGTAGTGCAAAAGCAGCCATATATATTACAGGTAAATGAGTGGGCACAACAGTATTCCAATAAAACTTCATAAAAATAGAAAATGAGGGGAAAGAAGGTACTAGATATGGCCTAGGGCCGGTAGTTGGCCTGTCCCTGCTCTGGAGGCTCCTTGTATGCACCAAAGTTGATTTTTCCTTTATCTGTTCCCTATATGCTTCAAAACACAGAGAATGGTTAGTATGACTATCAAAAGGATAGTTATGATGCCTCTTAGTCTGGACCCCTTGTCTCCAATCTTTCTGGCATCCTGGCCATCATTCATGTTGTACAGATAATGTTGCTGAAGGGTGACTCATCTAATTTTACTCCTGCTAAATGTATTTACTTCTCTCTAATTGTAAAATTAAATCTAGACTCTTTAGCATGGTATTTGGGAAACCCTGTGATCTGGCCCAAGCCATTTTTTCTGCACTTTTTTCTGTTCCCCACCACTCGTGCTTTCTAGTACAATTACATCAGCTACTCCATCTCTCCAAGATGCCCTTTGTTTCCATTTCCCTGTCTTTGCCCCTTCTGTTTCTTTTCCTGGAGTGTCCTTCTGCTCAGCCCAGCGTTTTGAAATCCTAACCATTCTCAAAGACTCAGTTTGCCTCCAACCGCCATTAAGCATTCACCCATGAGTAAATAGTCTCTGCTTTGGACTTTGATAACAATATCATTTATTTCTACTAAAACTTGTATTTTATTTATATTATACTATATAGTTCTTTGCTACATTCACTATGTTTTTAGTATTTGAGTGGAGGGAACTAAAATTTTTTTTGCCCTTCACAGTGGATTGCATTCAGTAAATGGAGTTTTCAGATGAAGGTTGCATTCTTATATCCTGTGATTATTAATGATTTAAATGCTGAAACTCTGACATCATTTTCTTTTTCCTTTTTATAGGCAAGAGCTGTTTTGGCAAAAGTTGGCTATCCTGAGTTTATAATGAATGATACTCATGTTAATGAAGACCTCAAGGCAGTAAGTGCTAAATTTACTGTATTTTTTTTTTCTGGCAAGTTTTACTGGCCTCATGCCTTTCAACTAACCCAAGTCCAAGCAATTAAACCTGGTGGTGCCAGAAAGCACCAACTTTTGATTCATTTCTTGGCTAGATATTAGCCTCAATATGCCAAGCTTATCATAAGATTTAGAGCAGATTCAAAATAAAGAAAGTGGCAGAAAAAATGTATAACTGAGTAGGTACCTTAAAGTAAATGGACTTGGACTCGGCCTAATTCGATCATAAAGAAAAGAACTGAGCAATTCAAGTATTTTACAATTAGTGGACGTGTTCTAGTGGCGGATGCCTAATGTTTGTTAAGCAATCTTTATGTGTTTCATTCATATTAAATGACTAGTAATAAATCTGCCTACTGGGAGTTAACTTCATTAAACTTTATGAGTGTTTTTGCAAATTAAGTGCATATACATATGACTATAATTTATTGTGAGTTGGACTGTATATTTGCAGTAAGTTACTGATGAAGGAATAGTAATAATTCTTTTTTATTTCAGTATTTTGGGACATATATTTTCCAGTGGATATATTCATTACAGGCCTTTCTAATCACACCCACTGTTATTTTATTTCCTACAAATAGTTCTGGTAAAGAACTTTGATTCCTCACAAAACCCCTGTTTTTACCATTCACTAGATTTTGTTGGAAAAGTAGTTTTTTGGAATTCTTTAAATAACTATGGTTTTAAGTTATATCTCTTTCCTGAAATTGTGGTTTGACACGTCGCATATCTGAAAGCAATCCTGGCTTTGTAGATGGGTATCAGAATTTTGTAAGGTTGTTCAAAAGTGAAAGAAAGCTTTAAGTAGAAAGTTTCTCCATTTGGCACCAAGACATGGCCTTCCAAAGTATTGATCCAGTTGCTGTGGAATAAAATAATTAAGCTTCACAGTATCTCAAAGCTCACACAGCCCATCTTATACATTGTTTTGATGCTGAAAAGTTTCACTATTGTCATGATAATTAAAAGTACTGATGCACTTGACACATTCATGTACGTTATCTTTTAAGTCCCACAGTGATTTTGTGAAGTAGATGGCATTTAGGCCCATTTTACAGAAAAAGGCATAGAGACTCAGTGAAGTTAAGTGATTTCTTCAGCGCCCCACAGAGTGTCAGAGCCAGGACTGAAATCTGGGCCCAGGAAGCTCTGCCTGCATTCTGAGAAGGAGTTTTGCAGGGTCCTTGTCAGGCAGCTGTGCTGGAGGGACAGAGGAGTGGGTTTGAAGAATTGGTGGGAGCTGCTTTCCCAGAGCTGGTTGGAAGGGAGAAGAGAAGAGGGGAGGTCGTATTGTCAAGTGGTTGACAGCACAGGCTTTGGAGTGATTCTGCCTCTTCCACTTACTAGTTGTTTGGTTTTGTGCAGGTTACATAACATCAGTTAGCTTCCCTTTGGTTATCTGGATACTGGAGATAATAAGCAAGTCTTAGTATTGTTGGGATGATCAAATGAGATTATATAAAATGAAAAAGCACCTAGCATAATGTCTGACACATAAATAGCCTCTCTGTAAATAGTAGCTCTTCCTTTGTGGATCAGTGTGAGAACTGTTAGTGCTAAGAAGAACATCACTAGGGTGCAAGGTACCTTAGCAGGAGAACCTGGATTTCATACCGAATTTAAGGACTGACTGAATGCAGTACCTTTTGTGAAAAGAAACCAGATGTCAAATAGGATGCAATGTTGGGTATGTTTCCTCGTTTCTCTAGGGCTTGAACTGAAGCCATTAGACACCAAGATTTTTAAGCACTTTTGTGAAGAAATGGCTTTCATGACTCATTGCCAGAGCAGACACAATTACACCCAAGAGTTTCTAACAGTTTAAAAAACAGACGGTGAAAAAAAATTCAAATACATGAAATAAAAATACATTTGTGTTCAGAAACTGATAGAGAAAATGAATAAAACCCAACTTGAAACTAGGTAAAGGATGCTTGATGTGATAGTAGTAATGTCACTGAGGTTAATAGCAAAAGGACTAAAGTATTGCAGGTACACAATAGGACTGTTTTCAGTTTATGTAGAAACATGTAGATAAGGACTACTGTAGTGCCTACCAGAAATTTCTGGTTATTTAAGCTCTGAGCATGAGAGGCTTTTACAAATGAAAAACAGCTTGCTTTATTTGACACAAGTGAAGATATGATTCATCACGTACTAACACAAAAGGAAAGAGGATAGAGATTAGGTAATGGATGAGACGAAGGTCAAGCAGAAAGGTTGAAAACTGAAGTTGGGCCCATGCAGAGATAAGAGCAGATGGAAAAGCACCAAGAAGCAAATGTAAAGAATTAGAGAAAAAAAATGTGTTCCCCTCTGAAGATGACAAGGTAAACTGAGATACCCAGCAAAGTGTTTCTGAACAACAGTCTTTCTGTAGTCTTTGAAAAGAGCAAGAAGAAAGGAAATGCCCTTTATGTGAACCCCCAGTAGCAGGTAGGAAAGCTTGCTAGTTAGCCTCAAAAGGTAGACTTTAGTCCATTTTCAGATTAGCCTTATGCAGTGTTCCTTCACTGATCCTTGATGGAAATAGACTCAAGAATGAGTTGATAGCAATTTTGTAAAGATTGCTGTATCAGCTGGGAAAGCCAAAACCACACTAGGTATTTCAGAGCCAGGAGATTTAATACAGGAAATAGGTTGGAAGGCAGAAATCAGGAAGGTGAGGTAAACCAGAGATTAATAACTTCAGGAAGCAGCTCCCACCCCTGTGTCTAGGGGCACAAAAGGGAGGAGGTGATGATAGTATCATCACTTAGGAGAGCAGAGGAGAAACTGCCACTTCAGAGCTTCCAGGGTCATTGTCAGAAGAAGAAAGAGGGGAGAATGAAAGAGACCAAACACAGCATCCTTTCCCCTCCTGCCTCCTGCTCATTTCCCCTAATGCCTCCTATTGGCAGGAAGCCAACTGGCAGTGGAGCCTGGGAAACAGAGTTTTCAGATTCCCTGCCCCTGCATTGTAGAAAGGACTAAAAGGGTGGACATGTTTCTGAGAGACGACGGATAAATAATAGGCACCTTAGGCATTTTACTCATTCTTGTAAAAGCCAGTGGAGAATTGCAGTAGAGACTAAAGTCAGATTCACAGCTGACCTCCATTTACTCACAAAAATTAGATATGGATAACTTTTCAGAGAAGGTCAATGGTTCTGGTGAGTGATACACACATATGTAAACATATAAATATGCATATAGAGAGATATAGATATTAAAATATCCTCTGGAGTGGGTCTTGGTCTGCTCTGGCCAATGGAGCACTCGTGTGTGTGTGTGTGTGTGTGTGTGTGTGCGCACGCATTATAAATGACAGAGAGTGCTACTGTCACTATGCAAGAGTGAGGTGATATTTAGGTGGAATGTTCCACAAAGACAGGTTATTAAAATATTGAAATAATTCTGTACTATTTGGTAAAAAGTCAAAATAAACCTTGCCCTCTGCTCTCCCAAGTGATCTCTGACTACCATGGCCTCAGAGAACCAAGGATAGGCGCTGGAGGGAGTTGTCTGCCAGCCTTCCATCCAGCCCTCTCTGACTCCCACACACTGGCCTTCATCTAGAGTGCTTCAGCGGCTGGAGCAGACCAAGACTTTCCTTTACCTCTGGTGGTGGTGACAGGGCATCTATTTCCATCTGGTTCCTGGCTAGTGTGCTAACGACTGCTACTTCAGAGTCACTCTTATGTGGCTGCTGTGGGAACTGCATCTTCCACAGTGTACCACATACGTAGGTGGTTAAACATTTTGAACATCACTTCTGTATGTATGTACACACACACACATACACATACTACTTATGGGCAAAGCCATCTAAACACAACAATCTTGCATATCACTTTGCTATTTAAATAAGAGAAAACGTAAATATAAAATCTGGATCCATCAAGTATTCAGCAAATTGTTTGGGTGCCTAATATAAAATCTTTCATGTACGCATTTGGATATATCTGTGAATATCTTTAAATGGATTTAACATAAACAAAAAATATCCTAGAATCTAACTTCTTATTTGACCTATGTAATGATTTATCAGCACGTACTTACTGATTCTATGGAGAAGCTGAGCACGCTTCCTTGTTCTGTCCTTATTATGTGTTCCTTACGTTTGGCAGGGGGTATAGCTTTGTTCTTCCGTTCAGTCTGTGGCATTTGGTGTTTGCCATTCAGGATAGGATTTCCAAGAAGAGAAATGCAGATTCCCCTAAATTTTATGATCTGGACAGCTATTCCTAGGAAATGACAGGAAAGCTCTAATTAGTTCTCCAAAGGTCATTCAATTGAAAAGTCAGGAGATGGAATTGATTGAAAATCATTATCAACTTGACCTGGATTTTCACCAGTAACTGACAAGACAAGAGGTTTTTGAGCCAATTATTGTCCTTTGCAGAGTTTAAACATTTTTTTGAAGATTACAAGTGGTTTTAAAATATTCATGTGCATTCATTCTTGTTGCTATATATAGAACAAGCAGGACTTTCCCAGTGGTTGCTGAGTTTCATAGTTTTTTTCTCACTCAGGGGCTTAATGAAATATTTGACATCATCAAAGTATTTTCACATGGTGGAAAATTTGGGAACTAGAGAAAAGGAATGAAAAAGCACCCATAATATTGGTATTCAAACATAATAATACAAACTTTTAGTGTGTTATTTTGTGTCTATTTTTGTATAGCTGTAATTGATGTTTATATATAATTTTGTATACTGACCTTTGTAGTTAACATATTGTTTTGTCCTTGTCTTCTGTAGCTGTCATTACCATTATTTTAACAGCTGTATGATATTAAGTAAACTGTACCATGATTTATTTAATCACTGCTTTTCCTTTCATTGTAATCCTTAATGTCCCCTCCTCCTTCCTTGTGCTTTTTCTGTTGAATCACTTTTTTTTTTAAAATTAGGGTCAATGAAAACACTGAAGTAGGAGCCCAATGATTTTGACTGAATGCTTTAATAAATTTCATAATCTCTCTACCTCCGTTTCCACCTATCACATGGGAATACAGTGGCTGGCCCCTCCCTACCCTTAAACACTTAACCTGTCTCACGGGAAAAGATAACATTTGTCCCCTATTACCTGTGACTTCCATGAAATAAATGAATAGATCAACTAAACCAGGCTAAGAAATAGCAAAAATTCTCAGTTTAATAAAACAGTGTTTAAATTGTTCTTCTAAACATTAATAAGCTGTTAGCAAATTGTAATTACTTACCTCTGAGTTTTCCTCCCCATGGTTATTTCAGTGGCTGCGGTAGGATCTTACTTATTTAAAGTAGTTTTAGACGTGGAACTCTTCTTCCTTTGGAAATTTTTGTTTAGTTTTCCATTTGATATCTGTAGAACAACTTGAATGTCAAGTTATTTTTTCCAGATGAACAGGAAAATCTCATAAATAGCAAACTCTTCTAAAAGTAACTGACCCCACTGATATGATAAAAAAAAAAAGTTAATATTTTTGAAGGAAATTCCTTTGGGAGAATTTCCTGGAAAGTGTTCTGAACCCAAGAAGATATCTGAATTTTCAGTTACAATCATATTCTGAAAGGTCTGGCAGAGCTGTCTTGGGAACAAAAGCTGAAAAAGGCTAAGGATTGAACAGTAGACTTTTTTTTTTTTAACTAAACAATCCAGGAATACATTAGGATTGCTAGACGAAGTTGCTTCCTAAACCAAGGAGCTTACGCTATTTCTGAGGCTGAGTATAAACATCTGTGTTAAAATATAATCAGTCGTAAGATTTTTTTTATGAGAAAGCATCTCAAACATTGGAAAAGTATTAAAATCATATTTTGAACACCTCTACCTTTAACCAATATTAAACATATTGCCATATAACTTTATACATGCAAACACATTTTAAATGAATAAAACAAATACATTGGAAATTCTCTGTGTAATTGTCTTTGACCTAATGTCCTTCGTCTTTATCTACCTTCTTCCTTAGATATAACCACTACTTTGAATTCAGTGTTTATCATTTTCATGCATTTCTTTATGCTTTTGCTACATAGATACATGTCCATAAACAACACATAGTATTGTTTTGTTTTACATGTTCTAAAACTTAAAATTCTCTCATCCATACAACTTGTCTTATTTACTCAGCATTGCTTTTGAGGTTATTTCGTGTTCACGCATACAGACTATTTGTTTAAACTGCTGTATCGTTTTTCATTGTGTGACTATACCACCATTTATCAGCCACTCCTGTAAGAGGATTGAGTGACAATTTAAAGTCATATCTTGTTTTACTTGTTGGCCAAGTAAAACACCAAGGATGCCAGAAATTGCTACTTTCATTCCTGCCTTTCTCCCTGTGCCTTTAGTTATTTTACTCCTTTCTTTATATTTCAGCCAGGTCCCTGGAAAGATTAAGATGAATCACTAACAAAAGTTACTCTACAGACATAATGAGTACCCACAATATGTTAGAGAAGAGATAAACCTGAGCCAGACATTGGCCAACAAATAGGCTACTGTCAAGTCTGTGATCATCAAGTTGTGTACAGATACATTCATATCTGTACTGTAATGCCTGTGGGTCTCATATGCATTCACTTGCTATATTTTAAGTTTTGCTTTTAAAATTTTACAAAAATTAAAAAATTTTACAAAACTAAAAATTTTTAAATTAAATTTACAAAAATATTACAGCTAATAAGAATTTGATTACTCTTGGTTATTTGTTTATTCAAATGTTTATCTTATTTTATTTGCTACAGTCATATATTATAAAACCAAAGCATTAGAAAGTATTACAAACCATTGTTTTTAGTATTGCATAGATGTTATTTATAAAATTTAGGTTAAGTACTGCTAATTTTGTAGATAAAGTGCCCACAAAATTGAAATGGTTTGCCATTCTCTTTCCAAAAAAAGGAAAGGACTCAAGAATCAATTATGTCTGTTTTCCTATTTTAATAGACAACATTGTCGTGAGACATCAACTTCTTGTTTTCCCGTGCAAGCTGTAATCTATGATTGCCTCTGTAATTTCATTACTTTTTAGTGACCAGAGTATTTTGAGTGTTGATTAATAAGTTCTATTAATAATTAAATTATTCTTGTGACTCCATTGTGCTTGGGTTGGAAAATAAGTCTCTGAATTGCTTTCAATTTTTTTCTTCATGAACAAAGGCCGATTACAGTAAACTGGATTTTAACATTTGACTGAATCATCATCTATAAGTTAAATGAGATTGCGGCTTACTAGACTGAATGTTATTAGAAGAACCTACGTGACAGATAAAATGCACATTTAAGAAAAGATCAAGGACTCATGTGGGCCAAGAAATTTCAAACCTAAGATAATATGTTCTATAAGGGTTAAAGTAGATGTTTCTGTTATAAAGCAAATGAAACACATTGTAAATTACTGTAACTTCTCTTGTTTCTAACTGTGATCCAGAAATGACTATATTGATTTTTGAACTTTTTATTTTAAAAGAAAATCACTGAGATTAAATTTCATGGCTTTGTGAATACTGGGTTGACCGATGATGGCTGAGAGATGCTATGAGGAGTGCAGCTTCTCTGTTGACCGCTTATTTGTGTGCTGAAGTCTTTTTTAAGAGCCATTTTTTACCTGCACTTAGAACAACGATTGTTGTGGTTTGTTTTATTCAGATCAAGTTTTCAGAATCTGACTACTTTGGCAACGTCCTGCAAACTCGCAAGTATTTAGCACAGTCTGATTTCTTCTGGCTGAGAAAAGCTGTTCCAAAAACAGAGTGAGTAAAAAAAAAAAATAATGAAGTGAAGTAGATGAAAATGTTGGTGGTAAGTAGAGTCTCTTTAGATCAAACTTTCTAATTCCCCTCAAGTCAGAGTATCTGGCTCACCAGTTATCTTGGTTGGGTAAAATCTGTGTTGTGTTTTGGAAACTCTTATTTCTGATATTATATGAAACAGTTGTTCATTCTCATTATGGCTCCCCCACTCCTAGCATCAACATGGATCAAAAGAAAGCTCATTAGAATGTAGATGTTCAAATCATTTCTAGATCTTGTTATGAAAAAAATCTATATGTATATATATAACAGATTTCTCTAGAATTTCACACTCAGGTAGAAACTTTTGAAGATCTTAAAGAACAAATGTTTTTAAAATAAAGTGTGATTACAAATGTAGAAGTAATTGTATAATTATGAAGTAACCAGAGGTTATTTGCTGAGGTAATGAGTGTCAAAGAACTGATAGCTCTATTATTTTCCTCCAGTAGTAGTTATGATTTA
>NW_006435837.1:1568137-1585705 GCF_000325575.1 Pteropus alecto | reverse complement strand
ACTTTTGGGGCCAGGGCCAGCCATGATTTCCTTCCCTAGCAAAATGGTGATGATGATGATAGCACCTAACAATTATTATATGTTTATAGTGTGCCAAGAAGTGCTTTACATGTATTAATTCATTTTATTCTCTTATTAATTCCATGAGGTCCAGGTCCTATTTGTTATCCCCATTTTACAAATGAATAGAGGGTTACAACTGAGAAATTCTTCAGCTTAGGTTTAGATTACTTTTTGTTCTTGCCTGCTGGTACTTTTGACTCTGTTCTGCTATGGCCCTCTTCTCCAATGTATTTATCTCTTTGTTCTCCAGATTGGATAATTCCGTTGACCTATCTTCAAATTCAGTGATTCTTCCTTGTGCATTCTCAAATTTGCTATCGACTCATCTAACACATTTTAATTTTGATTGTTATACTTTTCAACTCCAGAATTTCTATAATTTTTTATAGTTTCTATTTCCCTGTTTTGATTATTTGTTGAATCACTGTCATCATATTTTCCATTAATTCCTTGAATATAGTTTATTTGAATCCTTTGAACTAATTTTTAATGGCTGTTGTCAAGTCTTTGCTAAATCCAATATCTGGGCTCGTTCAGAGTCAATTTTTATTGATTGCTTTTTTGTTTTATTCTTTTTTTTTGCAAAGCATAATTTTTTGTCATTGCTGCAAATGACATTTTAGATAATATATTGTATCAATTGTGGATTCTGATTTATTTTTCTGAAGCTTTTCAAAAAGTAACTTTCTTGGACTTACACTGTAGAATCTGTCTGCCCTATATAGTATGCAGCCGTGGTTGTCTCTGCTCATTGAAAATACTTTTATTTTTATTTTTTATCTTCACTTCCTAGAGTTTGCCCCTGTATCTGCATAGTTTAATGTTCAGGGGATCAGGGCAGAGCTTGCATTCAAACTCGTCTAGCCCATAGGGCTTCTACTCTTTGCCAGTTGGTTTGTGTGGGGGTCAGGGATGCATTCAAATTCATAACCAGTTCTCACTCAGCATTGGATTTTACTTCCTGCTGGGCTCTCTCTGGTTTCCCCTATACATGTGCCTAGTTTTCTAGTCAGCCAGGGATATGTGGAAAGCTTATCTCACCCTTCTATGACTCTTTCAGTTCCAGGATTTCCCTGTTAAATTTCTGGCTGGTCCATCACTCCCCAATGGGAACTGTCACTTCAGGCTAGCAAAGCTGTGGGTTTTTCTCATTTTTTTTTTTTTTTTTTTACCAAATTCACCACTTTTAGCTGATAAAGCTTCAGATTTTCACCCCCACTCTTAATTGAGTTCACTCCCTGTAGCAGCAAAGCTGCTGATTTTCCAGTCAGTCCTACCCTAAGAAAACATAGTTTTCACTGATGGAGCTGGGAAGGATGGGAGCAGTTCCAGGCAAGAAATAATAGACTCCTATTCTACTTAACTTCCAGCTATAGCAGTTTTACAAAATTAATCCTTTTTTCAATTTGTTATTTGCCTTCGATCAATTCCCAGAGCCCTAAATGGTTGTTTGCTGACAATTTTGTCTAGTTTTGTACTTAATTTTTGTAGAAAGGATTTTTTGACCTTTTCATATCATCATAGCTGGAAGCCTGGTTTCCATGATCACTTTTTTTTTCATGGCCCACTTTTAAACCTTGGCTCATATTCTGGCTTCCAAATCTTTGGCTGGCTCTCTGGGTCTTTCGTTACTCTACCTTTGAACTCCCTGCTCTATTCTGGCCTCTAGAAACTCGTGGCCCCATACCCTCTCTTGGCTTAAGCTGTGATTACTCTTTCTTAGCCATGATTCTCATCTAGCCATCCCTGTCTTCTGCCCATCAAATCTTCCTACAACACATAACCACAAAGTTAGTTAAAAGTGTTTGACTTAAGGAGTAGGCCTAAACCTGAACCACTCCCCTGCCCATACCTGACTTCAGTCGAAAGCACAAAGGAAGAAAGCAGAAAGCTTTAGAGGTTCTTTGGAAATAAGAGGTAACTGATTTGAAGCCATCTTCTCCACTGTCCTTGGTTCTCTTCCTCTCATCACCATATATCTCTTAGTCCATCTCTCCTACTTCATTCCCAACCTAAATTATTCATTGCAATTTTAGATTTACAGTTTAAAACTAGCTTCTCAAAGCCAGTGACTTCAGCAAATGTTTTCCAATATCCCGCTAAGCATCTACTAATAGTATGGTAGTCATAGATCTATGTATATCATCCTGCCCTTTCAGATTATTCAATTTTTTTTTTTTGCAACTTGTGGAAAACTCAAGGCCCTTACCAGTTGTTTCTGTGACTTTCACGGTCTTCTCAGTGACTCCTCCATATTGATAATGTTGCCGAGTTAATTTTTTAGTTTCAAAATGATGTTATTCATTTGGGTGTGTAGCAAAACCTGGGTTGTTAATTGAAAAACTCCTACATGTGTCATCTCTAACATCATCCTAAAATACTGATGGGCTGTCAGATTCTAATGGCTTTGACTATTTCTTTTTTTTTTCGCATTGTCCATTTTTTTAATTAACAAAGATCTGTATGATTCTCTCTAGAATACCAATTTCGAAAGGTTTCTTTTTTGTCTTTTAAAAAGATTTTTATTAAAATATAGCTAACATACAATATTGTATTAGTTTCCGGTGTCCACCAAAGTTATTCAACATTTGTATACCTAAAGAAGTGATCACTATGATAAGTCAAGTAACCATCTGACACTGTACAACATTATTAAAATATTTTTGACTGTATTCCCTATGCTGTAGATTACAGCCCCCCATGACTTATTTTATAACCGGAAATTTGAACCTCTTATTCTCCTTCACCTGTACTCCCCTTTAAAACTTTTTTCAATATAGTTGACATTAAATATTAATTTATATTGGTTTCAAGTGTACAGCATAGTGGTTAGACATTTATATAATTTACAAAGTGATCTTCCTGATTAGTCTAGTGCCCACCTGGCAATATACAGTTATTACAATATTATCAACTATATTCTCTACGCTGTACTTTTATATCCCTGTGACTATTTTGTAACTATCAATTTGTACTTCTTAATACCTTCAGTTTTGTCACCCAGCACCCCAAATCCCCTCCCATTTTTCAACCATTAGTTCATTCCCTGTATCTGTGAGTCTATTTCTGTTTTGTTTGTTTATTTTGTTCTTTAGATTCCATGTATAAGTGATTTCCTATGGTATTTGTCTTTTTCTGTTTGACTTATTTCACTTAGCATAATACCCTCTAGGTCCATCCTTGTTGTTGCAAATGGTAAGATTTCATTTTTATGGACAAGGAATACTCTATTGTATATATGTACTATATCTTCTTTATCCATTTGCCTAATGATGGACACTTAAGTTACTTCCATATCTTGGCTATTGTAAATAGTGTTGCAGTGAACATTGGGGTGCATATATCTTTTTTGAATTACTGTTTTGGTTTTCTTTGGATAAATACCCAGAAGTGGAATTGCAGGGTCATAAGGTAGTTCTATTTTTAAATTTTTGCAGAAACTCTAGACTGTTTTCCATAGTGGCTGTACCAATTTGCAATCCCACCAACAGTGCATGAGGGTTCCCTTTCCTCCACATCCCAGTCATGCTGATGGGTGTGAGGTGATACCTCATTGTGCTTTTAATTTGCATTTCTCTGATGATAGTGATGTTGAGCATCTTTTCATATGTCTGTTGGCCATCTGTATATCCTTTTTGGAGAAATGTCTGTTCAGGTCACCTGCCCACTTTTTAAATGGATTGTTAGTTTTTTTTGGTAACTTATTGGAGTTTATTATTGGTGAATATCTTCTTCCATTCAGTAGCTTGTCTTTACATTTTCCTTGCCTATTCTTAACATTTTATTCGTGCCTTGGAAAAATACTGGCTGACTTTGTGGGCTTAAGCGAATTGTGTGATTTGCATAGTTTTCTTCTCTGTCAATGAAAACAAATACCTCTTTCAGAAGGACAATAAATTGGTTAAGGTTTCTGGAAAGTTCTCCAAAGATGAAAAATCAGTGCAGCGTTAGTAATTCTTGTTTCCTCAGACTGTCTATCTGCTTCAGGGAAAGCAACATTAAGAAATTTAAGGTCCTCTTTGCACAGTAAAGTGATATGATAGTTAATTTTTTTTAAAAGAAATTTTTTTTAAAAGAATTTTTTTTTTAAAAGAAATTTTTCAAGCATGGTAGGTAATTTTAGCTTCATGATACCCATTGGCTTTTATCGACATCTTTTAGGTCTGAAAATTTGTGAGTTAGTCAAGTGGGGATGATACTGGAGTAGCTCCACTACACTACTTTACTTTGAGCAGCACATCATGATTATATTTCCATAAAGACCTAAAATAACATTTTGCTTCTTTGTGGGTAAAGGAGATAAATACCCTATATCTTTCATTCTTGTGGAATCCATTTTATGTGCACTAATGTGCATTATGAAGTTTCTACATGATGATAAATGTCAGTAAGAATGAAATTAATTGGGTGGTCATCCCCGAAGGTACATATTTAGGGTTGGTTCTCAGAATTGTCACTTCATCAGCTTGCTGAAAACTAGAGGATTTACTTCATTTCTCATCTTGAGTCAAAAGTAATTTCTTTCCCTCAGGATCCCCTTTCTTTGACAGAAATGATTTTAAGCCAGCTTCCCTATTAACTCTCTCTCATTCTACTGTGACCAAATGTGACTGGATTTTCTATCTCTATCTTCTGAAAAATATGTAAAAATACATCAAATGCCTATACAAATTATGGTCCAGCCCAGAACTTTTATTTGCAAAAGGATTATCTGTAGCATGGAATGGAAAGGATATAATCTACAGGATATTAGAAATAAAGCATTAAATACCCTATGGTTTTTATATTCCATATTCCTTAGACTGTTTTTAAGAGTTGATAGTTAAAAATGTAAAACTTTAGCCTGAGGTATATCTATTTTATAGAGTGCAAAGAAATCAGGGTACCAATGTCTTTTCCTTTAGATGATTATATTTCTGTATTACAGTCCTTTGATATATCCCATTGTCCAGTATAATTTTATCCTCATGTATTTTTGGATTTGAAATTTATATGAGACCCCTTTCTACCTAATCCACTAAATCCTTCCCCAAACACAGAGTGCAGGAACACCTTAAAGACATAATAAGAAGGATTTAAAGCACACAAATGATACTCTTTGCTTATTCAAATTAATATGTATATAGTAATACATTTTTTAAAATAGATTTAGTGATCTTCTCTTCAACACATACCATTTGGAGAATAGTCTTAGCCCATAAGGAACTTAAAATCTCGTAGAAGATAAATTGTGCAAACTCATGTACCTTCAGGGCTCAATCAGTTAACAGATGGTGACTTAGGTGCAAATGATAGGTAGTGGTGAGGACTGTGGGGAACTCGTGCTTTCACACCTCCTTTAAAGAAATTCCAGTTTAATACTTTTCAAAACCATTGTGTTGGGAAAATTCAACCTGTTAGGTAGGACTTGGTCTGTGGACAGCCAACTTTCAAGTGTTTTAGTTATCTACTGCTGTATAACAAGCTACCCTAAAAATTGTAGAGGGTTAAAACAACAGTAATTATTCATTCTTCTTTTTCGTGGTTCTGGGTGTCACTAGGCTCAGCTGGGTGGCTCTTGCTCATGATCTTTTATGGAGTTGCAGTTAGATAGTGACTAAGACTGGAGTCATGTGGGAAGCTTCCTCTCTCTCTAGTGGTCGATGCTGGCTTTTGGCTGGAATGCCTACTTTAGCTTCTCTGGGGGTACTATGCTTCTTTATAGCATGCTGATTGAGCAAGAAACTTTAAAAGAACAAGTTTCCTGAGAAAGAGATAAGGAGGAAGGGTGCACGTGTACACCAGGGGGAGGTTGTATTGCCTTTAACTTCCTAGCATTGGAAGTCATGTGGTGTCATTTCCACTGCATTGTATATTTTAGAAGGGAGTCACGGAGGCTAGCCCATAATGAAGAGGAGAGGAATTTAGACTCCACCTCTCAATGGAATGAATGTAGAAAAATTGCAAACATAGGTTAAAACCAGCACAGTCCCAAGACTTGTCCACATGCAGCTCCCAGTAGTTTGCCAGAGGTGAAGACCTGGGCTTCCCATGCAGCAAAACAGTTAGATGTTGCAGGATCCAGAGATGTATATAGACTGTCACCTATAAACCTCAAACTTTTCACCTTGTCAGATAGCCTGATATTGTGATTGGTTGTCTCACTATTGAAGGAAATTTCCACTCGGAAGTGGTTGAGCCTGTCCATCAGTTAATATAACCTCATTTTTTTGTTTTTAAATATGCACTTACTGTGAAATGAAAAAACAAAACAAAACAAAACAAAAAACAACCCAGCACACGTGGTCTTACATTAGAGAATAACAAAACTAAATATATAATAAACTTGGATGTTATCAGGGTGATATAGAAAAATATTTAATGGCTGGTTTGGCATGAGCACTGACCAATAACAAGTAATAGCATTAACAACTGGTAGGACCTACTGGCGCAGTCACTTAATATGAGCTCTGAGTATAATCAAGGCTCCAAACATATCCTGGAATCAGCAAGAGCTCTGGAAGGTCAGGAAAGGTGAAGTCACGTGTCTGAAATATGATGTTTTAGGTATTCTTGCTGAAGCTTCAGAGGCCCCAGGTGGTTGTTTGATTTCTTTGTTTTGTCCACCTTTGTCCATCAGCAGTTAGAAACATTTTTCTTGCATGGCTCTTACCGTAAAGTTTTGAAAGTTTATTCTTTGCAAAAGAGAGGGGAATTGTGAGCGATGGGAACAGAAGGGATGAACTCTAGGAATACACATAACCTTTTGTACATACTATGGTTCAGTCCAATGTTATTTAGAAGCCAAGTTGAGAGACACCTGGATTCTCCCCTCTCGACCCAAACAGCAGACATACAAATGCTTGGTTCTTTGCATCGTGTATTAGTTTTCTGTTCCTGCTGTACCAAATTACCACAACTGTAGCACCTGAAATGACAAAAAATGTATTATTTCACAGTTGTCTAGGTCAGAAGTACAGGTTGCCTTGGCTGGTTTCTCAGTTCCAGGTTTCAAAAGGCTGAAATCAAGATGTCAGCTGGCCGGGCTCTCAGCTGGAGGCTCTGGGAAGAATCCTCTTCCAGGCTCATCAAGTGTTGGCAGAACTCGGTTTCTTGTGGTTATAGAACTGAGGGCCCTCCTTCCTTGTTGGCTGTCAGCTGGGAGTGGTCTCTACACTCGAGTGGTCTCTCTCTCGTCCTTGCCCATGGCCTCTACATCTTAGAGCCAGCAGCAGCATGGGGAATCCTTCTCACTCTTGGAATCTCTCTAACTTCCTGCTCTGTAGCATCTCTTCTGACTTCCTCCTCTGTTGTATCTCTCAGATTCCAGTCCAAGAAAGTTTTCTGCTATTAAGAGCTCATGTGATTAGAATGGGCCCACCTGGATAATCCAGGATCACCTCCCTGTTTTTAGGTCCTTAAACTTAATTATATCTGTGGTCTTTTTTGCCATGTAATGTAAAATATTCACAGGATTCAGGGATAAGGGTGTGGCTATACTGGGGGGGGGGTGCATAAATTAGTAAAATAATTTTCCTGAAAAAGAATTTATACAAGTTTACTTTAAGCAATTTAGTTTAAGACAAATTGCTTAGTTTTAATAAAAGGCAGTGGCTGAAACTCAGCCATCTCAGTCAAGGGTCAGCAAACTGCGGCTTGTGGGCTAAATCTTGCCTGCTGCCTGGTTTTTGCATGCCATGGTTTTGCTAAGGCTGATTTTTAGAGATAAATGTTTTTAGTTGATTTGATGAGGGGGAGCCTTAACTTTGAACCCTAATTAAGCAAAATGTTATCCTGACCCAAAAGAAATCCACTCTTCTTATTAATAGATCTATATTACAAAAAAATGTACTCGGTGATTATTATATTTTTGATTTCATCAAAAATTTGTGGAAATTTTTCTCACTAATGCAGTACCTACATAACCTCCTTGATTTTGCGTCTTTGCCCGCAAAATACCTACATGTTGACAATCTGACTCTTAACAAAATTTTTTTTTTGTTGATCCCTGATCTAAAAGTAAGCTACTGTGCATTTAAAATGGAGTGTAGACTCTTCATAGCTGCAAGGTATTCCCAGGATCTGCTAATGCGTAACCTTAATTTTATAGCCAAATCCTAAGAAGGCAGGTATCAGTTCCAACACAACCCAGCTAGTTCATCTGTCACTGGGCAGGACAAGTCATTAGATCTTTTGGTGCTTAAATCAGTAAACTTTCCACCAGACTAGGCAGATCCTTGAGGTAATGTGGTTATACTTTATTCCTCTCTTCTTTACATGGACCTCTGTGTTATCAAAAGCCCAAAAGTTTTTAAAGTGGACAGGCCAGAGGCAATGTAGCATAGAAACTCAGCTGTGTTTCCATTAGAGGGGAGAGCCCTTTCGATTCTAGAATTTCTCATTAAAAATGTTTCAGAAGCACTAGTGCTGACTTTTTCTGTTAAGTTAGTAACGGTGAATAACCAGGTATGTTAATATATTGTCACTTAACCTAAATGTTCAATTTAGGACGAGACTATTTATTGAGCAGAGCAATAGCCCTAAACTGAAGTGATAATTTCCTGCATGCCCTGTGTCCCCATTGTTCCCTGGTTATTTGCTAATAAATCCCACCACATTGTGTTTGTTCTTCCTTCCCTCCTGCCTGGATAATGCTGATCACTTGGTGATATTTGTTTCTCTTTCTACAGGTGGTTTACAAATCCGACGACGGTCAATGCCTTTTACAGTGCATCCACCAACCAGATCAGTGAGTATGCGGCTTCTTGTCTCCTTGTTAATCTGGAAGGAAATGGAAGGAACTTTCCCATGACTATGATTAAGGGTGGGGCTTTCTTCATTTTCCCTGCAAAAGTGACCAGGTGTGTTGGTGAAAGAAGTTTGCTTCCATACACATATGCCCAAATTTCCTCACTCCGTTCACCTTTTAAATTTTTTTTTTTAATGAGTAAAAAATCAACTACAATAAATAAAATTACAATGAAGCTGGCCATGAAAATGAGCAAGTTTCCACTCTCCTCTTATGAAGGTCTTACCGATTTTGTCCATACCATTTCGTTTATTTCTAGGATTGATGGATAAATCAAACAGGTGACTGGGCAGATTGTAGAACATGAGGGAATCATCCATCTATAAGAAAAGTTTGGAAATGTTCTAATTAACCCTGGATGTAAAGTCTTTTTCTTTATTTTTCAATTAGAGTCGATATTCAATATTATATTAGTTCCAGGTATTCAGCATAGTGGCGAGACATTTATATCATTTACGAAGTGATCCCCTTGATTAGTCTGTTACCCACCTGGCACTATACATATTATAATATTATTGACTATATTCTCTATGCTGAATTTTTAGATGTAAAGTCTTGAGTTTGTTTTATTTACATATTTTGGGTACATATAATTATAAATGCCATGATAAGTTTAAAAAATTATTAAAGATCAGATTGGCACAGACCAATCTGAAAATCTGACACCCAGTGTTGGCACCAGGGGCACATACTCACTGCTGGTGGAAATGTAAATTGGTTCACCCACTTTGCAGAGCAATTCGGCAACCACTAGAAACGCCAAAGATGTGCTTGCATATCTCTGACCATCACTTGCACTCTTGGCATGTGCCCTGGTGCTGTGATTCTCAAAGTGTGGTCCTGGAACCTATCACAACAGCATCACAGGGGAACTTGTTAGAAATGCAAATTCTTGGGCCCCACCAAAGATCTATTGTTCACAAACCCTGGACATGGGGCTCAGAAATCTGTTTTATTAAGCCCTCCAGGTGACTGTAACATAGTTTGAGAACCATTGCCCTGGTAGGCCCATGTGAGAATGCTTATAGCAATATCGTTTATAATAGCAGAAAAGGGGGGATAAGCTATATGTCTCTCTGGAAGAAAGTGAATTAAATGTGGCATATTCACACAAAGGAATGCCACACAGCAGTGAACAATGAGTGACCTAGAGTGACATATATTAACATGGATGAGCGTCACAAATATTAGGTTATGTGGGGGAAAAAACAACTTGGGAAAATATATTGAGTGTGATACTACATAAAGTTGAAAAGAATTCAAGACAGTTCTATATATGTGGTAAAAGTATGAAGACATTCATGAGAATGACATCCGTGAGTTCAGGTTGGCAGTGACCTGTTTTGTAGAGGGTGTGGGTCCCTTCTCCTTGAGCCCTTGTTGTTTCCTCATCTCCCCTGCATCTCTTTTGGTCTCCATCTTTATTCCCTCTCTTGGTAATACCATCTAATCTCATGGTTTTAAGCACATCTCTATGTTTTTTGTTGAATATAGGGGATGGAATTTAAAGAGACTTGCCAGCCTTGGCCATGCCCCATCATCTCCCTCCCGGCCCTGGATAGCTGTAGTAGCCTCCTCTCTGGCCTCCTTGCTTCTGTCCTATTCCCCTTCAGTCTATTCTAACTATCATATTGCAGCCATTTTAAGGTGCTTTACAGTCATCTCATTTCTCTCCTTTGCTCAGAACCTGTTCTCAGCTTCCCATCTCATTCAGAATGAGGCCAAATTATTTGCAATGGCCCAGAGCCTCTTATCATGTTGCCTTTATCTTCCCTCTGTTCCAGCCTCACTGGCCTCCTTCCTGATCCTAGAGCATGAGACTCTCTTTCCTCCTGGTATTTATACTCAGGGCTCTCTTTGCCTAGTAAGTTCCCCAAGAGATCTACATGGTTCTCACTCCCACTTCCTTCAGATCTTTGCTTGAATGCCGCCTTCTCAGTGAGGTGCCCAGCCTGCCTAGTATAGATCCTTTGTGCTGGCCCTCATCCTTACAGGACTTCCTGGCCAGAGAGGACTGCCCTGAGGCTGTGGCTGCCCACTCCTAGCAGGCACATCTCCCTAGAGTCGCCCTCATGTGGCCACTTTTGAGAATGGCAGTCTCTGCAGGACTTCGGTCTGAGAAAGTAATAACAGAAGGAAAACAGGCAGATGGTGGTAATTTTTGTTTTCTACATTAATTTATATAACCAAATGAGTCGTTAAATATTTTGAATATTTCAAATGTAAGTCCTCACTATAGAAATATTTATTATCATGAAAATACCATTGCCTTTTCCCCCTCAGCTTTATCGAGGTATGTGACAAATAAAAATTGTCTATATTTAAAATGCACAACATGATGTTTTGATATAGCTCCACATGGAGAACTAAGCTGCATATGGGAACTTACAGTATTTGGAACATTAATTATAAGTACTATTTATAACAATATAAATTATATTTATGTAATATGAATGATAATATTTGGAATAACCTGTTGGGCAATAGGCAATTTTTAGATTATTCATTTTAAAAGAAAATGTTTTATGTACTATTCAGTACATGCAAAAGAATATATGTAACATGCTAGAACATATAAAGTATATAAGAAAACATATGATAAATGTATGCCTGAGTCTAACATCCAACCAAGAACTAGAACTTTCCGTATATCATTGCATCTGTCCGTGCTCCTCCCCATCCCATTTCTCTCCCACACCATAGAGGAAACCACTATTCTGATTTCTGTTTATCATTTTTTTAAAAATAAATTTTAATCCATGTAAGTATGCCTAAACTGTATATTGTTTAGTTTTGCTTATGTTTTAGCATAATAAAAATGATATGCATCTTGCATGCAATTTTAAGCTACAGTGTTTTTTCAATCAACATGTTTTTAAGTTTCATCCATGTAGCATATGGCAGTAGAATTTTTTTTCACTTTCACTGTTCTGTAATATTCTGTTGCATGACCATATCCCAGATTACTTATTTGTTCTATAGACCTTTTCTGTTGACAGACCTATGTATCTTCCCCCAGGTTTTTGCTATTATGAACAGCACTGCTCTGAATATTCTCATATCTGTCCCTTGAAACAAGTGTTGGGGGTATATATTAGGAGCGGAATTACTGGCTTGTAGAGTATGAAAATATGCAACTTTATCATATTTTTCAAAGTGAGTATTCCAACGTATGGAAATCGTATGGAAATGTTTTCATCAACTCTCATTTTCATCACCAGTTGGCATTGGTACACTTAATTTTCACCCATCTAGTGAATGTAATAGATTGGCTCTTAGGCAAGAAAAGCCATTGAGATAGACTCTTCACCAGTGTTTCTATACTCACTTTCCAGTGTCAGTGAATGCTTACTTTATCCTTTGGGGATTTAAGTATGTCTATAATTCTGCCTCCAGGATTCGCCCCTGCTCAGCCTTTTCCTGGTCTGGGAAGGGCTGATCCTATCAGAGGTTTACTGAAGAAACAGCCATTTCAGGGTAACCCAGTGGTTTCTCGAAAGCTCATGAGCAGAGCAGGTTTGGAATGAACTATTTGAAGCAGTATTTTAATTAAGTGATTCAAGCTGTTTCTATTTTCCTGATGACCAGAGCTTGCTCTCATTGTAAATTGCATTCCCAGGCAAGATGACAAGGAATCCTTTGGGTGACTTTTTTTAGCTCTCTCCTTTCTGATTTTCTGGACTACAAATTAAGACAGGTGGAGTTCCTTCATATACATTTCCTCACTGGGCTTTCTGGGACTCCCCCCAGCCCCCAACTGTCTTCTTTTTGCTTCAGTGAAGAAATGAAAAATTGAGGTGATTTTCTGAAATGAACATCTTTATTGATTAGGGGCTGATTCTGACAGCATGTGGCCATCTGTTTAATTGGGTTTCACATCTAAGATGTAACTATACTTAGTAACGTGATTTATGAGAATTTCATTCAGTTCCCATTATCATTTTCTGATTTATGCCATTTAAGTCTGCTTCTGCACACAGTAGAGACTTGAGTAAAAAATAGAAACACTTTATTTGTTTTGTTTTGTTTTTTGCAAATCCATGCCTTTGTGTGAAATTGTGATTTGTGGACATCTTTCAATGGTAGCTATGTCCTTGGGTACAGAGTGCAGTGTGATATAATATTTTATAAAGTCTGCTGTACAAGGAGTTATACTTAGGAACTTTTGCAGAATTTAATTATATTTGAATGGATAAGGTGGTTAAGGAGGAAAGCAAGGAGCTGAGGTTATTGTTGCCCAAGCTTGTGCTTCCCTGACTTTGTGATAACAGCAAAACTGGTCTACTCACTTTTAGTAAGGAAACAACTAGAGCCTCAATGGGAGATCTTGAGCGCCACTGACTTAGTGGTATGACGTTGGTCAAGGTATTTCTCCTTCCTGACCCCTATTATTGTCCTCATCTGCCACATGTTGAGGTTACCTAGCCCACAGAGTTTTGGGCGAGGATTTAAAGAGATGAATTTGACAAGTACCAGCACATTGCTTTGGTCAGGGCTTGTATATGTAAAACTGACATGCCAGTAATCTCTAGGATAGCCATTCTGTCACAGAATAAACAGCATGATATGAGAATTTGGGAGGTGGGTGGGATATTTTGGACTTGTGATCTCAAAGTATTTTATTAAATACTTTAAAAATATTAAAATGCACAAAAATATTAAATGCACAAAATATTAAAACCATATTTTTGTGCATTAAAAATACAACCAATTTGGAAAAGTGTTTGGCAGTTTTTTAATATCTCCTATAACCCAGAAATTTCTCTTTCAATGATGGATCCTTATGCCCACCAAAATACATATGCACAAATGATCATAGCAGCTTTAATCATAATGGCAAAAACCTGGAAAGAACCTAATGTCCATAACAGAAGAATAGGTAAGTAAATTGTGGTTTATTCATAAAACGAATATTATATAGCAATAAAAAAGAATAAAATGCTTCATGCTACAGTAAGAATGACGCTGACCCAATGCTCAGTGAAACACTACATGGTTCCATCCCTATAAAGTTCAGGAACAGGCAAACGAATCTGTGATCTAAGTGATAGAAGTTAAAATAATGGCTCCCTTTGTTGGGAGTACTGGCTGGGAGGGGGCAGAGGAAACATTATATTGATCTGGGAGGTGATTGCACAAGTGATACATGTGTAAAAACATACTGTGTTCTTCCATTAAAATTTGTGCCTCTACTGTATGTATGTAATACCTCGACATAAACAGTGACACCTCCATTCCCCCATAAAATTTTTGCAACAGCATATAGCATGCATAGACATTTTGAGTTTATAACAGGTTATCTTAGGCTAAGCCCCCAGAGGCATAGATCAGGGATCAGCAAACTTTTTCTGTAAAGGGCCAGGGAGTAATTATTTTTGTCCTTGTGAGCCTTGTGGTCTCCACTGCAAATTCTCAACTTTGCCATTACAGTCATAGACAATTCATAAACGAGCATGGCTATGCCATTAAAACTATTTATATGAGCTGTAGTTTGCCATCCCCTGGTGTAGAGCACTGTTAGAGGGTGGTATCCAGGGAGCCTTGACGAGTATTCTGACCCAACTTTTAAACTACTTCGGATTTATCAAGTGGTGGTACCGGGGGCAGGAGGGGGTTGGAGTGAACAGCTCACATTTGGTTTTCAATTTAACTAACATGGAATAGTTTTTAGAATAAAATTCATTTCATATATTCAGTATCAATGTATATCTGCAAAGTACCTGATTTCAATATTAGTTTTTATCTTCATACATCTCAAATCATATTACGGAATTATTTTAAGCAAATACAACCTTGGCTTGTAAACATGTCAGGCCTAAGGGCTAAAACCAATGATTTTATTATCTTCGCAGTTATACACAAGGGATTTGGTTGCCCCACTTTAATCACGGATATTCTGCTAAAGAAGATAAGCCTTTGTCCAGAGGCTTGGCTTTTGCTGGCATCAAACTATAGAATTAATCCTGAAGTCAAACAGATTTGTTTTGCTGTTAAGGAAATAACTGTTTCAAACCGAGAGAATTTCTCATACTACATTGATTCTGCTTAAAACCATAAAGTGGAAGCTAAGTTAACAAACAGTCACCTGTGGCCTATACTGGAATCTAATGAAATTATATTCCTGAATCCAGTTGACACTATATTTGGGGACAATTTGGGAATAGTCTTCCATAGTTTTGGAGGTGGAAGGAAACTTGAAGTGGTCACCTAATCCAGACTTGTCATTATCTAGAAGAGATCTCGACACTCAGAGCAACTCAGTAATTTTTTTCCACTTAATATTTATTGAGTCTCCAATGATTCTCACCTCCTGCTGTCCACACCCCAGTGTAGTGCCCTCCCGCACTGAAGAAGGCCAAGCTTTGTAACCAGTAGGATACTGTAGAAATGACAGAGCATGACTTCTGTGGCAAGGTCATAAGAGACCTTGTGGCTTCTGCCTTGCTCTCTTGGATTGATCACTCTGGAGGAAGCCAGCATCTGTGCCATGGAGGCACTGAAGAAGCTGCTGGAGAGGTCCACATGTGAAGGACCTGAGGCCTCCTGTTCATACCAGCACCATGTGAATGTGCCATCTTGAAGTAGAGTCTCTAGCCAAGCCTTCACATGACTGCAGCCCAGGGTGACATCTTGACAGTAACTTCACGAAAGACCTTGAGACAGACCCCCCTGAAATAAGCTGTTTCCAAATTCCTGACACAGAGAAACTGTGAGATAGTAAATGTTTATTGTTTTGAGCCACTACTTTCTTACACAAGAGATAACTAATACAGAAATTACAATTTGCCAGGTACTGAGTTTGGTGCTGGGGTATGTTATGGTGTAGTGATTAAGTGTGAATTTGATTTTGATTCCTAGCTTGGCCACTAATAACTTGCAACCTTGGGCAAGTTACTTAAACATTGTTAAGCCTCGGTTTAATTATCTAAAATAGAGCTAATAGTAGTGGTTATCTTATAGAGTTGTCATAAAGATTAAAGGAGATAATGTATATAAAGTACTGGGAAGAGAGACTGGTTTGTAGTGGATACTCAGTGAATCTTAGCTATAAAGAGTCCTTGCTTTAGAGGACTTAGGAGAGACAGACGTATTACCAGTCATTTGTAAGATACCATGGTGAGTGTGCAATAGAAGGGTGTGCAGTGCATCCTGGGAGTCACAAAGGAGGGGTAATTAATCTGGGGGAGTCAAGATTGGCTTCTCAGTGAAAGCGACGTTTGAGGAACAGGCTTTGAGAGGAAAAAGAAATTCTCTAAAAAAAAAAAAAGACACGAAGGATGGGCAGGAAGAAGGACTTGGTGTTGTAAAGACAACAGACACAGCAGAGGATAGTGTCTTCCTTAGGGTGAGATGGTCACAAATGCTGGGGCACCAGTTGCATATGGTTGGGCAGGGGAGAAGAAGGAATGATGGGAGATGCTATGTTGAAAAAGTATATGAAGAACAGGACATAGGGAGCTAGTATGGTTTTCTTTGGGAGGCAAGAAACGTAAGTTTCTCTTCCTTAGTCTTAAAGATCATGGCTTGGAGAGGGAGTAGGTTGAGGCCCTTAGACTGATGAGGAGTTTAGCAGATGGCTCAAGAGAAGAATGGGGAGGGTCTAAATTTAGGCAGTGACAGTGGTGAGGAGAGAAGGGAGTGAATAATATCATTCCCATGTGATTGTTCTCAGATAGCTGTGTAGTGATAATACAAGTAGCAGTTTTCTACCTTTTCCACTGGTGCCTTGAAGGACTCCCATAAAATGGACATTATAATTGTTCTGTGTAGCAGTTCTTAACTGTGAACCATTTATGTGCCAAGAATTGTGCTGGTTACTTTAACATATATTATCTCTAATCTTCACAGCAGCTCTATAAGCTTGGCATTTGGGGTCCCTTTTACAGCAGAGGAAACTGAAGCTCAGAGAGGCTAAGTAAATTGCCAAGGGCCACACAACCAGTAAATTGCAAAGCTGGGACTATAACCCAGCTTCTCTGATTGCGAGCTCTTAATCTTCACCCTGCACTGTTGGATACTGCATAAGAAATGTGAGAATTACACGAAATGATACATGTGAGCACAGTCTGAAAAAAGGTTAAAAGTATGATATAAATGTATGTTAGAATAATTATTATATCATGCCCTAACCCATGGACTGGGGGATTGTTTCTGTTTGGTATGGAAACAAGATGTAAAATGTAGGGACAGCCAGGTGAGGGTCAGAGGGTCTCCAGGTCCTGCCAAGTCCATGTCCCAAAGGGCTTTGCACTGAGCAGCAGCTTGTCATTTTCGCCTCCAAGAGTGTTGCTCTCCGTAAGCCCCTTGGCTGTGCCCGTGACCTCTTTGCATCCTTGGGTTGGGATAGAGTTGAGAGGGGTTGTTTGAAAGATGTCATAAGCTACCTTAAAAAGAATAATTAGATGTACTCTTTAAAAAGGTTTCACTTTACAAAATTTACAGTGAGATTGTAAAAGTTTTGGTAAGTGAGCTAAAGTCAAGTCATGAACAAACTTTGAATCATTTGCAAAATTGCCAGATGATGCACTTAGCAAGGTTGTGGGACACCTGCTACTATTTTAAGACATTTTTGACCTGGTTTAGTCAAGGACTCTGGAGGTCCTCAAATAGCTCTTGTCTCTGAGGCCTGACCAAGGAGGCAGCTAAGAATGGCATTCTGGGTATTGCCACTGGAGGACAAAGATGTTCTCAACTGGGAAGCCCTGCAATCATGGCAT
>NW_006435837.1:1565876-1568074 GCF_000325575.1 Pteropus alecto | reverse complement strand
TGGTCCCAGTACCAGTGTCTGAAGGGTCCCATTTGCCACCTGCAGGACACACTTCTGAAAACACACTTGTAGGGCAGGACAAATGCTACTTCCAGACATAGAGGACTGGGCAGGTTTGCTGCAGGGCTGGTAGCAGAAAAACAGAGAATGATTATCAGGGTCAATCTGATTAAAGAGATGGGGTGCGAGTGGGACACTCATTGGGGGGCGAGTGGCCTGGATGTGAGCCAGAGTGAGGAGAGCATCAGGAAGCTGCAAAAGAGCCATGTGATGGAGACAGGAAGTGAGGGAGCAGTCTTATAATTTATCTTGATGCTTACAATCTCATGCATTCTTCTTTGAAAAAAATCAATTGTCATTGACCCTTATTACAAAAGTAGTTCATATTTATTGTAGAACATCTAGAAAACTTTTAGATGAGCTAAAAAAATTTTTTTTAAGTTAATATCCTTTAAAAATAGCCATGGTCATTAATTTTCTTGAGTACCCCTCAAATTTATATTTATCAACACATTTTAAAATTGAAATTAAATATGGATTCATTCAATAATAGTGCTTTCCCCCCACACTGAACATTGTGATATGGATATTTTTTCATTTATTACATATTCTTCTAAGTCATCATGCATAGTATTCCACCAAGTAAAAGCTCCTTAATTTTTTAAACTGATTTCCTACCAACAGATATTTAGGCTGTTTCACTATTGTTAAAGATGTTTTGTGGCTAAGTCTTCGTGCAAATCTGAGACTACTTCTTTAGAATAAATTCCTAGATGTGGAGAAATTGCTGAATCAAATATGCCCAATTTAGTGATTTTAAAATACATCTTACCCGACTTCTCTTGAGAAAAGTGGTACCAATTTATATTTCCACTAACAGCAGATGAGATGGTTTTCATTTACCAAGTTATGCATCATAAAGATGCTGTTGGAAGAGATGAATAAAGAGACTCTGTTTTTTTGTTTAATATGGGGGGAAATATTAATCACATTTTTATTTTTGAGACCATTATCTCATACCCAGATATGGATCAACGAACCCACAGAAGTATTTGTTGAATATCTGCTATTTTCCCAGGCCTGGGGTAAATATCACTGCCTCTAGTGTCAGTTTTGAAAACCGAGGAAAGCAATTGTGTGTATGAAAGGACCTGTTGGAATAGAATATGAGATACTGAGCTTCATGGCGGGAAGAAATTTGTGTTTTCTCTGCCAGATGTTGAACTATAGCAGCGGTTCTCAGCATGTGGTCCCTGGGTCAGCAGCATCAGCCTCACTTGTGATAAATGGGTATTACCTGGTCCCATCCCTGACCTACAGAATCAGAAACTCTGAGAGTGGGCCCAGTAATTCATGTTTTAAGATTTTAACCAATAAACCTCTGCTAGATGCCAAAGTTTGAGAACTACTGAGCTATAAAAATGCAGCAAGTGAAAAAAAAGTCCAGCTTGGTTGGGAGAAGGTAGGGGAAGTAACTCATCGTGGTTTGCCTCGGACTGTCCCAATTTTACTACTGAAATGCATCACAATAGTCCCTTAGTCATGCTCAAGCAGGGACATTCTATCACCCTGGTAAAGAAGAGAAGGTTCTCTTTGTGGCTGTCTGAAGGTTATTATGGCAGAAAAAGAATAGAAGAGACAGAAGAGAAGATTTCAAGATGGAGGGCAGATTTTAGAAGCTGCTTTCTGCTTGTCACTTCTAAGCTGATAGATATGGTGGCAGGAGGTTACCTACAGGAAGCCAGCAGATGGCTAAGGCATCTTACTGAATCCCTTGACATGAGTCACAGCTGTTAGAACTTGATACTTTCTGGAAAGGGGAAGGCTGGCATTCACCAAACTACTGCAAGATGCCAAATTGAAAAAAAAAAAAGCCACTATTAATCTTAGCAGTGATGACAATGAAATCCCTATCCAGCAAAAAACATAACCAAAAGTGCTTTGTAATTGCAGCAATTTCTGTGTCCCAACTGATGGTCCCCTAGATTCTAGAAGAATGGTATCTGGTTTATCTGATTATCAGAACTAATCCTGAATAAGATGTAACACTCAATGTCTCTTAGCGTGAGCATTTGTCCTGGATTTTCCAAGGCAGTTGCAATTAAAACTATTTTTGTCTTTTCGTATAGTCATAATTTGTAAGCCATGTAAAGTTTCAGTTTTGAAAGTATAGCCTGAAAAATTCTAATAAAAATATC
>NW_006435837.1:1556151-1565804 GCF_000325575.1 Pteropus alecto | reverse complement strand
ATATATATATATAAACAAGAAACTGTATATATATATATCAGTTAAGTAAAATATATGCAGTTTCTTGTTTTTCCTAAACCAAGAGTTCTGAAATTATGTGTTAGAATTGCCTGGGGAGCTTTTAAAACATGCTGATAGTCAGGGCTCTATCCCAGAAGTTGTGGCTTAATAAGTCTAGAGCAGGGGCTTGTTCCTGGGTATATTTTTAAAAAGCTCCTCAGGGATTTTAGTGTGCTCTTGTGGTTGAGAATCCTTAACCTGACCTCAGTGGGTCTCCATTAGCATGCAGCAGAGTAACCTGGAGGGCCTGTTGAAAGCTTGGAGCCCACTTCCAGAGTTCCTGATTCAGTAGGTCTGGAGTGGGGCTAGATAATTTGCATCTCTAACAAGTGTCCAGATGCTGCTGCTGCGGCTGCTCTGGGACTACACTTGGAGAACCAAGTGCCCTAAACCATTCCTACATCAAGCCCCAGCTAATCCTATAAACCATATCTTTTCCGCTTAGTGTAGACACGCTTATAGATAACCCTTCTCCCAAAACACCTCTATTCCCGTGTAGTTGATATTTCTTTTCTTTGCTGAATTTAAAATATTTTAATTAAAAATATTCTTTAGAGAGGTTTAGTATCAGTTCCTGTTCCTTTCTAGATCTTGCAAAATAGGACCCTTTTTTTTCCTGGTTATATCATTTCTCCCTCTCCAGGTTGTAGGTTCTTTGAGGATGTTTGTACAGTCAAAGCTTACCTGTGCTTCTTAGAACATCATAGGTCCTCAGTAAATGTTAGTCGTCAGTTGATTATGTGTAGAAATTGCATCATCATTACCAAACCCAACTATTTCTAGTTATTTTTATAATGGGATTTAAATATACCAACATATCCAAAATTAGGGTCATAAAATATGTTCACTTAATGAACTATAGAACTAGAAGTATTTGCATAGAATAAGTAAAATCAAGTAGGTCAGCAGAAGTAACTATAAGTGAATCTCACCAAGAAATATAATAATGTTGCTAGGATGACACATCAGCAATAAGCCCTGAAATGTGGATTGATACATGGATTAGTTCAGTAATATAAGCATACACTTAGGCGTTTGAAAATAATGTTACAATATGTACTGGAATAAAGCCACATGAATACATCAATAAATCCATGCAAAAGACCAAACATTCTATTACTTGACAAAACTAATAATACAATGGAATGTAGTGATATAGTCAGTCCCTTAGCAAAAATATCATGAACACCCATAGTGAGAGAAATCAGACACAGATACACACTCAGTGGAAAACCCAAGTATATCTCTGGTGAAAGCAGGTACAGCAAATATGGAAATGGATTTAATTGAATAAACAGTTGAGTGTGTACTTTGGTCCACACATGCTTAAACCCATTGGATTCTTCTTTAGACTTTACCCTCTGTCACCTTTTTTTGGACTGAACTTTGTTATTTGCCGCTGGCTGGCTGTGCCACTTTTGCCCCGGAGGCTGCTGGAAGGATCCTGGCTGAACAAATCTAGTAACATTAATTCCTTCAAAGGAGTTGAAAGAGAGGTTGAATTTAAGAATTAACTCCCAAATTTAGATGAGTCCAAGTTGCCTTGCATCATATTAGTAAGTTTACAAAAGTTTGCTGTAGAGAAAAGGAAGAGGCAGGTGCTCTGGGTTTTGAAACTGGTAGTGAAAGTTGGATGCTTCCTGCCTTGTTAAATCTGACCAAACATGGAAACAACAGGGGAAAGAAGAGTGAATCTGACTATAGTTGTCTTAACTAATCATCATTTGTGTCAATATATATATTTAAAAAACTTCATGACTTCCAAATAACATAAAACTTTGGAAGGTAATGCTTTCAAAATATTTGCTATATGATAACTTTCCTGAGCCATATACTTATGGGTATAGAACTTAAAAGTAGTGTGGCAGTTACATGAAAGCATACAAAGAATATAGGAAAAAGAGGTTATATTAGTTCAATATTGTTAGGACTAAAGGACTCTGATCTAAATCAATATTTTTGTCTCATTTTCTCTATTAAGCGTATGCCACAACCATTAAAAGGGAGAATATCCTACTTTTATTCCTTGATGGTAGGGAGAGCTAAGAGGACACAGGGATGATGAAACTTGCATGGAGCGGGGCAGGGCTTTTCATCTTGTTAATAACTGCATTTCGATTGCGAGTTTATTAGGAAAAAAAATGCGCCAACCTCAAAACTACAGTAGTTCTACCATGAATGTGAGAGAATGGAATCAACTAAGTCCCTAATGTAGTAGGAAAATGAAAACCGGAAGTTGAATAATCGTACATATCCATGTTCTGGTACTGAACATGGAAACTTCAGAGTAGCACATAGTATCACGTAATGTTTTAGACTGTGGCTAGCAAGGGGTATGCATAATTATAGGTAATGCTTAACCCAGTCACCCCTTTGAGTTTCACAAGGTGCAGACCCTATTCACTTAACAAATATTTATTGAGTGCTTACCAAGTACTAGGTATTGTTCTAGCTCTGGAGATATCTCTGGAAGAATAGTAAAAATAAGTAACATAAAAATCACTTTTGTTATGGAGCTTGCATTCTAGTTGGGGAAATACAGACAATTTATACAGACTAATTAAAATGTAGAGTATCATTGGTGGAGGTATTGTGGTGAGATATAAAGCAAGAAAAGAGGGTAGGATAACACCTCTCTCCTTTGAAAAGCACCAGGGAGGGCCTTAGTGAGAGATGACATTTGAGGAAACATCTGAAACAAGATATGCAGACAGCAGTGGAAAGTTACAGGTTGGGGAGAGAGGGATGGGAAGAAAAGGAAGTTATTAATTTTTTTCATGTATCTTTGTACAGTGTCAGTTTTCTATACCTGAATACACAAATATGTTTGTTTTCTTAGGTGTGAGCTGTGGGATAATGGGCTAATTTTATTTTTGTCTCTATATTTGTCTATACTGAAAAACCTAATTAGTGTGATTTTGCAATAACAAAATAGATACTGAAACCCAGACTCATCAAGGCATTTAACTTTTCCTGGAAAGCTAGCTACAGTTAGGTTATAGATTTATGACTATATGTTATGGTTAAATAGTTGAACCTGCCTGGTTAAATTGCCCAGTGAATGTGCTCAGTTCTTTGGCCATTGTGTCCTAAATGAAAGCACTCTATATTTTTTATGGCCAGCATTTTGCTAAGACTCCAACTAGATTAGTCAATATTCACCGATAACAGAGGTATGAGAAACTTTTGAAAAAAACAAAAGGTTAACCCAAGTAGAAAACCAAAAGCAGGTCTTCATGGTTTTTCGAGGTGCAGATTTGAAAAAGAGAATTTTTTACTAACAAACAATAGAGTTGTTACAACATATACATACTAATATTTTCTTTTGTCAGAATTTTAATCTTTGGGATTTTATGACCATCATCTGTATTTTTGCCTGGAATAGAAATGAAACTTGCTGGTGTTGACAGATGTAAGAACAAAATACTACTATGTAAATTTAGTTAACTGTAAACTGTTTTTGAATAACTTTTAGAAGAATTTTCTACAATACACAGTTATTTCTAAAAGTTATTTTTATTACACAAGTTGACTGCCTTCAACTAATCAAAATGTAAAACATTACATTTATGTCCAAAGCCCCTTAAACCACTGCGTCACCCGAAATCCCAATTATCTCCACAAGGTAACCGCTATGATCACTTTGATATGTATTTTACAAACCTTTTCTGTCCATTTACATATATGTGCTCACACTGACAGGACAGTTATTTAAAAATAAATATTTATATATCTGTATCTGTGACTTGCTTTATTCCAACAATACATCTTGGAGATTTTTCCATGCTAGACTATTAAGATCTACCTCTTTCTCTTCCTTTGCTGGACAGCAGTCCATAATATGGTTCTACCATAATTAAGCCATTTCTCTCCTGATGGACAGTTTATTGCACACTTTTCTCAGTTACAGCAACTCAGCAATGAACGTATTTAGCCACTGACTCCACAGTGTGCATGAGCCAGTGATTGGGCACTAGTTCTTGAAGTGGGGTCCCTGGACCAGCAGCATCAGCATCACAGGGGAGCTTATTAGAGATGCAAATTCTCAGCCCCATCTCTGGACCTTCTGACTCAGAAACTCTGAGGGTGGGGGCCAGCAATCTGTATCTTAAAAAGCCCTCTGGATGATTCCGATGCATGATAAAATTTGAGAACCACTGGCAGGAATACGTGTGTACATATACACATAGATGCACACATGTATGTAATAAGTCAGTTCTGCTATAATGTGACATATGTGTTCCTAAACGTCACTGTGCTCTGCAAAATTGTGCAATAAAAGCCACAAGGCTTACAGGAAAAATGGAGTTAGGGACACAACAATCAAAAACTTTATTGGCAGCGCATGAAACAAAAGCTAGGAGCTGAATAAAAACAATAGCGGTTTTATATGTGTTAAATGGGTAAATACATAAATGCCACAATAAATATGGTGCTTTCCCCAGAAAAGAGCTAAAGTTTGCTTATAGAAGCGAGCACTGGAGGGCTTGCCGCTGGCGAGTTATTGTGTAGCGGTAAAAGGAGGGTTATGTGAAATTGGAAGGAAAGTTTTAACACAGACGTGGATGGGTGTGGCTTCTAACACACGAAGCGAATGGAGGTATCTGGTCCGTGTTGGGACGTGTGCACTTTGTGTATTCCTGTGTGGCTCAGTTCATCTGGGTGCAGTTTTCTGCTTCCATCTAGCATTTCTTGAGGAGAAAGTGGTGCATAAGCAAACTTGGACTTGGACTTCTGCCCCAGTTTTCCCCCTAGTGTATCAGTCATATTGGAACAAATTTGCCTTTTCACCACAAGTGTTATGGCAGAACTGACTGTATATACCTATAGATACATTTACACATAAAAGGAACCCATACACAACTGAATGCTGTTTTTTCACTTAATATTTTTTCACTTAATATCTCTCAGAGCGTTTTCTATATCAGCATGTAGCTACTCACTTTTAAAAATGGTATTTAAAGCATTAAGAGATGATTAAATTGCTCTCTAAAATGCGTGCAACAATTTACACTCCCACCAACATGCATCCTACATCCTGGCCAATATTACCTGTTGTCACACTTATTAATTTTTGCCAATCCAGTAGTTAAATTTCTCTTACCTCTCCCTCCCTCTGTCATATTTTTCGTATACATGTATATGTATGTGTGTGTGGTGTCCATATACACACACACACATTTACACTGCGAGGAATGCCTCCCATAAATATACTGATGGAAAAAGGAGCTGCTTTAAAAGTGCGAAGTGGGTGGTCAAGCAGTGCTGAAATGGGGAAGAAAGGAAATAAAATGGATATGCAAGCAAACATAAGAAAAGCCTATTAAAAAGGGAGAGGAAAAAAAAAGAATTCCCTTTCCATTTATTTAATTATTTTTACTTCTGCCTTGGCTAAATACAACTTATCCACTTTATGAGATAAGATATTGAGTTGGCCCTGTTGGATTCGATCTATCACTCTTGCCAGTTGACATCTCCAAAAAAGCAGCTTAAATTGTTAATCCAGTCACTTCAGCAGAACAGTCCTAAGGGCATCAGATTCTTCTGTTGATCAGTGTTGGGTTCCATGGTCCCAACAAGCTGAAAAGATACAGCTGATCGGGGGCGGGGGTGTGTGTGTGATGGCTGTGAGTGTGGGGCCTCTAACAGTAATAGTGGCAGAAATGGAGGCTTATGCAGGTGTCAGCTGTTTCCCTGTAAAGAGGCTGACAATGGACATAAATGCTTCCAGCTGGGCACATTATGGAAGGCTATAATGATTTAATAATTAAATCACATTGGTTTATGATCATTGTTCTTATTAGGAAATATCATTGCTTTTTGATGATTTATTGTGCGAGAGAATGTTCATGTAAACACTGTGGTTTGCATATATGTGTAATATATATTTGCATATATATCTCCAAGTCAGAATGACTTACCAAAAGTAATCAGCAGAAAAAACAAAGGAAAATTGATGTAAAGACGCCACACATATTTAAGGAAATGTAGATATTATGAAGATTAATATGACATTGCCCTTCAAAGTCATATACATTTTCCTTTATGTAAAAGCAGCAGGAAGAGAGAGAACTACTAGCTGGATCCATCTCTGTTCTGCAGTTAGGTTTTTTGCACCTTAAAATCTCAAACTATGATGTTATTAAGAAAATATAAAGAATATATATATGAGTTCCTTAGAATTAACATTTCATTTTAAATTAAGAACTTGCTTTCCTCCTCTCACTTCTCATAGTGTCATGTCATGGAGGGGAAGTAGAAAGAATGCTGAGAGAGAGAAGGAAGGGAAAGAATTTTAACTCATAAAGGAACTCTCAGTCTCAAGGGGCCTTGAGCAGAGGCTCTGAAGCAGGCAAGGACGTTGCAGAAGACGTGTCTCTCGCTCTCTTTCTCTCCCCCTCTTCTCTCTTCTCCCCTCTCTCTCCTCTCTCCCCTCTCTCCCCTCTCTCCCCTCTCCTCTCTCTCCTCTCTCTCCTCTCTCTCCTCTCTCTCCTTCCTCTCCTCTCGTCAGGGTGCTAAATTTAGTGGCAGGTTGCAATGGCAAAGCAAAGCAAAGCATTTCTTCCACTCATCTGCACCCAGGGCCAGCTACATAATTTGCAGGGCCCAGTGCAAACTAAAAATATGGAGGTTCCCTGTTCAGAAAGCAGCAAAAAGTACTATTAAAGGTGCTAAAATAAAAAGCTTTATCCTGCCCTCTTTCTCTATACTTGTCATGGTATTTTTTTATTTGCTATTTAATGTTGTAAGAAAATTAAAAATTTAAATCACCATACTTTTACTATTCATTTCTATATTATGCAATGCCAGTTTTAAATGCAAATATAAGAGCTTTTAACTTGCATGTGGAATCTCTGAAATTATACAGTTTGTATTTTGTAGCTTGTATATACATATGTATTTTGTTCTTACCAGAACAGTGAAAACACTGCAGAAAATTAACTCAGCTGTTTTTATTTCTCCTTTTAATATGCATACATTGTACGAACACTCTCTGTTGAATAAGGAAGGACTGAAAGGAAAAGAAACTGCGGGTCACTCTTTTTCTTTCCTTCTGTGTCGTTGTTTTCAGTGTATGTGCTTGGCCAATATAGGGAAGTAATAGGTGTAAGAAAGAGTATGACAGGGTTTCCTGGTCATTCATATTTCTTAGAATGGCATTGCTACCTTTTGGTGATTGAAGCAAATTCTGGTTCCAATGGAAAGATCCCTCTTGGGGCTGTCAGAGTCCCCACCTTTCAGTCTTAGATGTAACATGCTTACCTTGGACTTGTTTTGAGTCTTCCTAAACTCCCACAAATTGTGGGTCTGCTGGAGTTCTGCGCTCCAGGGGAGTATCAGAATGCTATAGGTGAATTAGGGCATCTAGGACATATCGCTCATGGCTCCTTTGCTCATATGCGTGCTTCCTTGTCCCTTTAGACTCCACCCACAAAATCACATTCAAAGATAAAATTATTAAGAGTTTCAGGACACTGACAGCAGAGCATTAAATCAAGTGCAGGGTCCTTCTGCATGGGTGTGTGTGTGGGGGGGGGGATCCTGTGTGACCGCACAGGTTGTGTGTCCATGAAGCTGGCCCTTTCTGTATTAGCAGCAGTTGCTGGACAGCCGTAAGCTGCCCGCACACTCTGTGTACAAAGGAATCCAGTTCATAGCAGGCTGGACACTGCCAATGGTCTATCTATGGAAAATGATTTCCTTGAAACTGATGTGTAATGTACTTATTTTAAATTCAATTGAATTGATATCATCTTAGAGACAGTTGGATCTCTTGGAGGGCTCCCAGATCCATAAGAGGTACTTTTCAGATGGAACTTTGAAACTTCAAGGCTAAAGCTAGTAGAACCAGATAATCATCAATTCAGTCTCTGTATCCCTTAACAATGTTTTTTTGTTTGCATTTCTCCCAGGATTTCCGGCAGGAGAGCTCCAGAAGCCTTTCTTTTGGGGAACAGAATATCCTCGGTAAGTAAATGAGTAAATTAAACAGCTATTGACATGTAAGGAAGATCTTGCTGCTTGGAGAGATCACAGAAGTCAACAACAACAACAACAACAACAACAACAAACAAAAACCAAAAAACCAGTGGTTCTTCAGCAAAAAGAGGGCATGGAACCTGGCATGGCCGGGCCCCACTCTCATCATTTTAGGTATTCATTTTGTGATTATTGTTACCAGAGTGTATGAATGGACAGGAAAGCCAACTAATACACAGGTAGCTTTTGTTTTTATGCATTTATTCACTTATGCAGTGATTCATACCACAAATATTTGGACTTTGGAGGATTGTTGGGATTTGAGTTGATAGTAATGGGACTAAAACCATTTCAGAGAGAAGAAACAATGTGAGAAAAGGAAAGGAATGTGCTTATAGACTAGCAGAGTCTAGTTTGGCTAGTCCAAGTAGTATATGAAGGGAAGCAGTGGAAAAGAAGTCTAGAAAAGAAGGTTGATGTTTGATATTTGAGAACTCTGAATGCCAAGTAAGGAGCCTGGATGTTAACAGGCAATAGGAAATATTGAAGTTTTTGAGCAAGTGAAAGCAACCAAATTTGTCTTTAGAAATACAACCTGGGTAGATATACAGTAGTTCAAACACTGACAGTGTCTGGAATTAGGGATATCAGTTTAAAGGCCATTGATACCAATAGATTGTAGAATTATATAATTCAGAATTTCCACATCCAGTGGGAATTCTTATAATATTAATTGTCAATAATATCACCACTTTTATTATGTGCCTTTGCTTGCTCTGGTACTTTAATGCACAGAAAATTTAGTCTTGATTTTAGAAGTTTAGTCTCTTGTGTTTTGGTTTGGATAAGTGACAATTTAAATATGATTGTGTAGGTTAAAAAGATATGGGGTCACATAGAAGTACGTATGGTGGAAATGTTTCAATTTGGACTTCCCCAGAAGTAGACCCTGTGACAGGGATTCAAGTGCAAGTAGTTTTTTTGGGAAGTGATACCAGGAAACACCAGCAGGGAGGAGCGAGGAACTGGGACAAGGAGGGAAGGAAGCCAATAAATTTTGTTTTAGGAGTTTTCTACGGCTGCCATAATGAATTATCACAAACTTAGTGGCTTAAAACAATGTAAATTTATTAGCTTACAGTTCTGTAGGTCAGAAGTCCAACCTGGGTGTCACTGGGCTAAACACAAGGTGTCAGCAGGACTGCATTTCTTTCTGGAAACTCTAGGGAAGAACTTTTTTCCTTGCCTTTTCTAGCCGACATTCCTTGGCTCATGACCCTCTTCTTCCATCTTTTAGACTTGCAAAGTTGCATTTCTCTAGTCATTCATTTATAATCGAATCATCTGACTCTCTTCTTTTGTCTTCTCCTCCACCTTTAAGGACCCTTGTGATTACATTGGGCATACTCAAATAATCCAGGATAGTCTCCCTATTTTAAGCTCAGCTGATTATCAACCTTAATTCCCCTTTGCCATGTAATAAGATATCACAAGTTCTGAGGATTAGCACGTGGACATTTTTTTAAGGGTCATTATTCTGCCTACCCACATATCTGTTACAAAGCCAGTTATCATGGTGGGCAGCTGGGGTTCGGTCCTGCTGTGGAGTTGTA
>NW_006435837.1:1549119-1556141 GCF_000325575.1 Pteropus alecto | reverse complement strand
ACCCTGCCTCAGACAAGGGAGCTGGCGTAGTTATCCTCCGATTCATCTTCCATCACTGATTGAGGGCTTCCCCCAGGCGTATTATCTCCCTGGCATTGCCCAGCCTCGGCCGTAGGGCTCTGGTAGCTAGAGAAAGTCCTCAAGCAACTGTAGGCAGTCTCTGACTTTTATGATGGCTCAACTTATGATTTTTCGACTTTACAATGGTGGGAAAGTGATATGCATTCAGTAGAAAACATTTTTGTTTTTTCCTGGGCTAACAATATGCAGTACAATACACTCTCGTGATACTTGGCCTACAGCAGCCATCAGCAGCACCCAGTCAGCCATGCGATCGCGAGGGTAAACAATGGATATTCTAAAGTGTTTTCATTGTGTTAGATGATGTTGCCCAACCACAGGCTCATGTAAGAGTTTCGAGGACATTTAAGGTAGGCTAGGCTAAGCTATGATATTCAGTAGGTTAGGTATACTAAATCCATTGTCGACTTATGATATTTTCAACTTACAATGGTTTTATCAGGATGCAACCCCATCATAAGTGGAGGAACATCTGTAGTTTTAGGTGCTGACAGTTGGAAGCTGTTGGATTGGTGTGCTCAAAAATGGTAAGTGCCAAGGGGACAGGAGCAGGCATCACTGATGTCTACTGTAGGAAAGCACCACTGTTAGCATAAATGAAAATGGTTTGTATTGACCAAATCCATTAATATCGTCCCAAGCCACAGCTGCATAATTTTCATTAGTGTTCAGATATTTAGAATTTGTTTTCCCTATTGTTAAGATTAGAAATTTATCTATATTTACATAAAATTAGAGATTTTGGCTAAATATTCTGTAAGTTCCTTTTGAACTAAAAAAGTCCTAAAATTATTTGATTCCGCTTATCATTAGCAATTTAACTGAGCTTCTGTTATTGTGCTTATAGATGTGGAGACTTGGAAATAGTCTGGTTAGGTTTTGAAGTTATTAATTCAGTGAGTTTGTTTATTGGGTCCTTGAGATGATTTTCTGATATAAAAGTCAAAATCATAGAAACTTAGGAAATAATATTAGGGTCTATTAGTTCAACCTTATGCTGAGCCATATTTGAGACTTGAGTGGGAAAAAGATTTGTATTATTTTCCTAAAGAGTTATATGTCTGCACTGAAGCAACCAACTCTCTAATACGATACCTGCTCAATGAATAATTATTAAGTATCTTTTGGGCCTTGGAAATATGGAGATGCTGGAGAATGGGAGTCACAGTCCAGTGAGATGGATTCCCATTTATCCATCTGTTCTGGATAGATAGCCTCCAGAACTGCCTAGTGGATATCTTTTTAGCTCACACTGGTCAGCTTAGTTCTTTCCTGAGTTTTTGGGTCTAATTATGGGGACATCAGTAAGCTGAATTGTTGCCAGAGGAGAGAATCAGGATTGTAAATGGCTCAAGACAACATATCCCAAAGTGTGCATTCCATGAAGTAGTAATAGTGGTAAGTCATCCTTGCCTTCCCTTTGTTTTAGAGAATCATGATACTTAGCAGCATAAAAATTCCCAAGAAGTTTCGTAAGAAAGAAACCTATTTAAATGTGTTTAACTCAGAGGTTCTTAAACTCTTCTTCTCCCTATGTTTTGGGAAATGCTGGCCTAGAATTCATCACTGAAGAAAAAGTTGAAAAAACCTGAGAAGAGAACACTTGAGGAAGAACCTAACTTTACATTTTTTAAAGGAAAGTTAAGGTGGCAGAATGACTTACTATATTCAGGGGGTCAGAGGGTGTTCAGCTAGAGACTACGTTAGACCAAAGGATAGAAGACACAGGAAAGAGATTCCAGATCAACATTAGGGAGAGCTGTTTTATTTAGAACCACACAAAGAGAGAATGGGCCAACTCAGAAGGGGGTTAGCTCCTGGTTTTTGGAAATGCCCAAGGAGCAGTCTTAAGACCATTTGAATGGGTTTTTGTAGCCGAGGACCATGGCTCTGCTATGGAATAGAACTAGATGACCTTAAAGCTGCTTCCAATGCTGAGATTTTTATGAATCTCCATTCCAGGCATAGAGTAGCCCTTACCTGATGACCGCATGAGGTCACGGTTGCTCTAGACAGCAGTATGATTGATTCCGTGTTGACAGTAAACCTTGCACATATGTTAAATTCATTGGGTAGTGAGGACAAAAGAAACTGAGTAGGCGGAAAAATTGTTGTCTTCCCCACTTTATTTTTGGAAGGCTAAATTTTCTCTGCAGGAGTCGTCTTGTTTCTGGCCAGCCAGTCATCATTTAAAAGGCATACGAGTTTATTTATTTTTATGACATACTAATTTAAATAGTACCATTGATAAAATGGAAGATGCGAATTTAGTATGATAAAACATTATCATTGTAAGGCTTAGTCATATAAAATTACTTTTACTTTTTCTTTGTCTCTCATCCAAAGGATTACAATTATGTAACTGAGAATTGGAACTTACAATGATTCAGTCTTTTTCTGAATTCTCTATTACCCTCTGCAAATAGGAAGCTCACTGGAGCAGTCCCTCTTTAGGAACATTTATTGCAGAATAGTACCTATAAACTGCCATTGTTCGTGCCTTAAATTCATCCAGTCATCAGCATCAACCAAGGCTTGTAGAGGACCGAGTCCGAGTCTCAGGGCTGAGAGGTCTGGAGACATGAAATGTTACAGGCTGCACAGTGATGCTACTGCTGCAAAAATTAGCACTATGTAAAATTACAAGTTTGTCCCACACCGCTATGATAGCTCTATGATTGAAATGCATAATTTTACTTCTTTAATGAAGGTTTGCAATGATGGAAAAACAGTAGGAAGCATTTTTTCAAATGCAAATTACCTTGCAGGAAAGAAATAACAAAGGAAAGAATTGCCACCAAGGGGAAAAATTAAATCTTACAGCACTTCCTTGGGTATACTTGAGACAAACAATTAGCATGTTAAGGATCATTATGTCCTGTAATAACATGTTGCTTCAAAAATTCTTGTTCCTTCTACTTATGGGTCCTATCTGTTTGCTGGGTTACTTTGATGTTGTGTGTCAGGAAACAACTGTGAAATATTTTTAGCATCATTGCAAATTTCAGAAAGTATCCTCATTAACAAGGATTTTACGTTGTCTGTAATCCTTATCCACACATTAAATGACAAATAGGTCACATATAGATCAGTCACTTGCATGAAATGGTGAAGTTAATTAATCAATTAGTTTAATTGTTGTTACTTTCCTACCGTGTACTAGGTACAGTGAATTTAGCATTGATCAAGTAGATAAGGGTTTGATCTTCATGGAACTTGCAGTTGAGAGAGAAAATTCCAGACATACATGTATGAAAGCCCCCTTATTGATTCCTTCGTATGTCATTAGTACACTCTGCTTCAGTTATCTACTGCTATGTAACAGCACCACCAAACAACCACATGATTCTGAGATTTGGGCAGGACTCAGCAGAGATAGCTTGTCTCTGCACCACATGTTGTTGGCTGGGGGAGTTTGACCTGGGCTAGAAGATCTAAGATGACTTTGCTCATAGGTCTGGGGTCCCAGTTAGACTGACTCAAACAGCTGGGTTCTGGCTGGGCCTCTCTTTGCCTTTAGAAGTCTCTCAATTTTTGGTGTCTCTTGCTTGCTTCACTTGGCTTCTTTCTCTCTAGCTGATTAGTCCAACTTCTTTACGTTGCAGTTGACTTCAAGGGGGGGGGGGCAAAAAATGGAAGCTACAAGGCCTAGGCCTAGAAGTCACATCAGTCCTCTTGCACTGCATTCTGTTGGTCACAGCAGGTCCTGAGGCCCAACCAGACTCAAGGGAAAAGGAGTAGGTTGCCTCTTGCTGGGTACATGCACGCAGGGCATGTGGAATTGTTCATTGTCACCCTTGTAGGTAATCTACCACATACTTCTTCAGAGGTGAAAAGAAATCATAAAATGCCTTTTCCAAATCTGGTTAAGGCTTCACAGTTTTTGCTATTCACCCGTAAGCTTGTCTGTCACAGAAGCAGAAGAACGTGACTACCTTTGGAGGCAGAGTGATCCCTTTTAATCTCTGCTCTATTCCTTTTTATGACTACATTTGGAAAACAATTTAACTTCTAAGTCTACAGTGATTTTTCAGCAGATTCTCAGATAAAAAAATAAATGGTATGTTTACTGACAGGATCTTTTCAAACTCTGCTGTTGCTTTGGGTGTTTATAAATATAAACTACAGCTAGAGTGGATATAGAATCACAGAAACCTTAGGACTGGAGAGGACTTTAGAAACCATCTTTCACATCCCTAATCTCACAGGGTAGGAATACTAAGGCCCATACATGGTCATAATAACAACGTTTGAATTTATATTTTTGGTCCATTTCAAGAGAAGAGTATGTTTAGTATGTTTTTGTTTTTTTACAGTTTTTGGGGTGTGGTTATTTGTTATTACCATCGTTACTAGAAAACATTATTTTGGCTTTTCATTGAGAAAAAAATTAAAGGATTATGCTCTCAGATTCATGTTTATAATTTTCTGCAAATTATGTATTTATGCTGTAGATCTCTGAGTTATGGTGCTATAGGAGTAATTGTTGGACATGAATTTACACATGGATTTGATAATAATGGTAAGTACTGGTTCACTGTATAAGCTGCTGCTTTTATGACAATGTCGACTGTATGGATGTTAATTGTTGCTATTATTTTTGCATAGTGGCATCACAGATTAAAGATTATCCAAAACAGTATGATTGCTGATTGAAAATTTTTGCCACGTCTCGCAGTGATAGCTTGCAAAAAATGAATAATTGTTTCCATTGGTGATGGGGTAGAATGATGAAAAAATGACCTTGTAATTTCAGTGAATTTAGCTTCGCATTTAGATTAGGACTGCTGTAGCTGCCACAATAATTACAGGAATTGCTTTATATCTCCTTCCCTTTGTCATTTTTTTAAATTCACCATCTTGAGATGCTCTCCCTGGAAGTGTGAGCTGTGCTCCGAAGATGATTATACATGTTGCCAAATTAGGACTCAGTGAGTTAGGACTCTGGAGCTTGGCTGACTGGTTCCTTTATACTATTTCAAGGATTATGCAATGCCTAATGTCTGTTTTTCTCTATGCTGTCATAGAATTTTTTAAAAAGGCTTTGCTTTCCTAATAATGCATAATATAGAATATGTTATGTACCTTGGTGATGGCATAAAATAAAGAAATGAACACATTTTGAGAGTTACCATCATTTTTAATCAACACTCTTTTCTCCTTTAACTTTGGAGTATGATTGGAAATCCATGTGAAATCTCCAAAATTTATGAATTAGCAGCCGATTATGATCACATGTTTATCCACACAGCGATTTTACATGCAGACTCAAGAACCTGGCTGGCCCAAGGCAACATTTTATAGAGGAAACTCTTTCTTCTGTGTCTGTGGTGTCTCCAACATCCTTTCCTGGATACCTGCCCCAAGGCCAGAGACCCTCTTGGTTCTTCTCTTTCTTAACAATTCTTCCTGTACTCCTACTAGCCCTTCCTGAATCACCTAGGTTTTTTGCTCCCCTGGTCTCCCCTTTCTGCTAAAGTGTGGCTTCCTGTAGTCATCTGAATCCCCAGCGCTACTCTTTTGGTCTTTGCCTGTTTGGTTTATCTGACAGGGTAGTCTGAGCTAAGAAACCAAAGCCAATAGTGGTCCCTTGGTTCTGGGCCTTTCTTCCTGGGAAATTTAAGTACATTTCTCCCTCAGAATCTTCTGGTGGACTTCCAGATTATCTCTTAAAGGACAGAATCTAATGTTGGCAATTTCACTCTGTAACCAATACTTAGAACAGTGCGTTGACGTATAAGGATATGCTCAGTAACTATTTAATGATTGGTTGGTTAATGGATGGAAGACATTGACTCTATGCTCTCCCAGAGGGGTGATAGTGGCATCCATCCTTATTGAAGAGCTTTGGATTATTCAGTTAACACTTTTGCATAGGGGACTTTCTTGTAAGCCCAATGAAGAGTTCTTTGCATAATTAAATTTAAACCAATAGTAATCTTGAGTGAGTATAGAAAATAGTCCAGATACACCTAAACTTTTTTTTTTTTTTTTTGATGAGTATAGAGAAAATGAAGAGTGAGCCTATAGGGGGAAAAAAACCATGTATAACTAATCTTTTTTTTCCATTATGTTTTGGAGATTTCCATTCTTGTTCCAAGTTCTCTTTTTAGAGCAACCTTCCTTGTCAAAGCAGGACAGATGGGCCTTCCATCCACACTGATGGCTGTGGAATGATTCATAACAGAGGTTTTATGTGTCTCTCAGCTCCTGGCAACTTAGAGGAAACACATTCCTGTAGGGCTGAGTCAGGGGCTGTGCTTGCAAGATGTGACTCATTGGGGCTGTTCCTATGGATTGTTTGGAATTTCACTGGTAGTGGCGTTCCTATTCCATCCACGGGCTTTCCGAATGAAGCCATTTATTTCATTTCATAATCCAGAGAAGACCTTGGGTCAGGTCAGGTGAAAACAAAGAATCTAAGATTAGTTAAGAATGGTGTGTGCCATAAGTTGATGAATCTTATTTTTAAAATGTTCTTTGTTGCTTAGAAGAAAAGCCCTTTCTCGTTTTCCCCCTTTTGTACAGTTAAACCTGTGACACTGCAGAGAAGGCAGGAACTGCGCCCAGGGGTGGTCCCTGTGGCTGGGACTGCGTTTTCAAGGCTTGTCCAAGTGAGGGATAGGGGCAATGAAGAATTATTTTCCATAAATAATACAAATACCTTTTAACTTTTCTGTTTGATAGGTAGAAAATATGATAAAGATGGAAACCTGGATCCTTGGTGGTCTGTTGACTCAGAAGAAAAGTTCAAAGAAAAAACGAAGTGCATGGTTAACCAGTATAGCAACTATTATTGGAGGAAAGCTGGCTTAAATGTGAGTATAACTGTGGTGAGGGGGGCATCTTGTGGGTCATTTTTTTTTTCTCATTTGGACATCAGCTTGCTTTAGACCATTGGTTCTCAAAGCATGGTTCCCAGGGCAACGTATCAGTCTCCT
>NW_006435837.1:1533867-1549077 GCF_000325575.1 Pteropus alecto | reverse complement strand
TTTTATAGTTCACTCACTTTTGGGGAGGAAGATTGTGTCAAGATGTCTTGCTATGTTTTTAGGAAAGTAGTTGCGAAGTCCAAGTCTATAGTAATCCAAGGGATTTTAGGTATAAACTGAAAGAGGCATAGATCTATTTATCCTCATTTGATAGCCACAGGGTATCAAGGGACAGATTCTACCTTCAATTCCTGAACAAGACATCTAGCTTTTTTTTTTATGCTGAAACGTAGACCAGCAGCCTTATAAAAACTCTATCCTCTTCCTGTAATGACTAGATAAAATTATGTAGGTTTTCACCATTTATTGCTTAAATATTCCCATGAAACATATCAAAGGTGTGCTTCCACCCTAGCCAGTCAAGAGCTCAACTAAACCGTTCATTCAATTGGTAGAGTAGCAATAGTGTCATGAGAACTGCTGTTAAGAGAATCAGTGACCTTATTTATTTTCTCCCATAAAAGATTTTTAAATTCAATATATTTCAACTAAAAACAAAACAAAACAAAAACCAGTTCACTCATTTTCCTCTCTCCCCCCTCAACCTCTAGCAACCACCAGTCTGTTCTCTGTATGAAAATTCTTTTTAGATTTCACATATAAGAGTGATCATTTGGTATTTATCTTTCTCTGTCTGACTTATTTCAGGTAGCATAATGCCCTCAAGGTCCATTCATGTTGTCACAAATGGCAAGATTTCATTCTTTTTTATTCCACTGTATATATAGACCACATCTGCTTTATCATTCATCCACCAATGGACACTTAAGTTGTTTCCAGATCTTGGCTATTGTAAATAATGCTGCAGTGAATATGGGGTGCATATATCTTTTCTAATTAGTGTTTTAATTTTCTTGATATATTCTCAGAAGTAGAATTGCTGGATCATATGATAGTTCTATTTTTAATTTTTTTGAGGTACCTCCATACTATAGTAGTTGAACCAATTTACATTTCCGCCAACAGTGCACAAGGGTTCCCTCTTCTCTACATCCTTGCCAACACTTGTTAATTCTTGTCTTTTTGATGATAGCCATTCTCTCAGGTATGAGGTGATATCTCATTATGGTTTTGATTTGGATTTCTCTGATGATTAATGATGTTGAGCATCTTTTCATGTACCTGCTGACTATATGTCTTTTCTAGAAAAATGTCTATTCAGATCCTCCCTCTGCCAATTTTTAAATTAGATCCTTTTTTTTCTTTTGCTTTTGAGTTGTATGAATGTTTTGTATATTTGAGATATTAGCCCCTTATCAGATATATGATTTACAATTATTTTCTCCCATTCAATAGGTTTCCTTTTCATTTTGTTGATGTTTTCCTTTGCCGTGCAGAAGCTTTTCGGTTTGATATAGTCCCACTTGTTTATTTTTGCTTTTGTTGTTTTTCTTTTTGTGTCAGATTCAAAACATTATCACCGAGACCTACGTCAAGGGGCTTACTGCCTGTTTGTATCTAGGAGTTTTATGGTTTAGATTCTTCTTTTCAAGTCTTTAATCCATTTTGAGTTAATTATTGTTCATGGTGTAGCATAGTGGTCCAGTTTCATCTTTTGCATGTGGCTGTCCAATTTTCCCAACCATTTGAAGAGATTGTACTTTCCCCATTGTATATTCTTGGCTCCTTTGTCATTTATTAACTGACCATATACACCTGGGTTTATTTCTGGGCTCTCTATTCCGTTCCACTGATTGGGTGTCTTTTATACTAATACCATACTATTTTAATTATTATAGCTTTGGAATATAGTTTGAAATAAGGGAGCATGATGCCTCCAGCTTTGTTCTTCTTTCTCAAGATTGCTTTGGCTATTCGGGGTCTATTGTGGTTCCATACAAATTTTACAACTATTCTGTTTCTGTGAAAAATATCACTGGAATTTTGATAGGGGTTACATTCAATTTGTATGGTGCTTTGGTAGTATGGATATTTTAACAGTATTAATTCTTCTGATCCATGAGCATGGAATACTTACCAGTTTTATGTGTCATCTTCAACTTCTTTCATTAATATCTTGAATTTTCAATATATAGGCCTTTTACCTCTTTGTTTAATTTTATTTCTGGGTATTTTATTCTTTTCGATGCAATTGTAAATGAGATTGTTTTATTAATTTCTCTTTCTGATAGTTTATTATTAGTTTAAAGAAACATGACAGATTTTTGAGTATTATATCCTGCAGCTTTACTGAATTTGTTTACTAGGTCTAACAGTTTTTTGATATAGTCTTTAGGGTTTCTGTATATAATATTATGTCGTCTACAAAAGTGTCAGTTTTGCTTCTTCCTTTGCAATTTGGATGTCTTTTATTTCTTTTTCTTGCCTAATTGTTCTGGCTTGGACTTCCAATACTATGTTGAATATAAGTGATAAGGGTGGACACTTTTGTCTTGTTCTCAATTTTAGAGGAAAAGCTTTCGGCTCTTTACCATTGACTATGGTGTTAGATTTGTGATATATGGCCTTATTATGTTGAGATATATTCCTGCTATACTCTCCTTGTTGAGAGTTTTTATCATAAATTGATGTTGAATTTTGTCAGATGGTTTCTTCGCATCTTTTGAGATAATGATATGATTTTTACCATTCATTTTGTTAATGTGGTGTATCACAGTGACTGATTTGTGGATGTGGAACCATCCTTGCATCCTTGGAATAAATCCTACTTGATCATGGTATATGAGCCTTTTAATGTATTGTTGAATTCAGTTTGTTGATATTTTGTTGAGGATTTTTGCACCTATGTTCATCAGGGATGTTGACCTGTAATTTTCTTTTCTTGTGGCATCCTTGTCTGGTTTTGCTATCAGGGTAATGCTGGCCTCGTAAAATGTATTTGGAAGAGTTTCCCCTCTTCTGTTTTTCCAGAAGTTTGAGAAAGATTCATAATTAATTATTTTTTGAATATTATGTAGAATTCACCAGCGAATCTAGTTCTGGAATTTTCTTTGTCGGGAGATTTTTGATCACTGGTTCAATCCTAGTAATCAATTGGTGTGTTCATGTTTTCTATTTCATCATGATTCAGGCTCAGTAGGTTGTATCCTTCTAGGAATTTACCAGTTTTTCTAGGTTGTCCAATTTCTTGGCCTATAATTCATAGTAGCTTCTTATGAACCTTTTTATCTCTGCAATATCAATTGTAACATCTTTTTCATTTCTGATTTTATTTATTTGAGTCTTTTCTCTTTTTTTCTTGAAGGGTCTGACCAAAGGTTTGTCAGTTTTATCTTTTCAGAGAACCAGCTCTTAATTTCATTAATCTTTTCTGTTGTCTTTTTAGTCTCTATTTCATTTATTTCTGCTCTAATCTTTGTTATTTCTTCCCTTTTACTAACTTTGCGCTTCAGTTTCTTCTTTGTCTAGTTCCTTGAGGTGTAAAGTTAGGTTGTCAGAAATTCAAATTCTTGAGTCTTTGTCCAAATCTACTGACCTGGAATATCAGGGTGGAGAGTTCTGGTAGTCTGACAGTTTGTCTTTTCACAAGCCCGCCAGTGTTTCTGATACAAGCCAAAGTTTGAGAATCATAGACCTAAACATGAGCTTATTTTCCTAGGTTGAGATTAATATAGAAAATCCTGTAGTAAAGATAAACAATAAGATTTTTATAAATCTATACTCCATTTCATTTAAAAATATTTCCTTCCAAACTACTGCTTAGGTTTAATTCATGGAAATAAAACCTCATTATTTGAACTAATGACTCTGTATGGTGAAGAGTTCTTAGTTATAGATGTTTAAAAAAAAGAAACGTAGTTTTAAAATGTTTATTTTTCTCTTATATACACATATATGAATTTCCATAAAGACACAGATGAAATTTTATACATGCTGTTTGCGTGAAATTTTCTTCCTTTCTTTTTTGTCTTCACCGCTACCTCCTTCCCCTTTCCTTATTGTCACTCTTGCTGTCCCTACCTGTAATCCATCTTAATAACACTGATACACTTTTTCCCATGCTCATATAGACACAGACACACCCACACCTTTATTGGGGTTCATTGTTTTCAATGGCTGCCTAAAAGTCCACAGTGTGAATGTACTGTAACATATTCAACTAACATCTTGTTGTAGGGTTATACTTTGTCTCCAGTAATTTTTCTACAATATAAATGCTGCTGCAGTAAATACTCTTATTATGCATATATTCTTTTTTTCCACATAGGATAGATAGTTCCTACTGTTGCCAACATGTTATAATATTTCATATTTTCACCAGTGGTATATGAAAGAGCATTTATCTATTGAGTTATTTTCTTGTCAGTTTATGAGAACTTTTAAAAATGTTATAGATGCTAAAATTTTTTCTGTCATTTACATTATAATGTTGTCATTTACATTATAATGTTTTCCCAAATATGTTTCTCATCCATTGGACTTTGTATATAATATCTTTTGACATACAAAAATCAAACATTTCTATCTCATCAAAGTTACCATCTCTCTTAAAAATAGTTTCCACATTTTTATTCTGTATCGTATGTGTAGTCTCCTAGCTTTTCTGGGAAGGTTTTTGTTGTTTTATTTTACATTAAATCTTCATGCATGTGCAACTTACTTTTCCATAGAGTTTAATATGAGAATTCACTTTTATTTTCTTCCAGAAGGACAGCCAGTTGATCCTGTATCATTTATTAGAAAACATTTTTTTCCTCACTGAATTGAACATTGGTCAGTTATTAGAATCTCAGTCAAATATTAGAATCTCACTGAGATAAATTTCTGGATTCTAAATTCTATTCAGCTGATCTGTTTGTTGATTTCTGTACTGGTGTCTTATTACTGTGGCTGTATGCATTGTTCTGGTATCTGTCAATACAAACTTTCCCTCACTGTTCTTCTTTTATGTTTTGGGCCATTCTCAGGCAAATATACTTCAGTATATGCTCCAAGATCATTTTACCCATTCTTACCCTCCCACCTCCTGCAAAGAAAATTCCATTGGAATTTTAAGTTAAATCATGTTAAATGTATGGAATTGACATTTTTATGATAGTCTTCTTGTTTAAGAATATGGTATGCTTTTCAATGTGTTTGATTCTTATTTTAGGTTTTCACATATGATTTTATAGTTTTCTTTTTATAGTTTATAGTACATTGTTTTTACTTTTTCCTTTTCTTTATTTTGCTTGTTTGATTAAGTTAAGTTTTCATTCTCTTTCCCCACTATTAGTTTTTTCTTGTAGTTTTCCATTCCATTCCTAATCTCCCCCTTCATAAGACACAGATTTCTATCATTGTATTGACAAGAGACCAATAATGAAGACTTGTTGGTAGGTTATGTATCTGTAAGAGGACCTTCCTCTAAAACACACATGCATACACTGTATGCTCCTAATTCATCTAGGTAAGGGCACAGCATCTAAGAGAAGGACTACATTGAATTGGAGTAGATCAGTATATCTTCATATGGTTTCCCCAGCGTCGCTTGGCCCCTTAACCAGGCATGTATGTCACCCTGACATCTTACTGGGACTAGGAAAGCACCCAAATCCTTGCTGTGCCTCAAGTCTATTATACTTGGGGTTTCTTTTACCATTCCAGAAGAATTTAGGTAAAAATTATGCACTTTTAATGGGAATATAGTTTATAAACACTGACTTTGTTTTCTTGGTTCTTAAACCTTATTCAGCACAAGGGAGACCAGTCCTAATCCAAGCAGAGAAACCAGAGTCTATATCCTTGAATAATATCCCTAGTTCCTTCATCAGTGTCCTCGAAAGCCATTTCTCTGCTCATATATTTTTATATCTACAACTGTGTCATGAGACGTCCTAAAGTGAATATCTTTATTCACTTATTCATATCTGAATTGAATATAATTCAGGGGTGATCACATTGTGAAAATCATCTATAATATATATTGCTTCAAGAAGAACATAGGGGAGGGATTCTAGAGTGACATGGGTATAAATCTTGGTTCAACCAATTGACAAGTTTTTTTTTTTTTTTAACTTGAGCAAGTTACTTAACATTCCTGAGTCTCAGAGTCTGTGAAATGGGTTACGATTTCTGAACGCATTAGTTTGCTGTAAGAATTAAATGACTGAAATAATGTAAAGCACTAGCACTCTGCCTGACATGCAATAAGTGCTCAATAAATTGTAGCTAATATTCCCATTACTTTGTGACATATTCATAGGTATGCCATCCCAGGGGAAAAGAAAGTCAAAGATTTTGAGGCTGAAAGTACAAAAATAGTAGAACAATTTTCTTGGAGGAAGGAAGCACATATTTCCTTGTGATTATATAGACGTAAGAGTTAGATTTTTCACTTAACTGAGACAAATTTAATCCTCATGCTGGTCCTGAGAGGTGTACATATTACTAGCATATGAGGAAACTAAGACTCAAAGAGATTAAAAGCCATGATAGAGTCTAGATTAGACCTTAGACTGGTATGGCTCCAAAATCTCTTCCCCTCACTTCCATATCATGCTCTCGTTCTCTTAAGTTCATTTTATACCTGGCAATTCATTGGGGAGGACTACTCTGCAACATCTATTTTGGCCAAAGTGTCAGATATCGAAACTGAATTCTGACAAATGTGTACCTTTGTCACAAGGACGATCGAAAGGTCATGCCTGTCTCAGCATAAATTCACTCAACCATCAGAAAAACAGTTTCAATCTCATTCCCAGAGGAGAGGAGGTAGCTTCCTTTGTAGATATAAATGGTCATGCTTTATTTGCGGAGGCCAGTCCTCTGTGCCTCAATCTTTCTTTGCAATGAATTAGAGGGAGCGCCAGTGGAGCGCCACAGAAGCAGGCTGTTAGCAGCTATTGAGTCTTGAGAGGGAAACCTAGGGCAGCATGGCCTACTGAGGAGCCAGAGGGGTGAGGCTACTCAAAAAAACCTCTAATTTAGGTAAAGAGAAACAAGGAAGGAGATTAAGTTCAAGCATGAGAAGCACCAGAGTCAAGAGGAGTCGAGGCTTGAACAGCTAGCTTGTTATGGAGCAAAGGCTCTGGAGACAGACTGCTTGGATTTGAATCCCTGCGAAATCCCTATGGGCAGTTCACTTAATCACTCAGTCTTAGGTCTCGTTCACTAGAAGCAGAGCCCAGGAAGACATTTCTTAGGTAGGTGACTTATTGCAGAGGTCGTTTCAGGAGAAATCTATAAGAGGTTGAGGAAAACATGTTGGATTCAGAAGTTTAGCCTCAGCTTGATCCCAAAGAGAATTTTGGAGCATGAACTGTGCTACAGGAATTATCCAGTCTGGGGTAAGGGGCCGGGCTGTTCTAACTGCACATCAGTCAGCTACTGAGAGGTGGGGTATCACCTCCCAGGAATCTCCAGGTGAGGCAACTCCCCTACGCCAAGCTTAATCTTCCTGAGCTGGTAGCAGTTGTAAGAATGGATGCACAGTCCTGGTGGAAAAGGGGATCTGGTGCGTCACCAGTGACACCTGGTACCCACTCCGGGCTTTAAAGTCCTCATTTGTTAAGCGAGGATGGTGTAATAGCAGTTACCTTGTAGGATGGTGGTAAAGAAAGAATGTATGTAAAGCAGAAGTGGTAACTTTTGGGAACTGAAACTGAGAAGGTCCTGGGTGATTACCCAGATTAGTATTGTATGAAGATTTGTTTTTATTCATTGGTATTCTTGATACCTGGGTGATTGAGCTAGCTTGAAAGTACAAAGTTAGTAGGATCTGTGGCTTGAAAGTTTAGAGCAGGTGTATTGTTTGCCGATGCTGTAACAAATCACCACAAACTTAGTTACTTGTAACAACACAAATTTATTATTATATAGTTCTATATGTCTGACTGAGGTCTCAGTGGGCTAAAATCAAGGTGTCACCTGGACTGCTTTCCCTTCTAGCTACTCTAAGGGAGAATCTGCTTCCTTGTCTTTCCCGGCTTTTCAAGGCTGCCCAGATTTCTTGGCTCATGGCCCCTTCCTTCTTTATAGCCAGCAGTGACTGGTCAAGTCTTCTCACACTGCATCAGTCTCACACATTCACGTTCCTGACTTCCCTTTTCCTCTATTGAAAAGGACCCTTGTAAGTACATTGGACCCACTTGGATAATGCAGGCTAACGTCTCCATCTCAAAATTCATAACCTAATCATATTTTTAAAGTTCCTTTTGCCACATAAGGTAACATTTTTATAGATTCCAGGGATTAAGGCATAGACATCTTTTGGTGGGGAGCATTGTTCTGCCTCATGTGCAGGGTGTGTCACTTAAAATTTAAATGAAATTGAGTTGTCTTGAAAGCTAAAGTCATTTGTTCATCCATTTAGCAAAGTTCTTTAGTACTTTATGCCAGGCACTCTTCTAGCAGGGACTGGCAAACTTTTTTTCTGTAAAGGGCCAGATAGTAAGTAATTTAGGCTTTGTGTGCCTTTTCGGTCTCTGTTGTAACTGAACCCTGCTGCTGTAGTGATAGAACAGCCATAGGCATTATGTACATGAACGGGCATGGCTGTGTTCCAATAAAACTGGAATTGTAGACACTGACATTTGCACTTCATATAATTTTCACATGCCACAGAATATTATGCTTCTTTTGACTTTCCCCACAACCATTGGAAAATGTAAAATCCAGTATCTTGCAGCCTGTACAAAAACAAGCAGCAGATTGTCTATATTGGTTTACTTTTCGTCCTAGCCTATTTAAGGGTTTAAGGAACAATCTTCAAATGTTTGGAGGAATTTCTTCACCATGCTTGGCTGGTTATCATACATATTGCAAACCTTGACCTTGTGGTCTGCGATACTTGTATTTGAATTTTGTTCCCCATGAGAACTACCCTCCTTTTAATTTTTCATGGAAGTTGCTGAAGGTGAAATGGTGATGTTAGTCTTGAAATCTTGTTTCTATGTGGATGTTAAATTTTTGGAAACACAAGCACACTGGGAAGAATGCTCCAATTATTTGAGTTAATCAGAGAAAGTAATCTGTATCCTGACATTTCTATTTTTTCCTCGTTAAACCAGACTCACTCAGAATATTACTAATGTTTTATTGGAGTGGGCTAAATTAGTGAGAGTAAAGAGATGGGTGAGAAAGAAATGTGTCGCATAATAAAATGGAAATTATTATATTGAGGAGCACCTTGCTGGGGTTAGTTCGCCATCTCAATGTATTATGACTACTTCTGATTTATTGAATGTAATTTTCTCTTTAAAATATGGCACTTTTTCTTGCTATCATATTTATGCCTCTTGAAAATGATAGTTAGGCATCTGTGAAACACTGTTTTCTTTTCCTTTTTGGTAGGTGAAGGGGAAGAGGACCCTGGGAGAAAATATTGCCGATAATGGAGGTCTGCGGGAAGCTTTTAGGGTACGCATTGCAACATTTGCTATGATTTAAAAAATTAAGCTCTGAAACACTGTATGGGTACACCTCAATTTACACTACAGACATGTTCTGGAGGAGTTAGAGTTCTGTAAATTCTATGAATTTCTCTAAGTAGAATTATATTTCCCCATTGTCTCTATTATACTCGATTATATGGATAGAATGGCATTTCTTCTCTTTGGGGTGTAAAGTTACCCTAAAGAATAAATTTTGTTATTAAGAATCATTTATTTAAAGGATAGTTTTCAGAAGATGCATTCACAATAATATCAAAGCATGCTACAGAAATCTCCTCGGGGCTAGGTTTATATGAGTTTTCCTTGAGTATGCTCTCTCTACAGTCCTCCTTATAATTTTCTCTTAAAATACAAACTTCTATATTATGGCCAGAGGCTGGTGGTTCTCATATAGTGGGCCAGGTAAGAGTTCATAATAATGTTTTCATCATCCATTGGTCCATGATCAAACAAGAAACATAAGGATGATGTGGAAATATTTTCATAAAGCTAAATGCATTTAGTGTAAACACTAGATTGTTATTCCAAGGTTATAGCCTTCCTCTATTCTACTTAAAATATATTTTATTTTATAAAATGATGGTGATTGAAGATGACAGTTTTCCCTCTTACTTGGCAAAATAAAAAATCAGCAATATGTTGACCCTAAAATTTATTTCCGTAGGCCTTGTCATTATGTTAGATTTGTTTGTTCCCTGGTAGGAATAGAAAGAACATCTTTTTTCGTGGGAGGGGTAGTTATTTAACATGTGAACGCTTTGGCCCAGCGGCTTTAGTATCTATTGAGTGTAGGGTCTTTTTGCAGGTGAACCTGCCCCACCGTTAAGCAATATGCCATTGACTTGCATTTCCAGGTTTGTTTTCTTAAAGGAAAACTTGACAGGATGCATTTTGCACATGGTGGAGGATATATTTAATATCTCTGCACTGGATGAGAAAAGAGAAAAGCCATCGTTGCAGAGGATCATCTATTCTGCTTCTCTCACCAGGCTTACAGGAAATGGATAAATGACAAGAGGCAGGGAGTGGAGGAGCCTCTCCTACCAGGTATCACATTCACCAACAACCAGCTCTTCTTCCTGAGCTATGCTCATGTGAGTAGACCAATGAAGGGGCATCAAAGAGGAAATGTGGGACTTTAGCTAGCTCCTTTGATCAAAGGTTTGGAACAAAAGTTTAATGCCATAATTTTTATTTTAGCTGAAATTTTATCTTGCTGCTTATTTGGGGGGATAAATTTCACCTTCTTAACTGTTCTGTGGGGCATAATTAACTGATCGAGCCAAGGTTTATTGGCATTTCTTTAATCAAGTGAGTTACTGATCCTTTGGTAACATGCTCGATATTTTTAAAATATATCCTGACTTCAGATGTATTTGATACTATTTATAACCATTTCTAGTGACTTGTTCTTTGGCTTTCATGGCTCCTTTCCTGTATTTCTCCTTCTTTGCCTCATTTGTGGACTTTATTCCACTACTCTTAACCTGTGGGAGACCCTGAGGGCTGGGTTCCCAACTTTCAAGTGAATATGTGGAGACTACTAGAACTGAAGAAAACAACAAAGGCAGAGAGTCATGTCACTCTTTTGTGAGTTTAATGGGCTTTCTGATCAGAAATTGAAAGAAGCTGTGCACCAAATAAGGTACAATTCCGAGTTTGAGTCTGGCTGATGAGGTGACCGCCAACTCTTATTGGTTGTGCTGTTTTTTTTGGTTACAAGTTTGTAGGCCTCATTTTCAAAGAAGTCAGGGATGAGTCATTAAAGGTTCTGATACATGGCCTCACAGTGGGCAAATGCATATCTGTATGCTCAAAACGAGACAAAAGTTTTTATCAGTACAACCTTTTGTTCCTAAGTCTTTGCATTGCTCCCCAGTAAGCTCATTCATTCCCATGTCATCATTGGTTGACTGTGGTTAAAGGATTCTCACCTGTCTAGGTCTTTTTATTTCTTAAAGCTTAAAACCCTAAATAAATGACCATTTATCAACCTGACATCAACAAAACTTGACTCATCAACAAAATGACCTTCCCTTTTTAGTTTTTCCATTTCTCGTACCACACCCACAGTCTTTGGGTCTTCATGATTAGGAAACCTGGATTCTTAGGTCTTATTTGATTTATCTGTACTCAGTTTTTTTTAATGTCATATGTCCCAAAAGCTAGGTGTTTCATTCTTTTAACTGCTCTTCAGATTCAGTCTCTCTCTCCCTATTACCCTGTCTCATCATCTATAGGCTAGGCCTTGATCTTTTCTACTCTGGATTATCCCACTAACCTTATGGTATATTTTCTGGACTTTGGCCTCTTCCCACCACTGTCCATCTTACATGGCACTGAATAGTCCACCATATACCTTTGTAGATAAGTAAACTGATAGCAGCATTATAGCCATAATTTTGAAATGTCTCCAAATAAAATTCCAAACCATATGATTTATTTTAAACTAAATAGATTTAGGAAAAAATAGAAGACTATTTTATATAAGAAATTTATCTTGGACCTTTCTTACTGACAGAATGAGGAGATTTTCAATATTTTGTACATTGGAAGACTGTTTATAGGTAGTAAAGTTATTTTCCTTCCCGAGAAGGTACTAGGAAACCAGTAACAACCATAATGTATTTTCAGAAATCTCTTAAATGATATATGAAGTAAAGACAATACTATACAATAATGTAAGAATATAAGAAGAAATAACATAAAAAATGAGGTAAAGTTGAATACTAGAAACAGCTTCACATTAGCTAGCTTCTGAGGAAATTAAGGAATCGCATTACAGAAACAACTTGAAAGTCAAATTCAGAACCAGTTGACTGATGGTTTATCTTCATCAAACTCAATAGCATCATATTGCCTTTCCTGCTTAGTATATCCTTGTAGTTTCTGTGACTTGTCAATTTTTTCCTCAAATATTCTTATCCTTCTACTTCTTTCCATTTCCATTCTACTTATGTAGTGAACATTCATTGGGGACCTTCCTGGGGCCCATAAATAATCTAACTAGTCTCTAATTTCCTTCTACTGCTATATCCCCCTGCCAGATACACCTTTTTAAAATATGATTTTTATCATTTTCCTACTCAAAACAATGTTTAAATATAGTTTCAACACTTTAGCCTGTTGCTCAAGACCAGAAATCTGGTACTACCTCCCCTGGTCTCCTGTTGCTGCCCATTATGCACCATATACTCCACCCCAGCTGGATGTCTTGCCTTTTTTTTTTTTTCTCAAATAGATAACTGCTTCTATTTTCTCCTCCACTTAGAACCCCCCCCCCATCATATTCATGTGTCCTAGTTCTTTTCATACTTCAAGAATATATCATATTTCAAGACATACTTCAAGTCAGGATTAAGTAGGTTATGGTGCAGGAACAAACAACACAAGGAAAGTTTATTTCTTGTTCATTTTCTGTGTCCAACATCGGTCAGCAGTGAGTCTCTGCTCTTAGTTATTTCTCAAGGCCCTGGGTTTTGGAGTCTTTAGCCTGACATGTGCTTCCATAATCACCACAGGAATAGGAAAGAAAAATGAGGAAATGTGTACTGGCCCTTAATGTAGCATCTTAAATTATTCTTAAGATTCTTAAACCTCCTGCCAGTTTTCTAAAGCTTCCACCAGGAAATGACAAATATCACTTCTCTCATTTCACTGGTCGGAGCAAGTAATATAACTGCGTGTAACTTCAAAGGAGATGGAGAAATGTTCTCCTCTCCCGGGCCTGGACCAGGGTGAGGCAAGCAAGGCACCCAGGGCACAAAATACTAACTTCTCATGGCTCTCCTCAATAATGGGTGGTTGATTCATTTCATCGATTCAGATGAGTATTGTTACACACACACACACACACACACACACACACACACACATATACATACATGCACATATATGTATATATGTGTATATAATATATATATTTTTTATGGTGACTTTGGTTAATGAAATCCAATAACTTTCAGCTGTACACCTTAACAGTAAGGCATATATATATTTATACTGTGTGTTATATTTGATAAGGGCTATTACAAGCATTGTATTAATTGAATAAATACATTGGTCAGTTCTTGGGCACATACACTGTTCTCTTGATTTATAGCATTTGTCTGGAAACCTCCCTAATTTACTCAAATTGTGGAATTATTTACAATGATAAAACCTACTCTGGGGATTAGAATAATAGTTAATACTGATGAAGATTTGATCAGATCTACTAAAACTGTCATTCATTGAGTCTAAAATTACTCTTCAGTATAGCTGGAGCAATTAAGGCAGTAAAAATTATATAATTGGAATGGAAATGTAATTATTGGGATACTTTTCTCTTCTAGGTAAGGTGCAATTCCTACAGACAAGAAGCTGCCCGAGAACAAGTCCAAATTGGTGCTCACAGCCCCCCTGAGTTTAGGTAAATGGGCAAATCGATGACATTAGTTTTTAACTGTGCATCTCCCCACTTCCCCTCCCCCAACCAGCCATCCCAATTCTTTACCAAATAGGTGATCTGAACAAACGCCTGTATTGTGAATATTGATATCTCCATTTTGCAGACAAAAAAATCTGGCCAAACAGAAACTAAATATCTTTTCTTTCATAAGTATGAAGCTGGTTTAGTCAGCATTTTCTCAGCTAAATTTCTGTAGTGGGCATTTGTACATACCTTTAGTCTAGTGCCCTATCAAGAGATCCATGAGATTGTATAAGACTCCAAAGATAATTTAGAATCCACATCATAGCTTTATTATTAAGTTCTGTTTATTGTCTTCCAAGTTTTTGAAAGGTAGCAATCCATGGGTGCCATGAGCACCATGGGTGCTCAGTAAACCGGAATATTCCTTTTATCCAGCCACCTACTTTTTTTTTTATGGACCAAAAAAGTCTCCTTTCCTAGACAAGGACGAGATCTTAGGTACTGCAACTTAAAACACTTAGAGTTCTGGTTTATTTTGTGTAGTAGAATATCTTATTTAATGCCTCTTGTTCTTTCGTGCAACTAACCGACAGACATGAATGAGTACTCACTTTCTGAATAACTCTGAACACAGAGGAGGATATATGGTGATAATTCATATCTAGAGTTAAAAGTTCTACATTTTGGCTTTTAGTTTGAATCTTATTTTGAAACTATTGCTTATATAAAAGGAAAATAATTATAAATTGGAATCTTATTTAATTGTCAGAATGTATAAAATATTAAGTAAAAATATAATTAAGGTTAATATTACTTACCCTGTGCTAGGTTTCTAGCATAGTTTAAATTTTCTATAGTAGGGGACAGAGAATTATCATGAGAAATCCATGATATTTATATTTATTTATTTTTATTCATTCTTTGCTTAGAACATATTATGTCTGGATATCTTTATATATAATATTTAAATGAATCCAGTAGCATATTGCAGGAAAGTAATCTAAAATGTCTCCTATATTTTAAAATTTTATTTCTAAAGCCTTGCCTTTGAAATGCTTCAGAAATTGACTATAAATTACCCAATAGCATAAAATCTAATCACTGTGTTAGAAATTCTCCCCTACTGGGCTAAACTGTCAAGAATGCTGACAGTCTCTAATGGACTAAAATGTGATCCGACTGACAAATGGTGCAGATGAAACCACACAGTAGATTAATTACTCAACAGATAAGTTTTTAGAAACTAATTTCCTTTTACCAACTAGTTGCCTGTAATGTTGGATTTTAGCTGATAATTTGCAGAGTATACTTACTAATTATCAGCTAAATTCTATCTTTAACATTTGTCCAAGGTGAATGGCACCACGAAATATGCAACCCTACCCATACATCCCAGCTAAAACACAAGAGGTTATGGGGATTTTTTGGATACAAGCCATTGTATTCATTCAAATGCCCATA
>NW_006435837.1:1521141-1533828 GCF_000325575.1 Pteropus alecto | reverse complement strand
CATGTAAATGAGTGAGTATTAGATGAGGGGGGAGTTTTTGCTGGCTTGTTAGTGATGTCTGCAGTGACTATAGATTTTGAGTGCAGCAGAAGTCACACAATGGAAATTCCACTTCCAAAAGGCAGTTACAATCAAAGTGCTGAGTAGGAGTCTGCAGTCCTTACTGCAGTCGGGAAACTTGCAAGAACACCAGATTTTGAAGCTAACTTCAGTAAAGCATTACTCATCAATGACAACTAGACACCATTCACTGGTTTATTGTTGCACGAACCAAATTATAGATAAATATGAGCCTTCCAACATAAGAATTTAGAGAAAGTGTTTTTGTAGATTGAGTGAGTTCTCTAAAGATAGTGATAGCAACAACATGGATGAATCTCATAGACATAATATTGAGTGAATAAAGTCAGTGACAAAAATGCCTAGTGTGTGATTCTGTTCATACAAAGTTCAAAAGCAGGCAAAACTAACCTATGGCAATAGAGGTCAGACTAGTAGTTATCCTTGGAGGTACTACTGATAGGGTACACCAGGGAGCATTCTAGGGGCTGGAAATATCTCATGTCTCTATCTGGGTGGTGGTAACATGGGTGTATTGTACACGTGAAAAAAAATCGATGAGCTTTACATTTAAGATGTGTGTACTTTTTTTTTTATCAGTTAAACCTTCCATTAAAAGTAAAATTAAAAAATACAAGAGCTAAGTATTGGTAAATCCAACAGTTTATAGGAATTTGTAAATTTATAGGAATATACAGTCCTATACACAATTTATAGGAATTGTAAATCCTACATTTATAAGAATTTGAAGATATTTGGAAGATTAATAGGAGTGTTTACCTGGCATTCAGGAGATGCTGGTTCTAGTGTCAGCTCTGTTGATTTTTTTGGAAGTTTATTTAACCATTTTGGGCTTCAGTCATCTCCCCTGTAAACAGACTGAATGAATGCAACATCCTTTCGAGTGATACGCGACTACAGTTTTATTGAGAACCTATTGACATATAAGAATTAAATAGCATGGGCTTTGACATTTTTTTTTCAGGGTCAATGGTGCAATTAGCAACTTTGAAGAATTCCAGAAAGCTTTTAACTGTCCATCCAATTCCACGATGAATAGAGGCACAGACTCCTGCCGACTCTGGTAGCTGGACTGCTGGTTTATGCCATTCTGAGAGAGCTGTGCAGCGCCAGTAGAGACTGCACTGAGCACACATCGCCTACTGCTTTAGGCCTATATTCCCCTGAGGACTTTTATTTTTAATGCATCTTCATTATTTGGGTATTGCTTGGACTCGAAACAGTATCTATTCAAAGTCATAGGGCTTCAAATGGAATACAAGAAGTGAACCAAGTATGTTTCTTTAGAAAACCAAACCAACAAAAATAAATTTCTAGGCTGCTTTTATTAAAATGCTATCTGCTGAATTGTTGCAGTTGTCCATTTTAATGTGTAAGCCACAGCTAAGTGGTACATAGCATTTTAAACTATAGCTTTGCAGGGGGCCTGGGTAGAATGTATCCAGAAAAAAAATTCAGTCTATTAAACTTTTAACCCTCAATGATGAGGACATGTGCGTGGATACCTGGCAGGTCTTACTGCTCTGTGAAACGCAGTACTAGATTTTATGTATTGTTATTACACAGCATTTATTAACTCTAAGGTAGTTAAATTAGAAATATGTTGTATCTTCATTTTATGGCTTTTGATGAAGTTCTTGCCTTTAGCTTTGGAATCTATTGGGATGAAAATGTGCCTCACAGCCGGTATCTAATGTAGCTGATTGCCCTGTTCATGTCAGCATGAACAAAGCTGAGAGAAAGGCTGCTTGGCAAAGGATTTGAGTTTATCAGATAGAATGAAAAAGGATACATCGTTAAGTCCCAGAAGAAGTCAAACTAGTGATGCAACAGCAGGGACACCAAAAGATAAGATCTCTGCCCAAACTTCAGTGATTATGTCTGTCTGCCAGACACTTTCCTTTAGCCCAATTCCTGTTTGTCTTTTTACCCTCATATATTCATTTTCCCATTTCTGAAATTAGTAGCCATCAATGAAATGCTTTTGTAATTCCCCATTAGGAACATACAGCTTTCATTCCCTTTTAGTGCAAAGGACCAAACACTACATTGAGGAGAATGCAAAGTGCCCTTCTGTTTTGGCTCAGTTAATGTTACCTCTCTTTTAAAAAGCCTTTTTGAAAAAAAAATTTTTGATTGCAGACATTTTAGAATTTATTGATTAAATTTAAAATTCTCTGCATAGTCTAAAGAAACATAACTCTTCAAGTCTTCTCGTTAAGAGTCTGTAAGAAAGAGCAGTACTATGTTTTTGATTCTCAGAGCTTTATTCTTCCATGTAAACTCCTCCATCTTGTGTGTGTGCATGTGTGTGTGTGTGCAGGATAAAATCGTAATGGCCTTAAAGTCGTTACCTGGCATTTCTGGTTTCTTAAAATAGCCACCACCCTCCTTCACATTATTCATTGTACATGTGGTTCTGGGTTAAGTGGGCTAATAGGAAAATCTCAAAATCAAAATGACAAATTCAGACTAACCATAGGAGGCCATTTTGCTTCCCTGTGTGATTTGTCATACATTTATCTATGTGTGTGTGTGTGTGTAAATATAAGTATGTGCCATGTCCTTTTGTAACCATGGGAACTTCTGAAGGGAGAAAAATGCAGGGGCACCATCATGAGGAAAACAATTATACTGAGTCAGAGGAGAGTGATTTTCCCCTTGACTTCCTCCTCTCCAAATGGATAAACTTCTGAAGGGCAGCTACCTTCTCCTCCTCTTAACCATGGCTTAGTATGACCTTAGTTTGTAATTTTAAAAGCAAGCATTATTAGGTTAGGGGTGCTGTAAATGTATGTGCATTTTCTCTGGAGGAATCATTCTGATGCGTTTTAGACATACAAGGTATTCCTTGTTTTATTCCTGTATTTATACATTTAAGATCAGCTGAGGTCTGATTTATTATGCTTATATGAATAGCATCCCCCCCCCCCCAATTTATCTTTTAAAATTCCAAATAAACACATTCCTGCAGGTCAGAGAAAGTGTTTATTAAAAGCGTAAAATTATGACTTTGGAAATGTGAATCGTTCAGGCACTCATTGGTTTAGGAAAACTGGTTGGTAGTCAACTGGGCCCTCACAATTTCAAAATGATGAAGCTACCTTGTCCTGATTGACTCTAGTTGGTGTAACTCAGTTGTACTGAAAGTTATAGAAAGGACGGCCATTAGTAAAAATGCAAAGCAGCAGTACCAAATCATCACTACTAGCTAGAATAATTTTCTAGTAGGATTGGATTTCCAAATATATATGCTCTTGTTTAAGTTTGCAGTTTACACTCTTGTCCCTTCTCTTCAATGCGGATAGCTAAAAGAAGCAGACACTGATTAAGTGGTAGAGGGAAGAAGGTAAAATGCAATTCGAAGGGAAGGAAAAAACTAGGGAGAAGCTGGCCTAAGAATGTGATTCTGAAGAGAAGACAGGATTTTGGCAATCCCCGCTAAGCATATCCACTGGAGGAGAGCCATAAAGTTTTACAAAAATAATTATGGTAAATTAAAAGGAAATTAGATATTGGATCTCAGACTAGGACTGCCATAACACACTCCTCTGATTCATATACCAGATGTTCTGCCAGTAAACTATTATCTAGGCATTGCAAGGAGTTTTATTGGTTTTTTTTTTTTTGTGAAATTCTCTTGGATTAGTGAAGGATTTTATGTATAGAAAGTGGTATTGTTTGGGCTTATCACCATTGCCCAAAGTTTGTTGAGCTTTTCACCAACCACACAACATCGGCCTCTTATTTCCTTCTTTTTCTTCTTCTTTTTTTTTTTTTTTAATGAGATGGACTTGGACATAATTAATGTAAGCTCAAGATTCATAAGTTATCCCGAAGTTTATTCAGTGCCTTTCTTCAATGGATCTTAAAGCATAGCACATAAATTTTATCTCATTTAGCGTTGGAGCATCGCTAAGGAGCAGGCGGGGACTATGGCTTGCCACACAGGTTATGCTCTTGCCAGAGAAGTGGAGAGGTTTGAAATCGCTTGTCAAGTATCTCAGAATCAGGAAAGGCAGAGTATTTGTTCTTTGGGCTGCTGACGTTGGCACTAACCTTCATCCCTTAGATTGCTGATTCCAAATATTTATTCCATCAGTATTTCTATAATCTTAGCATTTAATAGGCTTCTGCTTTGATATTTTAAGTATAATGTCTCAGTTGCATATTAAATTATGGAAGAATATATGATTGTTTCATGCAACAACATGCTCATTGCCAGTGGCAGTGCTGCACTGGTTTAAAGAATGGTGTTCTTGGATTATGCATTTTATACCTAAATGGTCATTGTATTTTCTTCCCCCTACTTATGAAACAATATGAACAATCATTTTAAGGACAATAAAAAGTTGAAAATTTTATGTTTCTTCTCTTTTTAAAAAATGTTGAAATCTAGTACATCTATTAACATATTCAGTTCTGTTTTAGACAATAGTATTTGCCCAAGAAGTACACCAAGCAGTATAGTACACTAGGTTTCTTGGGTTGGGAAAGTGGGAGTTGAATGCAGTAACTTTCCTTATAAACAATGAGATTTGCGAGGTGGTCATTGTATTTTCTTTTAAGACATAAGTCAGCAAATGTGGTTTGTTGCTTATACAAGAATATTCCTACTGAGGAAAAGAGAGGCTTCTGAGGAAATTATCAACCATGATAGGGCTGATTTTGCAACAGTGATAATGAACACTGCGGTTATTATCAAACCAAAGAATCTCTATGTGCTATCATTTTTTTTTAACAGTCTAGTCAATTTATAGTTACTTATTTAGCACACAATAACCGTGTACCCATTAAATTTAAATCACTGAACTAGCTATAGTTATGTGGGTCATATGCAATCTTTGGGCCTTAATGAACAGTGCGGTCTAACATGGGAGGCAGATATGTAAACTGTTACGGTCACCCTACTTTGTGACAAGTGTGATGATATGCAAGGACATCAGGTTGTGATTTGGTACACAATTATTCACCTCTTCTCTGTTGGACACTTGTTGGTGTTCTCTCTGCCCAGATCCCAGCAAATCCCTTTTACAGGGCACCCTAACCTTACCTTCTGTGGGCTTTTCTTTCTGATTAGCTGTGGATCTCTAGGATGGCTGCCCTCATGCTACTGGAGCCTCTTTGCCCTGTGCACTTTCAGAGAATTGTAAGTGCCAGGAGTTTATATCCCCTGGTGACCTCTGGAAAGTGACTTGGTGCAGGACAGTGAAAACCTGACTGCCTCGCCCACATCCAGACAAATCCAGAGGCATATCATGCAATTCATACTAACTTCTCTATGGGACATTTTGAGGTTAGGCTGCCAGTTCAAGTAGACCCTCTGTTGATTATTTTAAACCTCTTTCTGGCATGGATATATTCTAAGTTCTAGAAAAGTATGCACTGGTTTGTAGCAGGTATGCCATAGTATCCATGTATAGGAGATAGACATCAGATAGGATCCAGAGTTAGCGGTTAGAAAGTGACTGAGTATAGCCTACTAATGCTCTTCTTAGAGAATTTAGTTTCTGAGCTGATCCTTAAAATAAGAATGTTTGTGTGTAAGGTAGTGGCAAAAGGAAAGATGCATAAGAATGACAGTTTATGAGTGATCTCTGGGGCACGAGCAGGAAGGGAAGGGCTTTGGGAGAATGAAGGAAAGAAGTCTAGGATCTCTCTCCCTATGGTCTATACAATAGATTTTATGAGACCCAAGAGGTATTGAGCCTGCTTTGATTTATATATGGCCAAAATTTGAAGGAGAATAGTTTTTCCAATTAGGTTTAAGGTATTTGGATGTCCCTCAAGTTCAATTGTTTATTAAGATCGCACTAGCTGTTGAAACATGATCTCAATGGCTTAACCCAGCTTAAGTTCATTTCTTGTTTTCATTACATACAGAATAAATATTTATGATCAGTGTGCTTCTCTCCTCCAGTTGGTGATTTAGGGACCCAGGTTCCTTCTATATTGTGATTTTGTCATTCTCAACATGATTGAATACATGCTTATCTACAAGAAGCTGCTGGAGGAGAAGAGGCCATGAAAGATACTGAGTGGAAGGTTTGGTTCCAGCCCTAGAGATTATCTATGTCACTCCTGCTCATATTGCATTGGCTAGAGCTCATGTGGCCAAACCTACTGCAGAGGAAGCTGGATTACATAGTCTAGCTGTGTGCCCAGAAAGAAGAGGAAATGGATTTGGCTATCAGCTAGTGATCCTAGTCACACCTTCTAAAGTGAAATAAAAGGAAGTAATTTTGAGCTCTTAAGGATATCTGAAATTGCTATTGAGCGTAGCACAATGAAAATGTAAAATGCTGTTGGTAGCCTGCAGTTTATTCTGTAGGAGTCTTTTTAATTAACAGCTTAATTGGATAATTTAATCCCCTTTAGAATTGGAGATATGAAAATGAAAATGAGATACTCCCTCTGATCTGACAAAACTGTGTTTTAATAAACACACCAAAGTGAGCCCGGAAATGAGCACCACAAAAGCATTGCCATAATTTGTGATCAGTGAAAGAAAACCTGATCTAGAATTTTAATTATTTCTAAATGGTTTAGATACATATTTCATTTGAATGTGTATTTTGTTTTTTTAATTGCCTCAATTAGGAAGATAACTAAATATAAGATTCTGTGGCTATGCCTTGGATTTATAATATGTTCTAAGCTTTTAAAAATATATTCCGTTGAGACAGTAAATAAAATATCCTATGAAATAAAATATTGTGTTGCATCTTCTAGTATTTTTAGAGAATTTATATGAAAATTGTTTTTGCTTCTCCAATGATTATGAGATGAAAAATTCTACTCATCATATTCTTATTTTATGCTTTCTCCACTTAAAAGAGAAATTGAGGCTCAGAGTCCAGGAAATGAAGATGAATGTCCACGTACAAGCCACAGAAGTACTGTTTCAAATAATTCTGGCTTGAGATTCCACTTTCCAGAGAAAGAAGAACTAAGTAAGTTAAAATCCCCAATGAAAAAGCTACCTAAACTATTGAGTATCATTTATGCTGCTAGTTGGGCTGAAATATCTGCAGATGTCCTAGGCAAAAAGAGAAGTATAGTTTACCATTTAGAATTATACTCTGTCAGTTTCCAAACTGATTTAGAGGTCAGTGGCATCAGTACCTGGTAACAGTCACACAATCCTCCCACTCCAGGAACAACTGATGAATGAAAAAAAAAAAATTGCCCAGAGCAATTTTCCCCAAATTGACCAGATTTTTAGGAGGCGTTTGTAAATGATTTTTTCCTGATAATGATCATGATTAAAATGTCTTTCATTTCTTGACATCCACCATGTTTTAGGCACTCTGCTAGGGTCTTGCACGCATTGTAGCTAATCCTCCAAACAACCTTGCAAACACTTGTTGCTGTTTCCACTTCACAGGTGAGGACTACTTGCATGATTTGCCAAAACCTCATTAGTCATTGGAGGAGCCAGGAATAAAGTCAGTTTTGACTGACTTCAAAGTCCATTCTCTATTGCTCTCCTGGGCATATGGAACAATGTTCACAAACCTGATTTTTACCTATCACTCATTGAAGATTTCAGGTTATGTTCCATAGCCATCTGTTAGAAAATAATGTTAGGACAGGAGTCAGTGTACAGGTATTTGTACTGATGGTAGTTCTATCTTGAGTCCTTCAGAAAGCTCTCCAGAACCTGCTCTTTACTGATAATGCTAGCCACCATTTAGTGAGCGTGTACCATGTATCAGACATGCACTAAATGCTTTATTTATATCATCAAATTTAATCATTACGATAACTCAGATACTGATCATTATCCCCATTTTATAGGTAGGGGAACAGAGGCTTGGTGAGGAACAGTGACTTGCCCATGATTATTTAGCTAGCAAGCAGCAGGGCCAGATTTGAATCCTGTTTTATCCTAGTGCTCCCTTAGGCAAATGTGTAGCTGTGGTGACAGTAAGCCCTGGATTTCCAAGCTGGAATATCCCTCTAGTTCAGTTGGTAGACTTCCCCTAAATTTACCTGTGTCCGGCCCTGTGCTCTCTCTGTTTGGTCATCTGAAACCAGAATGTATCCAGGTCACTTTCTCCAGAGAACAAAACCTTTGCAACCCTGACTGTAGGTAGTTGAGGGCATGTAACCTCAGTTACAGACTTTCAAGCAGTTACCCTGTTTTTAATCCTATCATGCATACTGACATTCATTGTTACCTAGAGCTTCCAAGGCCTGAGGCCTTCTGGTATTCTACAGGGTATTTCAGCTTGCTTCTAGTAGGAGGTCTATTATTTTTGCCCATGTGGGCTTATGTCTGTCTGTGTCTGTCTGTCTGTCTATCTGTTGGTTGTAATGTCTCACAAGTTCCTTTTTTAATTTTTATTTTTCAATTAGAGTTGACATTTAATATAATTTTATATTAGTTTCAGATGTACAGGATGGTGGTTAGACATTTATATAATTTACAAAATGATCCCCCCCAATTAGTCTGGTACCCACCTGCACTGTACATGGTTATTACAATATTATTGACTCTATTCCCTATGATTTACTTCACATACCCATGACCATTTTGTAACTACCAGTTTGTACTTCTTAATCCCTTCACCTTTTTCACCTAGCCCCCCACCCCCACACCTCCCTCCCATCTGGCAATCACCAGTTTGTTCTCTGTGCCTGTGGACCTGCAGGGTATTATGCTGAGTGAAATAAGTCAGACAGACAGATACCATATGATTTCACTTATGTATGGAACCTAAAAGGCTTATGTCTTTAGAAAATATTTTTAGTTTCTTTTTTATTAGAGAGAATGGATCAATATCTGAGTAACTGGAAGCCTACATTTTGTTTTCTAGCGGGAAAATATAACAAAAACTTGTTTTGGAAGAAATGCCGCTATAGATACAGTTCTATACTGAATTACTGCCTTTACCCAGCAATATGATGTTAACTAAAGAGTCTAAAGCTTCTTTGAAACTGCTGAATATTGGGAGGTTTTATTTTACACAGAAGCCAATCTTATTTTTTCTTAGTTATTTTAATAAAACAAGTATAATGAACATTTGGTGTTTTCCATTTCTCCTAAAGATGTATAACTAAGTCTTTGGAGAATTCGAGATGAAAAGAATGTATCTCTGTCCACCTTCTAAAGTTGCCTAGGAATTCGTCTAGGAGACTGCTAGAGTGGATTTGTCACAAATGCCCCAAAGGAAATTTTTACTCATCAATAAGGGCCAAGCTCCAGCCTTGGAGATTCACGTTTCAACTCTCATTTGCACACATATGCAGGCTCCCTTGCAGATTGAGTTTGAATTAATGCACGTAGCTTGTTGGGAAGAAATCAATCAAAAGCCTTTTTAAACTTAAATGGTTCCTTAGGGACTGAAAACTCAGTGTCTCAATTTTATTGTAAGCATTGAATAAAAACCATTTTAAAGCATTCAGCCAGTAATAATGAAGTTCCCTCATCCAGGTCCTTGTGATATCTACAAAGTAATATTTATTGTAGAATAAGAAAAAAATAAACTGTCCTTTAACATATGCCTGCAACACAGGAAGCAAAGTGCTCATAGTCATGTTGCATTTTGATTAATTTGGGAGTTTTGTGACTTTAACCTCAAACTTCATGAACAATTTATAATAACCACATCATCATTCCTCTGTTTAAAAACTCTTCAGTGACCTTTCCATTGCATTTACAATAAAATCCAAACAACTTACTCTAACCTAAAGGCCCTGTATGACCTCCATTGGCATGTCTCTATTGCTTTTTTCATAGTTTCACTGGTCTTTTTGTTTCTCCAGTTTACTAAGCTTTCTCCTGTCTGTTCAGTCTCAGGACCTTTACTGCTCTGCTTGAAATGGTCTTTGGATGTCTTTCATATAACCCTATCAAAATTAGGACCCTACAATTGATATAGTCTGTCACCTCACCTAGCTTACACCTTCCTAGATCTGATTTGACAGTTCTATCCTTCCCTCCCCTCTCCAACTCCCCTTAACTGTCCTTTCTTTCTAGGCCCTTGTTGATGAGTAAAAATTTCCTCTGGAACATTTGCAACAAATCCATTCTAGCATTCTCCTAGACGAATTTCTAGGCAACTTTAGAAGGTGGACAGCGATACATTCCTTTCATCTCAAATGAATTCTCCAAAGACTGAGTTAGTTATACGTCTTTAGAAGAAATGGAAACTACCAAATGTTCATTATGCTTGTTTTATTAAAATAACTAAGAAAAAAATAGAATTGGCTTCTGCGTAAAATAAAACCTCCCCTATATTCAGGTAGGAGCATCCCTAGGAGTTTGAAGAATAACAAGGAGGCTAGTGTAGCTGAAATGGAGTGAGCAGAAGAGCGCAGAACAAGATGGTATTAGGATGAAAACTGGCATTCAGATCATTGGTCATGTAGATCATTGTAAGAACTCCTGTTTTCACTCTGTGTGAGATGGGAAGGCACTGGACACTTTTGAGCAGAAAAGTGAGATGATCTGACTCATGATTTCCAGGATGATCCTGTTTGTGTTGAGAAAAGACTGGCTGAACAAGGGAAGAAGCAGGAAGACTAGTTAGGAGGCTGTTGCAATTATCTAGGCGAGAAGTGGCTTTGTCCAGGACAGTTACAGGGGAGGTAATAAACAAACAACAACGAAATTTAAGGAAGGACTCCTCCCTAATCTTGCTACCTTAAAATTTCTAGTTATTTCTTTTGTATTTGTCTTTTTCCATGTTGCTTCCTGGATCCAGGCATAATTACATTGTATAATTTTAGTCAGAACATAATATAATTCTACATGATGTTTTTCTTTCAATAGTATTGGCATGTATCCATGGTGTTTATAATATTCCATTTATAATGGCAGCATAATCTTCTTTAGAGTTTCTGTGACATTTTAGTCAATCATTTTTATTATTAGAAATTTATTATTAATTTCATTTTTTAACTATTGTAAGTAATATAGAGGTAAATATCTTAATGTGTGGAGTTTTTCCTTTTTCCTTGATCGTTTTCTTAGAATAAATACTCGAGTGAATTTACTTGATCAAAGGGACCATGTACATACTTTTGTGGCTTTTGAAATATACTGACAAATTGATTTCTAACAACGTTGTATGTGTGAGGATGCACATATTGTTTTACAATAGAACTGGATCAGAAAAGAATCTTGCCCATAAGAAAGTTACAGTATATTACGACAAATAGATGTATAAGCCAACAACTATAATGTAAAGCATAATGAAGAACACTATAAGAAGTTACCATATTTAGCAAAACTTGATCAACTCTAGGTGTTACTAATTTTATCTTTACTAATATTTTGCATCTATTGAATATATAAAAGTATAACTAATTATTAATTTTACTAACTAGCCTTTTGGTTTTTACTTCTCTTGCTGTAAGTACCCACATACCAATGTCCTTTGCCCATTAAGCTATTAAGATATTGATTTTTTCTTTTCAGTTATGAGATTTTTATTGCTTATTATTTGTAGTCATTTATTTAAATGGAAAAATTCTACTGCTCTGCTCTGTTCTGATCCTCATCTTTGTACTTCTGCAACTAGTGTTGTTCTTAAGGGAGTGGAGACAGGCAGAATGTTCTTTTATATACTGCTTCCCTTGCTGGAATAAACTTTATACAAAAGAGTAAAAAAAAGTTAACAAATTTGAGAAAAATATAGTATTAAATGTATATCAGTATAGCGGAACAAATATTTATTGAACCACTTGCTAAATATTACTCTAGAGCTGGGAATACAATGATGAATAAAACTTCTAACTCCCAATTGTTTAGCAATTTAAAGATTGTTTAACAATTAACAAGGAAATTAACAAAGATATGTAAATAACAATTTCAACAGTGTAATATAGAATAGAGGCGAACACAGGGTTCTTTGGGAACAAGACTTGATAAAAATACTTATAAAGCTAAGCAAAGAAAGAGTTACAGTGCAATAATTATTCAATAATAAAAAATGAATAAGGGAGACAACTCAATAAGAAATTGGGCAAATGAACTTGTTCACAAAAAAGTATATCCAGGTTTCTGACAAATATATGAAAAGTTACTTCACTAGTCATTAAGGAAATACAAATTAAAACCACAATGTGATTCATTTATACACCCCTCACTGCAGAATGGCTAAAATATAAAAGGATTTAGAACTCATATACTGCTGATGTGATTATAAACTGGTCCAGACACTTTGGAAAACTATTAGGCAGTATCTTCTAAAGCTAAAATATACACGTATCCTATGACCCAGTAATTCCACTTCTAGGTATTAAGTTGCTATTTTAGTAGGTCAGAATGGTTGAATATTGACAATGTCATATTGTTCACTCTAATGAATACCTGACAAATGCACACATATGTTCACCAAAAGACATGTAGAAATGTTCATGGAAGCAATATTTGTAGTAGTTCAAAACTGGAAACAGTCTAAATGCCCATCAACAGTAAAGAAAATTACTGAATATTAGTCTATAGTAACAAGAATGAACAAACTACGATTACATACATGTTAGTATTTCTCACAAACAGTATTTATTTTTTAATTTTGTTTTTTTATGGTGACATTGGTTAATGAAATCTGATGTTTCAGCTGTACACTTTAATAGTAAGGCATATATATAATA
>NW_006435837.1:1482562-1520783 GCF_000325575.1 Pteropus alecto | reverse complement strand
TTTAGCCAATCATCTATCGTAGGACACTTCAGTTGCTTCCATGTCCTGGCCACTGTGAATAATGCTGCTATGAACATCGGTGTGCAAATCTCTTTTCAGATATGGGTTTTCAAGTCTTTGGGGTAAATAGCCAGTAGAAGGATTGCTGGATCATATGGTAGATGAATTTTTAGTTTTTTGAGGAACCTCTGTACTGTTTTCCATAGTGGCTGTACCAATTTGCAGTCCCACCAGCAGTGTATAATTATAGCTATTCTAACAGGTGTGAGATGGTATCTCATTGTCTCACAAACAATATTGGAAGAAAGAAGCCAAACAAAAAAGAACATACATTATGATTCTGTGTATATGTAACATAAAAATATGCAAAAATAATCTATGCCATTAGAAGTCAGGGGAATGGTTGCCTTTTGAGGGTTATTGGCTAGAAGGTCCCACAAGGGGAGCTTTTGAGATACTGATAATATTAAGTTCTTTGATCTGGATGTTATTTACATTAATGATTTGTATACTTTTATATATGTATATTTCACTATAAAGTTTTTAAAAAATAACAGTAAAATTAATACATATTATTCACATAAATTCTGATTTTCCCCCACAATAACTACTTTGATGTTTTTGAGGGAAACAATGGACCAATTCTTCCAAATATCCTTTCCACCCACCTTTTGAGTTCTTGCTTCACTAGTACTCTTGGGTAATTCTGCATTCATTGTAGGAATGTGGGTGAGAGACTAGACTGGGGATGAGTTCTGTCAGGGAAGGCTTCTTGGAAGAGATGAAGCTGGACCTGAGTTTTATAGCATCCATTGGAGACAGCCAGGGGAGCAAGTGGAGAGCAGAGTTCCAGGCAGAAAGGCCAGGCTGCTGGAAAGCATGAAGATGTGGTAGGGGAAAAAAAGAACCCATTGGGAGGGGCTGGGAATGGCTTGCGAGAGCTGGAACTTGAAGAGTGGCTGAGGAGCAGTTAGCGATAAGCAGGAGAGCTTGGCAGAGGCCAAATTGAGAAGAGCCTTGAAGGGTTATGCCGTTGAGTTTGGACTTCATCCTGTAGGCATCTGGGAGCCACTGAACAATTTAAATCGAACCAGTGACATAATTAGATTTCTGTTTAATGAAGAGTAAGCTGGTGATGGTGTGGAGAACACTTGCAGAGGGATAAGACTGAAGCCTGGGGGACCAGTTAAAAAGCTATTGCAGTAAATCATGGGAGATACGATATGTTACCGCCAGGGGATAGAGGTGGGGACAGATATGAGAGATTATTAAGGAGACAGTTGTTCTGGTGGGACTTGGTAATTGATGGGTTTGGAATTGATCTGTAAACATGATGCTTTTTTCTTCTAGTAAATAAAATGGTAGAACCTTTAATTTGATAAAGGATAGAACTCATCTAGCCTTCTTTCTGTCCTTTTCCCCTTTAAAACCTTTCTGCAGTTACATAGGTCAAAGAATGTTGCTATGACAAACAATAGAAATCTTACTGCTACTTCCACTGCTTCTTAAAGTGAAAATTGAATGACACATTTCATATTTTTTCAATGGAGCATCATATAGGTCATTTTCTGTACTAGCATGCAAACTTCTTAATTTTTCCAAATGAATCAGTTGAGAGGGGAAAAGGTAGTTTATCTGAGAAGCTCTGTGTTAATGCCATTCTGAAACAGAAAAAAAGTGGTACCTATATACACTGTCATATACTATTGCAAACAAGAAACAATTTGTACATATGTGATTATATAGATACAAACATGTATACACGCATGAAGAAACATACATGCATATACACATGCACACATATATATTCACACTAAAAACTTATACAACTATATATGTGACACCCTTGAGATTTTACATACAGAGATTGTCTAGATATATAAAGAATAACATATTTTTATTTAATTTTCCCTTTCTAAGGTTATATTTGGGTGGGAAGGAATCTGGAAGAGATATATATATATATTTTTACTTAAATTACTTCATTGCATTTCCTTTCTTTTAATTTTAGTTTTTATAAACGGGAACACTGTATTAATCCATTCTAATTAAAAACCAGCCATGCAACCCTTCAGTTAAGGAAACAATTTTTAGTCTGCCTAGGATATCATTTAGTCAGAAATTGCCTCTATGGCTTTTGGAATTATCACCACCGCAGTGCTCTGGTGACCACTGGGGCAACAGCTTCACTAGCTGCTTTTATTCTAAAAATATCAGGAATTAGCCAAGAGCTTTTGCTCTGGAAAAGGATTCAGGGCCCTTCGATGGGGGTAACAGAGTGTGGAACTTTCTATTCCTACCGTAGAAGAAGGGGAAGTTATGAAAGGGGCAAGAAGGAAAGACCTAAGTTCACCTTCTGCTTGTCCACAGAACACCTCATCACCTTCCAGCTGCCAGAAGAGCTGTGCTATTCTTAGCCATCTCCTGCAAAGGTAATTATACAGAACCCCTCTGAAACCCATTTTTGCATTTGTCCAAGAAATTCTTTTATCTTCTGTAAATCCCTCATGCTCTAGCTAAGCCCGTGGTTTGCCCTTGGCCAGATGGGAGGACAGCCAGGCTTCCTTTCTCCAACAGAGCCTTTTCTGTACCAGAAAATGATTGTTTCATCATCATGTCACCCTCCTTCCCCTTCTCCAGACTGAAAATGTTCATCTTTACCTTTTTCCTTGTCCTTATCTTTCTTGTCATTTCTGTGATATTATTTTTAACTTTTGCCAAACACTTTTCAGAGCTAGACCTAGTAATATGCAAAAAGCCCAGTTGATCTTGCTCTCCATCTGATGGGGGGGAAAAGTTACAGTTGAACAGGATCTGGGGAATCAATGGACAGCATTGAAGCAGGTGCCTCTTACTCACAGTTGTGGAGTAAAGTTGAATGTAATTGAGCCATGGGTCAGATAGCCCAGATGTCAGTACAAAACAAAGGCCCCCAATCCAAGGTAGCATGCCCATAAAATAAAGCCAAGTCCAAAGGCCTTGCTGGTCCAAAAGCACAGGGAGAATCCAGCAGACTTGCTCAGTGAGGGGAGCAGACTGAATGTGGCCCAGGGTAGCGAGTGGGCAGCTGCAGCCTTAAATTTCAAGTCTTACTGTCAAATGGTTGAGAAGGGCAGGCACCTTCCAAATGATCAGTAGTAAGTTAAGGATTCCTCTGTTTTGATTTCCTTTTCAGTCAAAGACAAAATTTCTCTGTGTCACTAAACATAGGCCTCAGACCTGGTGGACCAGGACCAAACTTACTGGTATGTTGAGTAACTGGATGTGCCCCAGGCCAAATGGTTTCTCCCTAATTGAACCATGTGATAGTCTTTTGGGCTTGAAAACTTAGAGTCCTCTCTCTTTCTTTCCTCTCCATTGCCTACCGCCACTGAGTTAGTTACCAGACTGACCTTTCAGTGTCTCCCTCATACTCATTCTTTTTGGCTTCTATTTCCCCACTCAGACCTAACAGTCTCAGTCCTGGACTAAATTGCTTCCTCATAGGACTTTCTGATTTCTGTGCCCCAGTTTTCCAATCTACACTGCACTTTGCTCTCTTTTTTTTACATCTTGATGATTTTAACTTGCCTATAGGAGAAGTTTATGTCCCTCATTAGTCCATCCAGACCCAACATTTGGCCCTAAAGTACCTTTCCCAATTGTGTCTCCCAACTGCTTCCTTATATGAGCCCTCTGGTGAGTCAAGTATATTGCCATTGGAACACACCTGCTTTCCACATGTGTTTTTGCCTGTATCATTCCCTTGGAAGGCCAGTCTCTCTCCTCTCTGATTATTTAAATTCTATATTTAAAGATGCAGGTTCACTCTTAATTCACCCAAGATCATCTTGGCCAGAAGTTTTCTGTGTCCCCAGAACTCTCAGTACTTTCTGTCTGTTTCCCTCATCCAGCCCTGTAGTGTATCAGGCTGTTAGTTGGCTTTCATATGTGTTTATTGACTTCTCTGTTTAAAATTTTAGATGTTTTGATGGCAAAAGTAGGCTTTCAGCAGTAAAGATATCACTCTAAAGAGCTTAGCACTGCCCTGAAGGTACTAAATTTGCTGGGGATTCAGTGTAGTTACAAGGCTATAGTGTACTGATTCTCAGTATCTTCCAAATATGAGGATCTCTTTGTTCTCTTTTCATTGTCAGAAATTTGTTATCTCCCATGTGTGTATTATGATTCATTGATTGAAATTTTAAAAAACAATGACCAGAAGCTTTTGTGAATTTGGTAATGCTTTACAATGAAATTTTATTTTGGTATAGCAACACCCACATACATTTGAAAATTAGTAACGTTGTATTTGTAAGATGTTTTTATTTATTTGGTATACAGATAAGTCTTAGTGAGCACCTGGTTTTGCTAACCCTCGCAATAATGTTGAATCCTCATGTGTAATGTTGCCCCAATATTTTGGCATGCTGTTGTTGTGGTTGTTGTTATTATTTCATAGAGCTGTTGTGAGACTTAAATGAGATGCCGTATATTAGGTGTATGACACAGTGCTTGGCGTTTAAGAGATTTTGATCTTTCTTTCCCTTCCCATACTACTATTAGCTAATTTTGAAGATGGGGACCTTCTGGGATCTTCTGGGCAATTCGATTTAAGTGGGACAGAATTTGGGGCAGTGGATGTGGGGGAGGGATAGCAGTGTTGCTTATAGGGAAAGTGAAAAGACATTAAAGATCACCTAGAACAGCAAATGTTTTACTGTCAGGACTTCTCTACCCTCTTAAATATTATTGAGGGCCCCAAAGAGCTTCTATGTATGTGAAGTTTATCTATTGAGAAATTTAAAAAATATTCCTTTATTTATTTCCTTTAAAATAACAATAATAAACCATTACACAGTAACATAAGTAACACATTTTTATGAAAAATGTATTTCCCCAAAAGAAAAAACTTAGTGAGAAGAGTGGCATTATTTTAAATTTTTGTAAATTTCTTTAATGTCTAGTTTAATAGAAGACAGCTGGATTCCCATATCTGTTTCTGCATTCAGTCTGTTGTGCTATTTTATATTGGTGAAATAAACGAAGAAAATCCAGGTTTATACAGATTTGTTGAAAAAGGAAGAAATATTTAAATAGCCTTTCAGATAATTGTGGATATTCTTCTTTGAAACTAAACCAAAACTCAATGAGTGGTAGTTTCTTAAAGGTTACTTACATGATGGAATCTGGAACATATCAATGAAGTTTTCATGCTCTGTTACACTAAAATTCATTGTTGTCTTGATATTTTAAATGGGTCTTTTAACTGTGCATGACTTTGTAACATCGACCATTGGTCATTTGAAAAAATATTGGTTCACTGAGTTACACAGAACTTCTAAATGTTGACATATTTCATCATATACTTTCAAGAAAGTTATGTTCATTGTTAATCACCACTGATCTCATCAGATGAGTGTTTAGTACTAGGGAACTGTCAGGATTATGGTGGTTGATACAAAATTTTCACAATTCTAATTTTCATTCAAAAACTTGAATTTTATAACTGGCAACAATTACTGTCAATTGTTTTCCTTGAAGTGGCAGGCTAACTTTGTTCATTTTTAAGAAAATATCTGCCAAATACCCAGGATGGAATAGCCATAGTTTGTCACTTGCTCTTTCAAGTGAAAATAGTATTCCACAAAACAAGCAGATAGTTCACCTTCCAACTCAAATGATGGAATAAATGCTTTTCCTTGAGACAGCCACGGTACTTTGGTATGCAGCAGAAGTGCTTTATTTGTACGTTCCTTATTGTCACACAAAATATGAAAAAGACGTGTACTCAAGGGTTTAGATTTAATAAAATTAATAATTTTTAGAGCTTTATCAAGGACATTCTCATGCAAAACTAGCATTTTCTTTTTACCGTGTAGCAGTAAAATATACAGTGACTACTAGTATAGTTTGGTACCATTACCTTGCTTAGTGCTAAGATGTCAGCAGTTTTACCCACCACTGCTTGTGTGCCATCATGACAAATGTCAAACTGTGAAAAACGCAAATAGCATCTTAGTATTATTATGAAAATAGTTTTGACCTCAAGGACCCTCAGAAAGGGTCCCTAGAGGGTGTCTGTGGACCACATTTCGAGAACCACTGTTTCAAACTTTTACAAAGGGCCAGCCCTCCTTGGACAAAAAATAAAGCTGCTAGCACATTTGGGAGGTGAGCCAAGGTCTTTTTCACACAGGGCAATTTGCCTTACATTTTGGACCCAAGATGGACTTTTTATTTCTTTGCAGAACTGAAGGCATCTGGCTTGGGAGTATGATTATTCTCCACTCACCTTTAAACTGCCTCAGCTATTACTAAGTCTCTGGCAGTGATATGTTGATTATGTGAATTTAAAGCCCATAGGAGCCAGAAGAATGACAGATCAAATTCCCTTAAATGAGAAATAAAATCCAGGAGCCTGGCAGTGGGACATACGGCTCTCACTCCAGCTGACCTTTGGTGTCACTTGGGTAGAATGACTGCTTCTGGGCCAGATGGCAACGTGGCTTAAACGGAAATGTCTCAACCTGTTTCCTAGCATTAATCGTGCACACTGATACCCCTTCATTGTGCAGTCCATAATTCTCCATCGCCAACCTCATTTAGATTTTTTTTGAGGCAAAGCCGAATTCTAACAGGCCTCCTTGAATCCAAGCAATTTCAAAAGGTCTAATTTCTTTTAAGTCTCCAAACCCAAACCTTTTTATATCCAATCACTATTGCAGGCTTACAGACACTGAGTCTTTTGTCAATGGAATTTAACTCTAGCAACTTTTAAGAGCAATGAGATTGAAGAACAGTCTCTATGCCCTAAAGGAGGTGGGTGAATGGAAGCCCATTTAAATTTTGTTTAAAAGCACTAAATAAGAATCAATTTGTAAAGGCAGCTTTTCAAGCATAGCAAGATAGCTTTTTAAACCTGATGGGGATAATGGAAGGTCAATACCCTTTATTTTATCAACAATTTCACTAAATAATATTTATTAAGGGCTTTCAGGTCAGGCTTCTCAGCTATAAACAAGCAAATACTGTAAGCAGACCTATTAGAAGTGTTGAAACAGAGCAGCTCCTGGCTGTGGGATGTCTAGACTAGAAGTTAACATCACTTGTCTACAGTGAAGCATGCTTTCATGACTCAAAAGCGGAACTTAGAATTTATTTCTAAAATAATTTGAAGTACACCCAATGAGCAACAAAAGCAAATTTAGCCAACTGGGAAAGAGAGCTGGCTTTTTTCACCCAGGGTCATGTGTAAGGACAACATTCTGTCATATGAGAAATGTCTCAGTTTAGACAGAAAAACACTGGTTCCAGGAAAGAAAAGAAAATAAGTTATATTTGACACTTTTCCCCCTTTGTATTCATGGACTTTGAATTATATACACATCACCTAGAAAAATACTTAACCCTCATAAAAAGCCTGGCAAACAAGTAATTGTAAAACAGGGAGCAGAAATCCATACTTTTGTAAGAACCACTTTGACTTACTTAAAAAATACAGCTTTTTTTAAGCCAATAAAATTCCGAATTTTCTAAATTTAAATCAACATGTAATGGGAAGCCTGGTTTGAGAGAATAAAGTATGTTGGCCTTAGAGTTTAGGTGTGTTTGGAGACTCCATGAGATGGGCCCATTAGGAATTTATTTGCATGAGGGATGAAGTTGCTTCCTGGGAGTGAATGAATTCTAAGAGAGGATAGCATTGCCATAATACTGAAAAGTTTCAAGAACTAGGGAAGGATATCAGAGGTGAGTGGCATTGTATATTCAAATTTAAACCAGCTACCATGAGCTTGCACTGCCTGAGTCCTTGGCAGGGGGCAATAATTAAGAGCAAGTAAAAACTAAAAAGGGCAATTTCAGAAAAATCTCTTTAACACCTCCGGAAGTGTTAAGTCTGAAGTGCTTTTTAGTCTATGTAATAAAGTGAAAGAAAAGAGGGCAAGGATTCCATTGATCTTGGACTTAGCAGTACCTCCAGTGAATATTGTTTCTTTGATGGCGTAGCAGTGACTTTGGGCATTGGTGGGTACTGGTGCTTTTGGTGACTATCTGGGCATTATTGTTTTATTGTATTTTCACCATTGATGTAGTCAAGAATCAACAGCCCGATAAACCAGACCAGAGAAAAGGAAACCAACATAATTTCCTGTCACCATGTAAAATAATAATGGAACTGGGAATGGTTTTCTGTTCCTATGTTAAATGATTCTGAGAAGAAGCAAACTTAACTGTTCCAGGAAATATTTTTTCCTGAAAGATAAAATCATGAGCCAACTAAAAGAGTTTACGTAACAAGAATAACACGTTTCCCATTAATACATCAGTAGTCTCACCTCCCTGTGCTTACTGACTTATAGCTGTCATATAATAAAATTTGCCCAATTCACCTTACAAGACCTGCCCTAAAACCACCTAGAGCACTCCCTGATACCCTATCCTGCTATCCTTCTTCCGAGATACTATTTAGACGCTGTTAAGGCAGTGTTCTCCTATAGTGCATTAAGTCTAAAAAACTTTCTTTGATTGATCAGTGTTTTTTTTTTTTCTGGTGTTTACTAGAGATACTTAACAGTCGATACAGCCAAAAGAGTGAATGTCTGCACATTTGGGAGAGACCCCTTGAGGTGTAGAGGAGCCACAGTTATGGGAGAGGGTGGAACCAAGTGAATATGGTTTGTTGCTATTTTTGTGGCCTTGTTTCTACTTGCAGGAAGGTGAGACCTGGGGAAATTTGGCCTAAATACCTATAATCATTTAGACAAGGACAGCAAATGTCTAGCCCTGTGAAATGATTATGTTCACTACTTTTTACATGATTCTTCCTTGATAAGATAAATATAGTGCTCCCTTCCTCCAGACAAAGATGGTTTTAAATTCATCGTATAATGGCAAAATCTTAAAGGTGTGTGTATGTATGCATATATATGTACATACACACACATATACATATATGTGCACACATATATAACATGCATATACCATTGAGAGATTTAAGGCAGTTTACAAAAGTGCAACAAGATAAAAATAAATAAGGCAGTATCTGAAGGTAGTGCTCTGTGCTGGGAGCTTATCCTTTTGCCTACTGCTGTGCTCCCCTTCCCCATTCCCATCAGTGTTTTTTGCCAGTTAAAGGCCACTTTCTCTTACAGCACATGCAGATCAGGCTTAGCAACCTCAACGCTGGAGCTCTTTCCCACCCTGTCCAAATTATGCCTGACCCCCTCACCAGAGTAGTGGTATGGGGAAAAGGAGAGGAGAAGAAAGCCCTCAGAGATTAAAGCTACACAGGATGGGGAGGCATCTGACCTCACCTTCACGTCCTGGGCTAGAATAGGGTATGCCAACCTGGATCCCACAGATGTTGATGGTGGATTACCAGCCACTGAGAGTTCTGGATCCTCAGGTGGCCTTGATGTTCAAAGATTAATTCCTGTAAATCTCATTTTCCAGCAGGTGAGCAAAGGCAGACTTTAAGGGCTATGAATGGGATGTGTCCTGGTGAAGAATTTGAAGATAACGAAGAAGGACAATATGACTTTAAAGGAAGTAAACTGTTGAGAAAAAAGAAAGAAAAAAACTCCTGAATATTTTGGGAAGACTTTAAGGTAAACATCATAGGTAAAAAGGATGATTCAGTTCATTTCTGTGACAAATGTGATTTGCTCGTTAAATCTATGGGTGAATGATTCTGTGCAAGCATCCTTTTTGCTATGACTGTGCTAATTTATATGAAAAAAAAAATGGAAATAAGATGTGTAGCGTAAGGCTGTAGTATTCCTGTGCTGTGAATTGAGCATACATGAGGTTATATTTTCATGTGTAGCACTGTCCAAGGTTGCAAGAGAACGTATTTGTCTTAGAGAGACTTACAAGCTCATATTAATCACTGTCATAAGAGAGTTGAAAAACTTGTTACCTGTGCTCCACTGGAAAAAGTTCATCCTTTTACTGCCTTGCCAAACACTGAGACCCCTTAAATGCGGCTGGCCAAGGACCATAAGAGGCATATTCCACCAGAGCAGGACACCTTGATGTCACCACCTCCCGTGCAGCATGAGCCATACAAGCACTATAATCAGCCACATGAGGGTCTTTGTGCTTCTCCAGTACAATTGTCTCCACCTCCATCTCCTTCAGTCCATCGGGAAACCATTAGTATTGCAACAAGTGAATATAGAAATTTAATAATCATCCTTATTCAGGATGACTCTAATTCTGGTGCTAAGCAACCATCATTTCCTGCTTTAGCACCCGCTCACCATCACATCGAATATCAAATTCAACCATCGCTATTGCACTATTACTCTATTATGCTTCCAGAGCAACATGCACCACCCCCATCTCCTTTACCAGCAGGGAACCATCCAATGTCATGTTCTGCCCAGGACTCAGGCACTCCTCACTTGGTTTGTAGCTAAGTGCCACCTCCACCCATGACTTCTAATCCATAACCAGTAGCTTCTTCCCCTGGTTATATTATTGCTCAGGTGCCACCTTATATTAATCCTCCTCCTCCAGGATCTCCTCTTTCTTAAAATGGTGGTCCACCTGTAAGTAAATTCCCTTTTAGCAATCATAATCCTAAGTCTTTATCCTAGTTCACTGAAGAGCAATAAACTCTGAGCTCTCCGTTTACACAACCAGATGAATCAAGTGTATGATCTAAATCAAAAGGACTTTTACCTTCTCCACCAATGGAAAGGTGCACTTCCTGGGTCACGTCATTTAGATCAGACAAGGTACAGACTATAGTAACAAAGATAATAGTGTTTTAAGCTGAAGAGCTGATGAGGAAAAAACCCTTTAAATGTAGTCAATCTTTTAATTAAACTTTGTTTTAGTAAGGAAAAGCACTTCTTACAGAGATAGCTATAAAACACTTAGGATCTTGTCTCTTAAACCTTTTTACCTTGACTTTAGGATCTATTTCAAGTTCTATACTGTAGTGTAGATAAATGGCTCAGTTGAACACAGCCAATTTACCACAGCCCTTAGTGTGGTAAATTGACCCAGAGCTGACCTTTGCAATATGAGTTCCTGAAATAAATTTGCATTGTTTCACTTTTCAAAAGTATTGTTTTTGTTTAGAGTTTGTGTGTGTGTGTGTGTGTGTGTGTGTGTGTGTGAGAGAGAGAGAGAGAGAGAGAGAGAGAGTTTGTTAACTTGTGTAAAAGAATTAAATTTCAATATGGTTGTAAAAATGCTATTTTTATGTGAATTTAAGCACAGTCACATACTGCTTTTTAAAAATCATGTTGTGCCACTAATTTCCGAAAGTACAATAAAAAGCCTAGAAATAAAAATCTAGAATATACTATAAGGCAGACAGCTAAATGGTAGAGAATTATTTCACATTTTAGGCACTGAAAATTTGAGGTATAATAAGTATATAATACGTTTCACTTGGATGCCTTTTCATTTTTAGGCAGCTCCAGAAGCACCAAACTACATCGGAATTCCGTACTGTGTTAGATTTATGTTCGTAATGTTAAAAGGCATTACTAAATCATTTGGAAAGATATGGCCAAAGTAATTGACTCTGTAGGCGCCAAGCTGGTGGAGATGCTGTTACAATGCTTGTTAATACTATTTTTTTCACAATGGTTGGAATCACATAATGCACTATACTTATCAGTCTTTAGTAACATTATATTACAGCACTGTTTAAATGGTGTCATTTAGATGAAATGTGTGCTACTGTGCTCATTGTCTTAAACTAAATATTTTGGGCTGAATAGACTTTATTATAGTTCCTTATTTCATGGTAGAGTTTGGTCCTTTTCTTATGGTTTCTTGCTGATTGGCTTTTAAACTACAATTTAAATGCCATGAAAATTTGAATAATGTGTTAATCATAGACATTCTTATAGTCACAAACTTGCATTTGCTTGGGTTTCATTATTGTGGGATAAGCGGTTTTCCTCTCACTTGAAATAAAACTATTAATTCTTTCCTATTTTATTGGTAAAAGATTCTAAACTTGGAACATTTTAGCATGAAGTTAACAGCAAAGACTACCAGATGACTTTGTATTAGAGAAAAGTAATGACTAAATTATATAAATTTCAATGCTTTATAAGGAGCCTTTAGAATCAGCTTTTGCATTATAGGGACTTGCTATATTCTTGCTAAGATGATCACTTACACTTTATACTGAATTCATATGTATGAATTGAGATATTATATATCAATTGGGATATTACATTCTTGAGATATATATCATTTGAATAAACCCTAGTAAAGTTTTTCCTCCCCTAGTAGTAGTATGTGGATTATTAGATAGTTTATAGTATATGAATTTAGAACATACTTCTTTTTGGCAAAGGATGAACTGATTGCTAATTTATTATTTTATCCTGTTGGATACAGGCAAAACAAATTCTTATTTTGGCTGATCAAATGCCAAGACATCTCTGAGCTTAGAGCTGAAGTTAGAAATAATATAAATGGCCATTTTAACCTTGACCAGCCTGAAATAACGAATACATTTTTTAAAAAAGTAAGTGATTTTTCACACCTAGAAATTTGAGAGTCCAGTGTTAATGCAATATTTCTGGTGAGAAAGCCTTGTTATTAGAAGCACAGAGTGCAATAGTGTGAAATGATGGTAAATGCTTCTATCATATTATTATAGGTACTTGGACTGGTACAAACTTGATTCCCTTTTTTGCCCAAGTTTAGGAGCTGTTAAAATATTACTGTTAATATATAATATCATTTTTTGCTTCCTAGAATAAGAGTCAAATTCACTTTAAGCCTTCTCAATTATCTCTGAAGAGCTCTCTTGCTTTTATTGAAATTCACTAGGGTTGAATGTGGTATGAAACCACTTAGACATTGTATTGTACAAAAAAAAATCAGTATCATGATAAAATTTCACATGTTTAAAAGGTAGACTTTAAAAAATGATTTATTTTCAGTTAGGTTTAGGAAATATGTTATACAGCAGAGCAGACCAGGTGAATATGTTATAGTATTCAAAAAATTTTAAATGGCATTAGGAGTAAACTCATCCAGTTATTGTTTGAATGGCTATGCTGGGTAGAAAGTTAACAAAATTAGTGTTAATGTTTCTTTAAGGAAAAAAAATAACACGAACTCTGCCTTATATCAGAAAAGGCATCGAAGATAATAGACATGTCTAAATTCAATGTATGTACAGTGCATTTTATTACCCTGAAGATTGCTGAAGTAGCATTTTAATTCTTAAAAAAATTTTAAAATGGATGCATAAATACTAGAAAATAATATTTATAAGAAATAAAAATAAATAACAGTGAAAGGGATAATGAAGGCAGAATAAATAGTAAAATCAAACCCAAGTTAAAGTTGGAACCAAAACAGTTTGAACCAGAAAGTCCTGCACCATTGTTAATGGTGGATGAAATGTGGTTAAAGCAAAGAAGCAAGATAAAAACATGCACATTTCACAGAGAGCATAAGCCTGATATTGAGCTTAGTTCTTTTGTGGGTGCTCATAAAATGGCCACTGTGTAATATAGGGTGGCGATTCCTGCTTCTGATGGCATGAGAGAATCTCCTGAAGAGTCGGCTAAAAATAACAGCCTTTGCCTTATTCCCACAAGATTCTGATTCAGTAGTTTTGGGGGATGGGAGAGGCTTAGTAATCTGCCCTTTAAGTAATATCCTAGGTGATTTGGAAGCAGCTGCTTGAGAAATTTCACTGGTCACCCAGTTTCCATTCTTGGCGGTCTACCATCCTTTCTCATACACAGCAATCAAGGTAATCATTTGAGAATGGAAATCGGCCCTCAAATGGTTTTGCATTGCACTTCTGGTCCAATTCCTTTTTCATGCCAGTATATGATTAGTCTCCTGGTGAATTTTCCAAACTCGTGACTTACCATTCTTTCTTCACTCCTTCTATTCTAGCCATATAGCCTTTTCTTTGATCCTCAGACAACCAAGGTCGTTCCTGCTTCTGCATTTTGCACTTGCTCTGTTTTCTGCCTGGACCATCTTCTCACAGATAGTGATATGGCTGGTTCTCTCACTTTGTGTCTCTGTTCAAATGCCTTCCTTGCTACTCTGTGGAAAATAGCACCACCCCTACCATCCCTCTGTGTCTCCTAACCCTGCTTTATTTTTCTTTATGGCACCAGTATAACTTGCTGCTTTCTTATTTTTGTTTCTTCCATGAGAGTGTCATTTTCAAGAGAGGTGGGTCTTTGTACTAGTCCATCAAAGAATGACAATGAGTGATAAGTAATTATGAAACGATTTTGTTTCTTACTGTTTGCTGCTGCTTCTTTTTATATTTTCCTTTGCCCCAGGTGAAAATTTGGGCCATCTGATGACTTTTCTCTATACTGTTAGATGATAGAAAGCACTGTTGTTAGTAATTTAAATGTCTAGTCCGATGCGATAGTCAAACTTTGGAATGAATTTAAGGGTAAGGCCTTTCCTCACTTCTCCAGCTGTGGCTGATGGAAAACTAGCAGTTGGGGGAGAACGCTGTGGTCAACTTCTTGCCTTACTCACTTTTGCTTTTATTTTTTCTCCCCTGTTTTACTAAGTGGAGGTCTTGATCCTCCAGATTTGGAGTACAAGGGATTGGCGGAGGAGTGGTGAGGGAATAGGAATGGTCTTACTTCATTGGTATGATAAGAAACTGGATTAGTGCTCTTTGGGCCTGACTACGAGTTTTAAGTATTGATTCTTTTACGGGCACTTTCATTGTTGGTAAGAATTCCTCTCATTTCTCCAGATCTCTCTGTGTAGTTCCCTTGGTGAAGATGAATTTCCCTCTTTTCCACTTAGTTCCTTATTTATTCTTCAGTCCCTGAGAATCTGACAATACCTACAGCTTCTCTCTACTGAGTCCGATGTTCATCCCTCTAGCTGGTCCTCTGGGACAGGAACTAAGACGACCTCCTCACTGGCTCTCTCTAGTGAGGGGCAATATCTGGCCCATGAGAAACATTTCATTTTCCCTAATAAACTCTGGCTGTGCTGGCCAACTCCAGTGTTATCAGTTTCCTCTCCTCCTCAGCTGTTAGAGTCAGCTTGTATTCTGCAGCTTAGATTTTCCAGACAAGAGGCTATAGTGTCACTAATGCTCCAGAGAGCACATATTTAGCCCTCTCAATGGACTATTAAAGTGCCCCTCTCCTGAGAAGTGAAATGGGAGGCATCTTTCATCCCTTCTTCCAAGTAGGAGGTGGTGGTGGGACTCACATCAAAGCAAAATCCAGTGCCAGGCTATGTCCTGAATGGTAAGTGTCCATGCCCTACTGTTTGTTAAATATTTTAATTATTACTCTGGATCTAACTATTTTTGATTTTCAGGTGGCTCAGGAACCACTATGGAAAATATAATCATCTTGGATGTGTCTACGAAAACGAAGGGGAAGAAGTGGGTTATTAAATAGGTAATTCGGAAAAAAATGCTTCAGGTAGTAGAATTTTCTTGCAAAGTTTTATCTGAATCATTCCGAAAAGTGTCAGAATTTGGCACAACTCATAACAGTTCCAAGTACATTATGCTGAATAAAATAATACATTTTTTCTTTGACAAAATAATCAGTAGATATGCTTCATTTTCAACAGGAAAAATTCAGTTATATTTTAAGCACCTTTCAAGGTCATACCTAGGTAAAAATGTGATTTAGATGGAGTTCATATATGATTGGGAAGAAGTGGGGATACAGAATCCTTTTTACTTTGCTGAATGAAATTAGTTTTTAAAAATCATAAGTCATCACATAATAGGAAAGAGATGGATTGCTTATTCCATTGACCATCGCTAGCTGTTTAACTTTTAAGTTTTTCCTGGTATTTGGCTTGGACTTTCTGTTTGATTTATGTGTGTGGGAGACTGATTGCAAATTTTTCCTTAGTTCTTCACCTCTTCCAGTGTATACATCCCTTCAGTGTATCTTCAGAGTTCCTCTTATCAAAAAGTGGAGTCTGTTTTCACACCCCTTTGAATATGGGCTGGCCTTGTGATTTGCTTTGACCAACAGAATTTGGTAGAAGTGTCGATGTGCCAGTTCTGAGCCTAGAAGCCTTGTGTTCTTTCTCTCTGTCTCTCTGTCTCTCTGTCTCTCTGTCTCTCTCTCTCAACTCAGCCACCCTGAGAACAAACTTGGCCTACCTTGCTGGAAGATGAAAGAACACACTGAAGAGAGCTCATTTTTCCTATCCAGAGCCATCTTAGGACCAGTCTAAAGTCAGACAATCTCAAAACATGTGAGAGTGCCTAGCCAAGATTAGCTCCAACCTGCATCTGACAGCTGGCCCCATGCTGGAGTTCATCTGAGACCAGACCAATCACTCAGGTTAACTGTAGTTTTGTGAGCAATAATATAAATGCTTATTGCTTTAAGTCATTGAGTTTTTGGGATGCTTTGTTACACAGTGGTAGCTAACTCATACAAGCCAGTTTTGCCCTCACTTTCCCCCTGTAGTCAAAGAATCACATACTGTCCAGTTTTACAATTAAAATTTACTCTAATGTAAAGTATTTTTTAAAACATGAATTACAAATATCTAGTGTTAACATGGGGAGAATTCACCTTTGAAAGAGTTTAATACACTAAATATTTTCTTTAGGTTTTGTCATCTGCACATATTCATTTCCCAGTTTCCTCACTCATATCCAAGTTATAAGGATGATTAACCTTCAATATAATGCATAGTAACCTTGAACAAATTGTGGAGAATTTAGCTTAAGTAGACGTTATATATGCAGCTGGCATTTCCTAGAGTCTTGGTGATCAAATTACTGAAGACTATATGCATAGTCTTGCACTTATCAGCATAAAACCTCATTCCAGATGTTCTCTTCTGAATTGTTGTCTTGGGATCTCTAAGTTTGTGAAGCCATTTGTGCAACAGCTGAGCTATGGTGGCTTTTGCTCTTACCTTGAAGATTTAGCTTTGTGCTTTACAACAGACAGATCTGTATTCAGGGAGCATATAGAGCCATAGCCACTATGGTGCATCTTCTTTATCTTTGCACCTAAGGAGGCTCAAGTGCACCTAAGATGGGCTACATTGGAGGAAAACCATCCTTTTAACCCAATCCTTTCGTGGTTCCCAACAATCTGCAACGGCTTTCTAAATCAATGCCCTAAAACTTTCTTTTCCCCGTTTAGTCCAACCTTCCCATTCCTCTCTCTGTTATGTTCTAATCACACATGAGCAAGCTATTAGCCCGTCGGCTCTGCATAAGTCCAGATGTCTGTCACTTAGACTGACATCACTTTGTATACCACTTGGCTGCATTTTAGACAGTGAGGAGGCAGCTGGGTTAAACATCTGTTTTAGGGACAGATGTCTGCATAATCTTAAGTTTTCAGTTTAGAATATACTTAATGTAATTAAAAATACTCTTATTTTTTATAGTTCTTTTTCTTTTTCTTTTCTTTATTAAATTTATTGGGATAATACAATTATATAATTTTCAGGTGTACATCATAATTTGACATCTGTATATTCTATTGTATGTTTACCACCCAAAATCCAGTTTCCTTCAGCTACCATATATTTGATCCCCTTTACTCACTTCACCCTCCCCCTATCCTCTTATATTTGACCCCTTTTACCCCATCTCCCTATTCCCTCCTTCCCCACCCCCTACCCTCTGGTAACCACTAGTCAATTGTCCATGTCCATGAGTCTCTGTCCTGCCCATTTGTTACTTTTAGGTTTATACCCCACATATAAGTAATATTATGTGATTTTCAACTTTTTCTGTCTGGCTTATTTTGCTTAGCATGATTATCTCAAGATCCATCCATGTTGTCACAAATGGCAGTATTTCATCTCTTCTCATGGCTGAGTGATATTTCATCGTATGTATGTACCACAGCTTCTTTATCCAATCATCTATTGTAGGACACGTTGGTTGCTTCCATGTCCTGGCCACTGTGAATAATGCTGCTATGAACATCGGTGTGCAGATATCTTTTTGGATATGGGTTTTCAAGTCTTTGGGGTAAATACCCAGTAGAGGGTTTGCTGGATCATATGGTAGATCAATTCTTAGTTTCTTGAGGAACCTCCATACTGTTTTCCATAGTGGCTGCACCCCTTTGCAGTCCCACCAGCAGTGTATGAGGGTTCCTTTTTCTCCACATCCTCTCCAACGTTTGTTATTACTCGTCCTGTTGAGTATAGCTATTCTTACAGGTGTGAAATGGTATCTCATTGTGGTTTTGATTTGCATTTCCCTAATAGCTAGCGATGTTGAGTATCTTTTCATATATTCGTTGACCAGTTATATGTCCTCTAGGGAGAAGTGTCTCTTCAGGTCTTCTGCCTATTTTTGATTGGATCATTTTTTGTTGTTGTTATTGGGTCATATGAGTTCTTTGTATATTTTGGATATTAGGCCCTTATTGGAGGTGTTGCTTGCAAATATATTTTCCCATTCGGATGATTGTCTCTTTACCTCATTGACAGTTTCTTTTGCTGAGCAGAAACTTTTTAGTTTGAATACATCAATTATTTAGATTCTTAATGCGGTATCTACATGGTCGCTTAAAACTGAAAACATTAATTTATTCCACACTTTGCCTGTGTTTCACTGCAGTCAACATACTTGGTTCTTTCTTTAGGGCACAGATAGAACATATCCACAAGCCTGTGTATATTTTTAGGGGAGAAGGAACAAAGTAGTAGCCAACTCCAGAACAGGTGCTTTGAGACAGAACATCTACCTCAGTCAGTATAATTACCATTAGATGTGATTTATCACAGATAAATAATTACTAAATCCTTTCCTATTCTCTTTTTTTTCTTTCCCAGTGCTGTTTTTTTTTGGAAAGGGGCCGGCCACACATTAGGCCAGAGAGGAATGGGCGGGGGGCGGTGCTCTACACTGTTCTATCTGAAGAAAATAAAATTACCTTTGTTACCTTTAAAAGTCTATAAGTAAACATTTTTATTTGATTTGAACATTCAATTTCCTTTTGTGCTTTGATATACTAGCAACACGTAGCTGTTTACAACTGTCATCTGGCTGACTTCCCTTGGATATAATCCAGGCACCTCAACCCCAATGAATCTGTCACTGTATCATCACCTCCATCACTCTCTTGGTGAATGGTTCCCTTAGGTAACCAAATGTACAAGCCAGAACCCTGGTGGTCATTATTCAGTCCTCCACACTCCTCCTTCACTCCCCATATTTGATTGGTAGCCAAGGTCTGTAGATTTTACTTGACCACAGTACAGACACTCATTGCTTCTCTGGGGACTGCTGGAAGAGCCTTCATGTCACTTTCCTGCTTCTGGTCTCACATTTGCCTCACTCATCCAGTAGAGCTGCCAAGTAAGGCCTCTAACATGTAAGCGTGGTTATAGACACCAATGTACAGCCCTAGCATATGGGATAATGTCAAATTCTTTTGCTTAGCACAGAAGGGCCCTCATATCTGGCCTCTCTCTCTCTCTCTGGCCTCATTTCCCACCTTCTCACCTTTAAAATTAGCAGTTTCCCCCTTTGTGTCTTCCCATGTAGGTTTCCCTCTGAAAAATATTCCTTTCCTTGCTTTATCCCCCACTTTTCCTATATTTTCTGTTTTCAAAAGCACATTCTTCAACCCTCAGCAGAAACATCACTTCTTTCTAAAACCTTTCTCCAACATGGTGTATGATTTTGATGCCTCTGCACTGTGATTACTGTCCCATTTGTATAAGCACATCATGCCAGTTATCACACTGTATTTTAATTATTTCCTTAAATGTCTTTCTATTCCACTAGACTAGTGGACCTCAAAGTTTGGTCCCCTGACCAGCAACTTCAGTTTCACCTGGGAATATGTTAGAAATGCAAATTCTCGGGCCTCAACCCAGATCAGAAACTCTGGGGGTTGAGCCCAGCAATTTGTATTGAGGGCAAATCATTTAATATCTTATGACAGGGGAAGAGTGGCTTGCCATAGTGACATGCTAATAAATGGGAATTATTTGGAAGAAGATGCATAAATACTGCACAGATACTGTCCTCCATGCCAGCTTTTCTTAGACTGGCGACATCAAAGAAGTCCAGAATGCCTCAAAGCATTTCAACACTTGTATTAATTTCCTGCTGTAACAAATTTTAGCAAATTTAGTGGTTTAAAACAACAATACATTTATTATCTTACAATTTTGGAGGTCAGAAGTCTGAAATGGGTCTCGCTTGGTTAAAATCAAGGTGTTGCCAGGGCTGAGTTCCTTCCGGAGGCTCTAGGGGAGAATCCATTTCCTCAATTTATTCTAAATTCTAGGGCTTACCTTCATTTTCTGGCTTGTGACCTCTTTCTCCATTTTCAAAGCCAGCAATGGCTGTTTGAATTTTTCTCATGATGGCATCCCTCTGGTTCTGACTCTTCTGTCTCCTTCTTCCCTGTTTGAGCACCTATGTGATTACATTTGTCCCCCACTTGGATGATCCAAGCTAATCTCCTTATTTTAAGGCCCCCTGATTAGCAGACTTCATTACATGTTGTTATGTAATATACTTAGAGATTCCAGGGATTAGGACGTGAACATTTTGGGGGCAGAGGTGTTATTCTGGCCACTACAACATTTATTCTTGACTTCTAGAAATTTAAATAAAATTGATATTGCCTTTTACCTTAATACATGGGCTCTTTGGAGAGAACTAGGCTTCCCTTCTTTCATTGTTAGTTCTTGGAAGAAAGTGGTTTCAAAGTCTGTGGTGATTTAGGACATTCTAGTGAAGAGAGGACCCCCACCCCTAGAGACCATGAGATCTATGAAAATAATTATATCTGTATGTTAAAAATAAATGTTTAAGTATTTTTTTAAAAGAAATAATGCATTATCAAATAATATATCATTGAAAAAGGGGCAGGCGAATACTTTAAAAAATTTTTCCCAAGAGCCTGGTTTTCAATCAGACTTGCCAATCTTTCATTATTGGTATCCTTTTTCATTCATAGTTAAGGTCAGGGGTGTGCTTTAAAAAGTCCCTCATATTTAAGAACCCCAGGTGATTGCTCAGATCTGCCCCTCATCTGTCTTCCGAACCCAGTCATCCAGAGCACTGTGGTCAGTGGCTGCTTTGTTACTGTACTGGTTTTCCCTTCTCCAACTGGCTTGGGTTTAGTGGCTGTGTTGAATTGTCTGTGTGTTCTTCAGCCTACCTTCACCCATGAATATGTTTGGTCAGTTCCAGTTCCATGCCTCCAGTTGGAGAGCGATCCCTATTCCATTTTTGTGCCTCGCCCTGACTTCCAGAATCTCATCCATATTAGAAGCTTGGGGTCTCCAGTTTCAAAGAGTGTGTTCAACTCTTCAGTTACTTCAAGTAAGTGTTAAGAAACACAAACTTTTTAAATGGCTATATCTTAACAGCTCTTAACTTCGGCTGCTGGCTCCAGAGAGCTGAGAGTGGGGGACAGGAAGGAACCTTACAGATAAGAGTGGTCTGAGTAATGGGGAGACTCTTGCAGGCAACTTTCAAACCATAACTTTATCTAATCCCGCCTGAAGATAAAGAGGTCTGAAGAACCCCTGCAGACACGTTTTAGGAAACTTTGCCTTGCCGAGATTTGGCGGAAGGTATTATAAAACCCATTTATACTGCAGAATAGTTATAATCTTTATGTCTTTCATTTATACAGATCTGTGCACTAGCAAATAAAGGAAATGGTGGAAATTGATGGAAATGGAGCTGTAAAAATATGAAGGCTGTGAATTTTAAATATTGAACTTTGATAAGTTACTGTTTGGAAGCTTAGACTACTTTTCAAATGCAGTATACATCACCTCTGATATGATGGCAGGACGAGTCTGACATGAACCCACTTGGATCTGCATTGTGCAATACAGACATATATTTGTGAACAGTGTACCAGGATTATGATGAGAAAGCGAATTATAACTGGAAAAGGCTTCCTATCTTTAATTATCCTCCATCAGTGGTTTTATCCATTTCCTGGTGAAAAAGCAATGGTAGTTAAACCGAAATCTTGCTGAACCTCTCTGTGACTGTGCATGCCCAACATCTGTAGTTGCCTGTTTATAGAAAAACCTTAAATTAACTATTAACCAAGCTGAGTTTATCCTGTACTATGAATTCAGTACTTAAGTTTAAAAAATAATCTACAAATCCTGAATTGAAAGCTTCCCTCGGCTACTGTTAAGGAGAACAATGTGTACTAGGTAGGCCCTACCTGACCTATCTAGTCATCTTACATCAAAATGGAAATACCTGACAAATAGCACCTGTAGCCATTGAATCAGCCAGAACACAATTTCCTTCAGTTTGAGTGTGTTGCAAGGATGGTGATTCTTTAACTGAAGGAAGAGAAGTGAGAAAATTACCTGGCCAGTCTAAGCACAAAAGCCCCAATTCTTTGTCTGAGATGTCTTTTATTTTAGGACAGTACGTTGTTTTGTTCTGATCTCAGATGACTTTTTGGGTCTACTTTGCATATGTTGTGAGGAGCCATGGTTATGGATTCACTCTGGAAGAGGGATGTGTCTGTTAACACCCACACAAACAACTACCTAACCACCTAGGAAGTATTGAATTAGACCGTTGGACCACCCTGTTATACATGAATACAGGAGAGTGGTGTAAGAGGACATCGAATTTCCACATTCCTATGTTCCTTTAATAAAGGGAACTTGTAGGACTTGTTTTCTTTTAACGGACCAGCTTTCCTCCCCTTTGTTCATGCATCTGCCTTAGAGAAGACATTCACACTTCTAAGAAATAACTTTATTCCCTCCCAGGCTCTAAACAAACTTTTTAAGGCCATATTTGCTATGAGGGATATTTATCATGGAATTTAAGTAACTTGCATTTTAATTCGAGTGTCCTCTCAGCACTGAAAAGAGGTTATTTTCTCCAGGAGGCCCCAGCAGTTTCCTGTTTTAAAGAAATTGAAAAGAAATATATTGCTTTCTACAGCCCCAAAATCAATACAGTTTCAAATATAGATGGGACCAAGTTGCTTGTGCTTTCTATGTGGGCTGAAGAATAGTGCTGACCTGAGTCCTATGTGATCATAATACTTACACAGAAGCCATTGTGCTGTGGTATGAATGATTGTGGCTCTTTACTTGTCACTCCAGATTAGGTGACCAATCTTTGTACACACCGCCCAGTAATGATGACCTCCCATCCATCCATCTTGAGTGACATCTCCAGAGAATAGATTTAGGATCAGACCATTTAAATATCAAAACGTATTTCTTTTTCTTCACCTTTTAAAAAACAGCATAGAACCTTAAGGCATCACCAACCATTGCTTTTTTGAATAATGTGTGGTAAATATGGCTATAAGCTATAAATTCCTTGATAGCGGGGTACCAATGTTTTATATCTCTTACTATCTCCTTCAGTATGTAGCTTACACAGAAAACTAGCTCGATATATGCCTGTCAAATAAATGAATCAACAATTTCTCATGCCAGTGCTACAAAGAATGTCCACTTGTTTTTGGACTTGACAGGGAGATTTTTGGTGCTTGGAGAAGGACCTTGATTCTCTTGTATAATTTCCATTTCTCTCTTGCAATTCTCAAAATTGCTTTTCATCTCTTTGAATTTGGTGAGCATATTTATTTTAAGGCATTTGTCTGGTAACTCCAACATCTTTCCTAGTTATTTGCTTTTTATTTTTTTCCTGCTTGTCTTTATTCATGTTGTCTTGTCTCCAGCTTGTCTGTTTTTGTTTGCATATTGGACATGGTATTTGGAAAATTGTTTATAGAAATAATTTGAAGCCCAAGACGATGCTGTTTTTCTCCAGAGAGGATTCCCATTTGCTTCTGTCAGATGGCCCAAGGCACTAGCAGTCTTGACCTCTAATTTCAGGGATGGAGAACAGGCGAAGATGACCTGTAGTTCCTGCAGTAGTCCACGTACTTGCAGTGCACTGTAATTTTAGGGTGCAGACATTTGGAGATCCAACCTAAAGTGAGGAAAGTTGACCAGTGTCCCCCGCCCTTGCTTTTCTTGGTGGCTCCCAGACACCAATGTCTGTTCCTTTAGCTATATACCAGGTTGACTGAATTATTACTTAGCCTCTCAGTCTCTCAGCTGTTCCCTCTAGGAGCAGAGACTCTAAACACAGGATTCATTTCTCAGGGCATTCATTCTCCCTTGGATCTTGTTCAGGTAATATTTCTCTAGCTTGTTAACATTGTGAGGCCTTTAGGCAGATTGAAAAAAAAAATTCTGTCATACTTTTCTGGTAGTTCTTAGTAGGAGAGTCTGTCCAAATGACCTAATCTGTCATTAGCAGAAGCAGAAGTCAACTTTATCTTATTTTTGGTTATAGTACTTGTTTTATATCTTTAAAACATCCTTTATTGTTTTGTCAGTTTTTTTTTGGTGAGTCTATTCTGATAATTAGAAATGTTAATATATTTGTTTTGGTGGCTAGCTTTATAATTATAACTTCATATAATGCTTTTAATTCTCTATTTTTCAGAAAGTATTAATCTTTTATTTTTGAGAAATGATGAAATTAGTACACTTTTTTCCTCACTCCACTCTACCACTTGATTAGAGTTGATTATATTATATTTCTTAGTGTTTATCATAACACTGTTAAATGTATTTATGCGATTTAATTTTTCAATTTTAAAAAGTAGCATTTGACATATAGCTGTTAAAAAAACAATATAAGTACTACTTATATGGAGTAAATGAAAACTAATAAACTGAGAAAATGCTTTAAAGTAAAATGTTACTTTTTCAGGTTTAATTTTTATACTACATAAGTGGCCAATTTAATTCTCTTAATATGGTTATGGATTTATCTATTTCTCCTTTTAGTTCTGCCAATTTTTACTTTACATATTTTATAGATGTGTTATTGGGTTCATATTGTTATGGACTTTTAAGACCCTTTTAGTACATTAACCCCTTCATTACAAAATATCTTTCTTAGTCTCCAATATTGCTTTTCCCTTAAAAAATACTTTTTCTGATATTAGTATAGTAATACTTTCTTTTGGTTACCATTTGCATGCTATATCTTTTTACAAAATTTTAATTTCAACCTTTTGTAGACTTATATTTAAGATGTTTCTTTTAAAAGACTCAAAATCAGAAATAAAAGGAGGGTGGTTACAACAGACACTGCAGAAATACAAAGGATGATATGAGAATACTATGAAAGGCTATATGCCACCGAATTTGATAACTTATAAGACATGGACAAATTCTTCGAAATATATAACCTTCCTAAGACTGGACCATGAAGAATTATAAAACCTAAATAGCCCAACCACTACTAAGGAAATTGAAATAGTAATCAAAACCTTCGCCAAAACAAAAGTCCAGGACCAAATAGATTCACTCTTGAATTCTACCAAATGTTCAAAGAATATTTAATACCTATCCTTCTCAAATTCTTCCCATTTATGATAAAAACACTCAATAAAATGAATATAAAAGGAAAGTCCCTCAACTTAATAAAGGCCATAGGTGATAAACTTCCGCTAATATCATACTCAACGATGAAAAGTGAAAGCTTTTTCTCTAAGGTCAGGAACAAGACAAGGATGCCCACTGTCACCACTGTTATTCAACATAGTACTGGAAGGCCTAAGCAGAGCAATTAGGCGAGAAAAAGAAGTAAAGGCATTTAAAATGGGAATGAAGAAATAAACCTGTCACTATTTGCAGATGACATGATTCTATATATAGAAAAACCTAAAGACTCCACCAAAAAGACTATCAGAAACAATAAACAAATACAGTAATTTTTTTGTAAAGTACAAAATCAAAATACAAAAATCTGTTGCATTCCTACATACTAACAACAAACTATCAGAAAGAGAATAAAGAAACCAATCCCATTTACAATCTCAATTAAAAGGATATAATACCTAGGAATAAACTTAACAAAGGAGGTGAAATACCTGTGCAATGAAAACTACATGACATAGTTGAAAAAATTGAAGACACAAAGAAATGGAAAAGTATTTCATGCTCCTGGATTGAAGAATTAACATTGTTAAAATGGCCATATTATGTAATGCAACATAGAGTTTAAATGCAATCCCCATCAAAATCCCAATGGCACTTTTCACAGAAATAGAACCAAAAATTTTCAAATTTATGTGGAACCACAAAATACCCCAAATAACCAAAGAAGTCTTGTGAAGAAAGAACAAAGCCAGTGGTATCACATTCCCTGAATTCAAACTATACTACAAAACTACAAGAATCAAAACAATAATGTATTAGCTGGCAGAAAAACAGACACACAGACCAATGGAACAGAATTGAGAGCCCAGACTTAAACCCACACATATATGGATAACTAATTTTTGACAAAGGAGCCAATACCATACAACGGAGAAAGTCTCTTCAATAAATGGTGCTGAGAAAACTGGAAAGCCACATGCAAAAGAGTGAAACTAGATTGCTGACACCATACACAAACAAATAACTCTAAATGAATTAAGGAACTTGAATATAAGACCTGAAACAATAAAATACATGGAAGAAAACATAGGAATTAAACTTATGAACCTTGGTCTCTGAGGGTTTTTTGTTTTGTGAACTTGACCCCAAAGGCAAGAAAAGTAAAATAAAAGATAAGTGAATTTGACTACATCAAACTAAAAAATGTTTGCACATTGAAAGAAACCATCAACAAAACAAAAAGCAACCAGTCGAATGGGAGAGGTTATTTACAGACAGTACCTCAGATAAGGAACTACTATCCAAAATATATAAAGAACTCCTACAACTCAACAACAAAAAAGCAAACAACCCAATTAAAAAAAAATGAGCAGAGGAGCTGAATAGACAATTCTTTAAGAAAGACATACAGAAAGTCAATAGATATGTGAAAAGATGTTCAACATCACTAGTTATAAGGGAAATGTAAATCAAAACCACATTGAGATACCACCTCACACCTGTTAGAATGGCTTCTATCAACAAAACAAGACATAAAAACTGTTAGAGAAAATGCACTCATACATTGCTGGTAGAAATGTAAATTGGTGCAGCCACTATGGAAAACAGTATAGAGGTTCCTCAAAAAAACTAAGAATCGAGCTACCATATGACCCAGCAATTCTTCTAGGTATCTCTCAAAAAATTTGAAAACACTTCATAAAGATATATGTACTCATATGTTCACTGCAGCATTATTCACAATAGCTAAGACATGGAAACAACTTAAGTGTCCTTCAAAGGTTGATGGAAGAAAGATGTGATACATATATGTAATAGAATACTACTCAGCCATAAAAAATGATGAAATATTGCCATTTGCGACAACATGGATGGATCTTGAGAGTATTATAGTAAGTGAAATAAGTCAGACAGAAAAAGATGTGAACTGTATGTTTTCAGTCATATGTGGGATATTACAAAAAGCAGCAATTGAAACATACAAAGAAACAAAAAACAGACTCATAGACAATATCATGGTGGTTACCAGAGGGTAAGGTGGTGGGGGGAGGACAAAAAGAGTAAAGGAGGTTAAACACAAAATGATGGAAGGAGACTGGACTTTGTGTGGGGAGAGCACAATAGAGTATACAGATTTTGTATTATAAAGTCATATGCCTGAAGTTTATATAATTTTATTAACTAATATTACTATAATAAATTTAATGAAAAATATGTTTTTCCTATAGGCATTATATACTTTGGATTTGATTTTTTTAAAAAATCAAATAATACAAATTATGTTTAATGCAATTAGTGATATATCTGAGTTTATATTCTTCCATATTACTCTATGTTTCCTACCTGTTCTGTGATTCTTTTTTTTTCTTACCTTCCTTTAGATAATATTTTTTTATTATTCAACTTCTGCTATCAATTAGCTTGTTACTTATACATCCTTTTCCTGTTCACTTAATGGTACCCAAGAGACTATGGCATACTTCCTTAATTTATTAATTTAATAAAAGATTTTACATTTTCCACTTCTCAGACAATGCTAGATCTTAGAAGAGTTGAACTTTATCTCCTCCTCTTCTCCCTTTTATGTTATTGTCATGTAATTTAATCATATGTATATTTTGAACTCCATAAGAAAATATTTTTATCATTTTATATATTCAGTGGTCATTTAGAGTTACTTTCGTATTTACCTTTTTGTTGTTCTTAATTACTTCCTTTATTTTCATGTTTCTTTCTGAGATGATTTTCTTCCTTCCAGAAAAACTCTTTGTGGTATTTCTGGTATTGCAGGCCTGCTGGTGATGAATTTTCTGTTTTTGCTAGAAGACATCTTTATTTTACCTATGTTTTTGAGGAATATGTTACTGCATATAGAATTGTAGGTTGGCAGTTACTCTCTTTCAGCACTTCAAAGGTGTAATTTCCATTGCCTTCTGGGTTCTATAACTTCTTTAGAGAAGCCAGCTATAGATCTTATGTTTTACCTTCATGTATCTTTTTCCTCTGATTTTAAGATTTTCTCTTAGTCTTTGATTTTTACAAGTTTTACTAATACATGCCTAGCTTTAGTTTTTGTTTTTATCTTGCCTGGAGTATACTAAGCTCTTGAATCTGTGGGTTTGTGCTTTTCATCTACTGGGAAAATTCTCAGACTTTATCTTTCCAAACATTGTTTCTGCCTCATTCTTTCCTTTTTTCTATTGACTGTGTTAGATATTTTACTTGTTTTCCATATGTGTCTTACATTCCTTGAATATTTTCCATTATTTTCTTCTTTCTGTGTTTCAGTCTGTACATTTTCTTTTGATTTGTGCTCCGATTTATAAATTCTGTATATTGTTGTCACATTTCTTGCTAAATACATCTATTTCATTCTTAATTTCAAATATTGTATTTTTCAGTTTTAGAATTTCCATTTAATTCCTTCCTAATGGATGCTATTTCTCTGATATTATTTTTCATCTTTTCATCTATTATCTCTATTTTCTGCTATTTTTCTTGAACATACTAAGGTATTTCAAAGTTCTTGCTTGCTAACTAAAATCTGGATCATCTGTGAGTGTGTGTGAATAGTATCCATTTTCCTATTGGGTTTAGGCTTCTTTGCTTCTGGTAGTATTTGATTAAATGTCAGATATTGCATATGAAAAGTTTTAGAGGAGTTGAATGATGTCATTTTCCCCAGAGAGTTTTCATCTTTTTCTCCTCTAGGCATTTAATCAGGGAAACAAATTCAAGGTTGAGTTTCTTAAGCATCTGTCTGCCAGTGGTTTACTTCATGCTCCTAGGGTGTAGTCCCTCAAGGGTTCCGCCTGAGAACCTCAGGTATTCTGTATGGCTCTTTAACCATTTTTTATCCTAAACTCTTTGTCTCCTCAGCCTGGAAAAACTGCTAAGTAGAGTCCTCTGCTCTTCAGAGGCTTCCTGCCTCCTTTCTTGTTCAGCTTTAGAATTCAGCAAATGTTTTGAAGGGAAAATTGGTCAAGTGAAGGACTTAGTTCTCTGTTCCTCTCTTCTCATTTGAATCTTAGACCTTCAAAGTTTTGATTCTCTGCCGCGTAGTAGCATCCTCTCTCTGGGAAAAAGCCTGTATTCTCAGCCTATTGCCCCATGGCTGGAATTGTCAGTTACCCTCAGGAAAAAGCAGATGTGGAATCCCAGCTAACTTCTCTGCAGTTTCCCATTTTTAGCATTTTTTTTGCATTAGCAGCTCTCTGATTCTTTCAAACAGTCTGATTTCAAACTCTCTGATTCTTCTTTCCTTCCTTCCTTCCTTCCTTCCTTCCTTCCTTCCTTCCTTCCTTCCTTCCTTCCTTCCTTCCTTCCTTCTTTCCTTCCTCCCTCTCTCCCTCCCTCCCCCCAACTCTGATCCTCTCTCCCTCCTTTCTCTCATTTTTTTGTCTTTTTAAATTTGTCTGTTTTTTCTCTAGTGTTTCTTGACAAAAACCTGATTTGCTGCCAGTTATTCCTTTACACTTGGAAGCCCATTGAAATTAGGGGGGAAAAAAGGAAGATCGTAGAAGATAAATGTTAAAGGACATAAACAGTCCTTCCATTTACTTATTTATTCATTTATCCAAGAAATATTTGATGAGACACTAGTGTAATACACATCAGATACAAAAATGCGAAAAATCCCTGCCCTCTAGTTGCTCATGTGTGGTTATAATTATTAAAATATGAATATCTTGTATGTTATGCCCTGCATTGTTTTAAATTTTGTTTGATTTATCTTTAAAAAATAGCTTTGTTTATTTCACAGAGAACTAAGTCTTTTTTCTCCCAGCTTTACTGAGATATAATTAACATATAACATTGTTAAGTGTAAGGTATATAACACGATGATTTGATACATACAAATATTTTGATTTACTACAGTAAGGTTAGTTAATACATCCATTACCTCACAGAATTACTATATTTCTTGCGGTGAGAACATTTAAGATCTACTTTCAGCAACTACTTTCAAGTATATAATATAGTACCGTTAGGTATAGTCACATTCTGTACATTAGATCCCCAGCACCTATTCATCTTATAACTGGAAGTTTGTACCCTTTGAGCAACATCTCCCCATTTCCTCCACTTCCTGGCCCCTGACGACAGCCATTTTATTCTTTCTGTGAATTGGCTTTTTTAGGTTCACATATAAATGAGATCATACAATATTTGTCTTTCTCTGTCTGACTAGTTTCACTTAACATAATGCCCTCTGGCAGATTTCCTTCTTTGCATTTGTATGTACAGTAGTCTCCCCCTTATCTGTTGTTTTTTTTTTTTTCCTGTGGTTTCAGTTACCCATGGTCAACTTAGGTTTGAAAGTATTGAATGAAAAATTCCAGAAATAAACAATTCATAAGTTTTGAATTGCATGCCAGTCTGAGTAGTGTGATAAAACCTCATTGCCATCCTTCCCCATCCCACCTGGACATGAACTTAGTAGCTTTTGTCTTGGTTATCAGATCAACTGTTGTGGTAGCTCAGTGTTTGTGTTCAAGTAACCCTTATTTTACTTAATAATGGCCCTGAAACCATTCATATAACTACTCTTACAGTATTTCCTTATAATTATTCCATTTTGTTATTATTGTTGTTAATCTCTTACTGTCTAATTTATAAGTTAAACTTCATCATAGGTATGTATATATAGGAAAATAGTGTATATAGGGTTTGGCACTATCTACAGTTTCAGGCATCCACTGGGGGTCTTAGAGCATATTTCCCCCAGATAAGGGAGACTACTGTATATACCACATTTTCTTTATTCATTCATCTTTTGATGGACACTTAGGTTGTTTCCATGTCTTGACTATCGTGAATAATGCTGCAGTGAACATGGGAGTGCAGATGTCTCTTTGAGATAGTGATTTCCTTTCTTTTGAATGTATACCCAGGAGTGGGATCGCTGGGTCATATAGTAGTTCTTTTTTCAATCTTTTAAGGAACCTCCATACTGTTTGCCCTAGTGGCTGCCCCAATTTATATCACCAGCAGTGTGCAAGACTTCCCTTTTCTCCACATCCTTGCCAACACTTGTTATACAAAGAACTAAGCCTTGGATCAATCAGTTCTGTTATGATTTTTTTGAAGTTTGTTTTCTATATGTTTACTTTATTTCTACTTTTTCCTTCCTATAGTTTTCCTTGGAGTTATTTTTGTCTTTTTTTTAGATGATGAAACTGATCCGGCATATTTACTTTGTCTCACTGTGGACCTCCTGTATTACAATCACTTTTATTTCTAGTAAATGGTAATAGTTCACACCCCTAGTTGTAATAGCTAATACTTACAACCTACCTACTCTGAACTAGTCTAAGTACTTTACATACATTAGTTCAGTTAATCGCCACAACACAATTTATAAGGCAAGCACGATTATGATCCCTATTTTACATATGAGGGAACTGAGGCACAGAAATATTAAATAACTTGCCCAAAGTTACACAGATAAAAAGTGGCAGGGTTGGGATTCAAACGCCAACACTAGCTTTAGAGACTGGGCAATTAATCTCTCTAATATCAGTACCTCTTTCAGTGATTCATACTCTCAAATTCTTTTCTCTGACTATAATATCCTAACTTTACACCTTCCTATGCCAAGATTTGGTTTTCAGCCCAAGTTACAAGTCCAGTAACTTCCCCAAAGATCCTCTCACTTCCTAACTCACTCTGAATCTTAGGTTATCTTACGTTATGGATCAATTTTCTGGGTTCTTCGATCATTTGGCCCTCTCAAACATTAGCCCTCTGCCCAAATTGCTTTATGTGTATTTTTTCCTAGTCCTAGTCTTCTGAGTGCCATTGGAGATGATTGTGAGCCTACCTAGGTGAGCCTCATTACAAACTATGCTTATCGACCTCAGGTAGGTCCTCCTTACTCTACCGATCCTTTATGCTTTACACTCTTTACTCACTTTCCCATTTCCCCACTGTGACTTTCTAAACATTTTCCTCTCATTGAATTTTCTGCCTAACTGTGCCTTCTACAGTTTTAGCAGATAGCTTCAACTCCTATGGCCTGGGAGGAAAAAAGACAGAATTGAGCTTTCTAAACTCCTTTTCCTCCTCCAGAAAACTTATCTGTATTATCATCTATTCTTTTCTTCTTTTCTCCCATATGTACTCACTGTCTCCTTCCCTCCCATTCTTCCTCCCTCCCTTTCTCCCTCTCTACCTCTCTTCCTGCTCTCTTCTTCCTTCCATGGATATCTGTTGAGTATCTACTATATGCCAGACACTGTTCTTGATTCTGCAGATACCACAGTGAATATAACAGAATTCCTGCTTTCTTGTAGCTCATACTCTAGTGTGGGAGACAAGTGAGAAATCAGTGTATTTTATGTCAGATAATGATCAGAGCTTTGAAAATAAATGAAGTGGGATAAAGGAGCTAGAGAATCCTGGAGAGGGGAGAGTGCTTCATTTTTATATTTAATAGTCAAGGAAAGCTTTCTGTGAGTGAGTCCTGAAGGTAGAGTTACCAGATTTAGCAAATAAAAATACAGGGCATCCAGTTAAATTTGAATATCAGATTAAACAATGAATAATTTTTAGTATAAGCATGTCTCATGCAATACTGGAAATTGTTCCTTGTTTATCTGCAATTCAAATTTAATTGGATGTCCTCAATTTTATCTGGCAACTCTATGAAGGAACTGCGGTGATAAACCATGCACATATCTGGAGGAAGAGGTTTCAGGCAAATATTAATTTTATGTCTGCCATTGTCCTAGACACTGGGAATACAGGAAATCAATAAGATAGTGTTTTGCCTCTTAACTGCTCTAGCTGTGTCACTCCTCTCTCCCCTCTAGTTTATTCTACTTGCAGCAGCCAGAACAAGCCTTTTACAATAGAAATCATGTCCCTTTTCTGCTTAAAACCCTTCAATGGCTTCCCCTCTCAGAGTTAAAGCCAGAGTTCTTAAAATGGCCTTCATAGACCTAGGTCAGTGATTCTCATATTTTGCTACATAGCAATCACCTGCATCTGATGTCTGGGCCCCACTGCCAGATTATGATTAAATCTCTTTGTTCTACAGCCTGAAATTCAGGATTTTTCAAAGCATCCCATGTGATTCTACTGTGCATTGGAGTTTGAGACCCCGTGCCTTGTCCGACCTCACCCTCCTGCTACTTCTGGGATCTTACCTTATACAGCTCCCCCTTGTTCTCTCCACTCCAGCCCCACTGGCCACCCCACTGGCCTCCATGCTCCTCTTCACACACTTCAGTGATGTTCCTGCTTCTCCTCTGCCTGGAATGCTCCTTTCAGGATATCTCCATGACATCTTCCTTCACATTCATCAGGTCTCTGCTCAAATGTCATTTTATCAACAAAGCATTCCCCGATCATCTTGCCCTCCACCCTGGTTCATGCATCCTCTTTTTACCACTTCATGACTACTTCTCCCGTTATATAATTGTCTATCTTTATTTATATCCATCTCCCTCTACCCCACCGTAAGCCCTACGAGGGCAGCACTTTGCTCATTTACTATAGTGCCTAGAACAGTGCCTGACACGTAGATTGAGTTCAACAAGTATAGGTTCGTGGAGGAGATGAGTCTAGTGGGAAATTTGACCCATAAACAACTAATTATGATATAACAAGATAAATCATTATTAGAGAGTTTTAAATAGAATTCCCTAAGGAATGTAATGCTTTTGATTCCTGATTCTGTCCTCTTTTTCTCCCTCTAGGATGTTGTTTTCCAACTTTATCATTAAACATCTCATTTTCCACAGCCTCCATATCCTCAGTCTACAAACCCACTCAAGACCTCCTCTTTCCCAGCCTCCACATTTACTGAGTGCTTAGGGTATGCTAGGCATTATATTAAGCACACTGTAAAGATTATCATATTTAATTCTCACAATAATCCTGGAGTAAATAGCATTATCTACATTTTACAGATGAGGAAACAGGCATAGAGAAGTGAGGAAAAATGGTGAAAGTGCCCGGGAATTCATCCATGGGAGTGACCCTCAACCAAAAAGGCATTGGAACAGGTGGATAAATACCCCAGCTTCTCTGCCATTGGTCAGACAGTTCTGAGTTGTGTTCCATTCTCTTTCTAGAGGATCTCCAATGGGCTCATTCCCCAGTTGTCCACAGCAATAACTAGCTCATTATAGCATTGTTGGCTTCTTTCTCTTTTCCGTCTGCCTGGGATCCTCTCCCAAAAAAACTATTCACACACAAATTCTGGACTCAGGATCTGCTTCTGGAAGATCTCAAATTGATACAACATCATACATTTTCTGCTAAGGAACAACAAAAAAATCCCCCAAACACCACCAGCACCTTCTCAGTAACTACTTGAATTGGGGAGACTAAGTATTACCGAGTATTTACTCTACTGGCCTGTAGAGATCTCCTCTTTATGCTTTGACAACCACACAAACATCTCCCTGCGCACATTAACCTTCCTTTTGACCACTGAGATTCTAGCTATTTGTACAAATTTCCTTTTATAACTGTTTGAAAGTCAATTTGGTATGTTTGATCATATTAGCCACCCATTTGATTCACAAAGATGGATGGAAATTTTGGCTTGACCAATCTGTGATCTGGGGATGTTGTTGCCTAGGTAACAGCCTGTGTGGGTGTGGAATTAAGGATAATAGACCTAATGGTACATATGAAAAGAGAACAGATTGCCTGGTAGAAGGAGGTGTATTAGATTTCTCAAGCAACTTGAGATGCCATTTAGTTCACTGGAAGAGGCCATTTTCTAGGCAGTTAGAGGAGTAAATGACTCAGTAAGAGATGTTGTTTGACAGTAGGGATTTCTGTGAGGGGATTTTCCATCATCTTACTCCAGCTTCTTTCACTTCAGTAGTCATGGGGGAAGCTATGGTGTATACACACGCATATATAGGGAAAATACAAATGTCTAGGAAAGAAAGATAAACATACCACCAGTCCCTGCTTGTGTAGGTCATTTGTCCATGCCCTATTGGATGGAAAGGATTTTCTGTACAAAAGCAAATAAATGAATTCTTAATTCTGTCTCTCTGCCCAGGGATAACATTCAAATCAATATGCTGTGCCACTAGGAGGAAATAAAGAACATTTATACTGTGGACTCGGCTAAATATGTGTGTGCATATGTATATATGTGTGTGTGTATGCATTTGGATTTGTTGAGCTTCCTGGCCCTGGTGGCACAAAACAAGCACCATAATGCTTAGTGCTTCATAGCCAGCCCAATGTGTGCAGTAAGAAGATCTGTTTAGCCCAGTTACACACCCCAACACTCTTCTGGCTTTTTCATTCACTTACCTGTCTTTAAAGGTGCTGGTGTGACAGCAAGCTCCCCATGTGGGATTTCTCCACACTGAAACAGTGTGGAACTGGATTTGGGGGAAGATTGCTGTCTTCCAGAGACTTTTAAGTATCCCTTGAAAACCTAGGTGTTGGTGCTACAATCTCAAGAAATCATAAGCCAAACTGATCCAGGGATTTAAGTTTCAGAGATAGCATCTCTTCACATATGATAAGGATTTTGATTAGGACTTCAGAGCTTTGATAATGTTATCATCACTCCAGGCTTTTTGTATCTAAAATGATAATGTCTTTCCAATTGCAAAGGCTCTTCTCTCTCCTGTCTCATCATTTATGACCTTCTTCATCACATGCAGCCTCTCCATTAACCTCATCTAGAGAGCAAACCCTAAACCCTATTTCTGTGTTTTTTTTCTGACTAATTTACATGCCATTGCTTCAAGTTCTTAGTACTCTGCATTGCAAAGATTCTTCAGGATAATCACCAGTAAATGTGCTGACATTATAAGGAAATTGTATTGGCCAGTTAAGGAATTTTCCATTTAGAGAAAAACTGTATGCATTTATTTTATTTAAATTATTTGTAGAAATTTTTAATAATGTATTTTTATCCTCTTCGATGCCTTCACTCGAAGATTTTGAATGCGATGTAAATGTTTTGAATGATTGAGGATCACCACAAATAGCAATGGTTATACTATCTTCTAGCTGTACTGATAGAATCAAAGGGCTTTGCTTCCTTAAATAGGCTGCCGTTACTGTACTTTTTGAATACTACCTTGGGTTTCCCTTTTTAAATTGCCATGTCTTTTCTCTCCCTATTACCTATTAGTTATAGTATTTGTTTCTACAAATCTCCCCTTCAAACTTAGAGCTATTCTTTTTTTTTTCCTTCTTTTAAAAATATGGCAACCAGCTAATTCAGTTTGTTGGAACAGCATATAAAGTTAGAACACATAAATTCTGAATGAGATCCCGAGGCTCTTTTTTTTTATGAGTAAAGTGTATAAGCTTTGCACATGAACTTGGCACCGTCTATTTTGATTGAGTTTTTTTCCTTGTAACTTCCTATTTTCTGTGCAGTTGAACTAAATAGATAGATAATTACAGACAAGAGAATTGTGACCATACACTTTGTGTACATGTGTGTGTGTTTCTGCTTCTCTTTCATATATTATTTACTCTGAATTTAGGGACCATCACACCTTTTCTTTCTGGTGCTTCAGTAGTTGTCTCTCCTTTGCATTTTCCTCTCTCTCAAGCATTAATGCTCACCAAGCCTTCCAAATCTGGCTCACTAAATGGGTGGCTCTTATGGTTTTGATTGGAATTATAGAGAGTGTAGCTAACAGAGTATTGTATGATAGGGCAGGCTAACACTTTGCAGATGTTCTTTGTTGAGTTGGCAGACCCACCTGAAAGTAGAGATGATTGTAATTGACTTTCTGGTTGGGATTTGGGACCCTATTCATCTCTGGGGTCAAAGCACTTTGGGGGGTTTCTTTTGGGCAAGAAACTCCCAAAAAAGCTTGGGCTCTGGAGGCAAACATGCCCTTTAAACCCAACCAGAAAGTCCATTACAATTACCCCTACTCGTTCTTATGTGTGTATTTCTACTTTTAAGTTTGTTTGCTTAAGTCAAGTCTGTGTCTTTAGAACACTGGAATTTTATATAAAAGGCTTCAGAGTTCTTCTCCAATGAACACAGTTTACTGATGGTGACACAGGAGCTTCTGTGATTAATGATCCAATTAAGTTCTAACCCCTAGTTAGTCATGGCGGTGAGCCACAACTGGGTCTTCTGATTAGTTCTATTATCTAGTGTTTTTAGTACTTTCGTCTCACTGGCTCTTCCTTGTGAATTTTGGATGTCGTGGAGGCAGGAACATGCTTGCAAAGGGAAGGCCAGCTTCATTACAATTAGTTCTTCATCGTCTCTGGAATGGTGGGAAGCCCTGCACTCACCACACTGGAAACTTCCGATTCATTCAGTCAAGAATAGGAAACTTCACAGAAGAGAGGAGGCTACAGCTGTAGAAAGGAGACCTCAGCAGAGCATCCTTTGCTACTTTGATCCTGAGACAAGGTTTGGTCTTCTTGGCCTAGGAGAGCTTCATTCTGTGCTATTTCTGTATATTTTAGAATTGGCTCACGTGAGCATTCAGGAGGAACTTCCATAGGCCAAATGTATGTGTACCATTAACTGGAAAAACTGACAAGTATCTGGGACCTTCCTGGATCTGGAATCAAACTTGGGGTCAACCAGCTATGTCCTCACCGTGAGGAAAAGAAGATTCCGGGTCTAGGCAGTGTAGTATGGTGGTTAAACACTCAGACTCAAGGGCTAGACTCTGAGTTTGGATCTCTCAGTTGTCAATCAGATGCTGAGAGACCTCTGGAAAGTTATTTTAACCTTTCAGCACCTCAGTTTCTCCATCTATAAAATGAGGGCAATAATTGTACCTACTCAGAGAGTGGTTAGGAGGATTAAGTGATATTTGTAAAGTACTTAGAACAGTGCAGAGCAAGCCATATAAGTGTTGGCCATTACTATCATGTTTCCTTTTTCCAACAT
>NW_006435837.1:1467152-1482521 GCF_000325575.1 Pteropus alecto | reverse complement strand
TTGAATAAATAATTAGCTTTGGGAATGGAAGTATAAATAAAAGTGCAAGTTATGAATTTGATAAATATTTTCTTTCATCGTGGATATAGCTCCAATTTTATTACTGTACAGATACACACATTAAGTACAATAAATTTATATTTCTCTAGAACGGAAATATTGAAAGAGTTATGCTGATAAATTTTGTGTTCTACTGAGCCTTTAAAGCATAAAAAACAAAACCGAACAATTTTATACAATTTATAATTTCCCAAGTACTCTTGCAGATATTATTTCATTTGATGCTTATATCACTTTGCTAAGAAATTATTAGCCCCATTTTACAGGTGAAGATTTTTGAGGCTCAGAATGTTTTACCCCGAAGTGAATTGCTAGCAGGTCTGGACTCAAACCCAGGTTTTCATCTCTGAATCCCATTGAAAATTCTTCTCATCTATCTACAGATAAACAATTTTCAAAGAATCTTAATATATTTCCTTCAAACCAGAAAACTGTCTTTCTGTTGTAATTCAAAAGATGGTTCAGGTTATTGTAACATTTCAACCACCAATGTGAGTATTTTTTATTGTGGAACATTACTGCAGATCAGTTCTGACCATTAGAATTTTCTGGTGGTATGCATGCTGGATAAAGGGACACTTTATCAGGGTAAATGATAATTTGTGAAGAGAGACTAAAAACAAAGCTGATTATTTTATTAGTTAACCATTCTTGTATATTATGAGGGAGAAATGGTTTTGTAGTGTATGTGTTTGTGTTTGTGTTTGTGTGTGTGTGTGTGTGAAGTTCTATTTGTAAACTTGCTGTTAGAACTGATATGGGAGATGAGCAGCAGAGAGGGTCAAAGAAGGAAAGCATGTGTCTGTTTAATAGAAAACTTCAAAGTCAGTAAATCTTGTTTTGGCTTCAGAAATTGTCACCACAAACTGAGTTGCTGACCCACATATATAAACAGCCTGTAAGCAGCAGCTTCAAATTAATGCTTTCAGAATTCTTCCTTGTAAGATTACCAGATAAACATAATGTGATTTTTGTTTCTATTACAAGAGAATGTGAGTCGTCCTCTCCTTTCCTGATTGCAATAACAGAGCTTGCTTTATCTTATTTGGGGATTTTAAAAACGCTTCCTATACCTGTATGTCTTCATACATTATTACAGATAAAGATAAATTTAATTTTGATTAGCTGAGCTCTATGAGTCATTCTGCTAACTGGCACCACCAACCACCTCACCACACTGGCCTTTGCTGAGGGCTCTAAATTTAGAAACTGAATGAGAGTGCCTCTGGGTTACATAAGGAGGCAAGGTGGTTATTTTTAGAACGCCATTATACCTAGAGAGCCCTGTGCTGCTATCTGATTTGTTAACCACAGGCTGAAGGAAGACCTGATTACTGATTCTCTCCACGCACTGTTCAGGTGCTGCACCCCTCAGGACCAAATGACATTTGCAGTTTTGTTTACTTGCAGTTCCTCATGTTTATGTCGTCTGTGCTATAAACACACTGGAAATCAATTTTGTTCAAACACAATGGCAATATTTTTTATTACCTCTTTTATTTGATGAAACCTCCCTGATACGCATTATAATTTTATCTTTCCCCCCTCCTCTGCTTTCTCACTGTATAGAAAAGTAATGTTATGTTAGTTTAGGCATCATAAACCACCGTAAACTTGAACACTGTTGAGACCTCAAATGCTATTTCTGGGCTCTCTGCAACTCTATGCTTTTACTTTGAACACCCTTTGCTTAAAGAAGTCCCTTCCCCCCACCCCAATGGAAGGAAGCATTTTGGCTGCTCCTTTTCCAAGGCTCTGTCAGAGCTGATGCTGGCATATGTCTGTCTAGACCAATGAAGCTTTGTTTGTGTTTTCCTTACCAGGCACTTGTTTTTACTTTCTTTTGCAAGGGGATTGCTTCAGCTGATTGGGCAAAATAAGAGGCAAGGCAAACATTAGGAGGCATGCTGTCATCCCTGCAGAAAATTAATGGATGCAGTAGTGGCAAAAGAGAGAATCCGAACAGAGGCAATGTTTTGCTTGTCTGTGTATCCCCATTGTTTCCCAGACCAATATTAAAGTCAGCATTAGCCCCTTCCAATTCTTCTAGGTTGTATTTTAGCAATCAAGTACATCTACTTCTTTGGAATTTTAATGCAATGATAGTGAATCTCTCTTATTTATTTTGATATTTTCTGTTATTTTTGAAAGAGTTGGATGGTCATATGGCTAGTTGCCTAGGAAATCTGTCTAGTTAGACTCACATTTTTTTCTGTGATCAGTAGGGAGAGATTTTTAGCTGGTGTGTATGTGAAGAGCAAGGAAAACGTTGTAAGGATAAGTGAATGGTGCACATGAATGTGAGGGCGTTCCTAGCAATAAAATTAGAACTGCTAGCTGAAATAGTTCACAGAGACATTGCTAAGACATTAGTATTTTGCAGTGGTTCTGGGGTGCAAGGAGCTGGATTGTAAAACAGTGACCCAGGTGGCTCACTCTGGGTAGCATGGCCAATGAGGTGGCTGGACTGGGGCTTCTCTTTCTCCCAGTGTGAATGTCTGGGTGCCCAATATTTAGTTGCTAATCCTTTTTCTTTCCTTGCTCATACAATTATTTTCTAAAAGATAAATCTGACTAAATCATCTCTTTTTAAAAAAGCAAATAGGCTATAACAGCTCCTAAATAATGAAGATAACTAAATGGTAACAAAATAAAACCATTTTCTGTTTCTTAATAATATGATTTACAGAAATATGGAAACAGGAAGTATGATGTATGAAATAAGTCATTATCTTTCTCAGAAATGGGGAGAGAGAGAGTGTGAGCATGAGCATGAGCGACTGATAGACTTCTGACAGAATAATACATTACTAAATATAACACTTGATTCAGCCTAGTCAACACCATTTTTCCCAGTGGGAGCGGATGTACCCAGGCTCAGCTTTCCATGGAATTGGTGGCTTTCATACCTGTACGAAAGTGGCTGTAGCTTCCCATGGGCCCCCATAGGCCCCCGATACCTGCCAGTTCCCAGGAAACTCCTGCAAACAGCTGGGATCTAAATTCAGACAGCTTCAGGCCCAGGAGTGTGTTTGTGTCCTCTCTGACAAGGCCAGTTTCTCTCATATTTGTTTTAAGATTGAGAGTGAAAGCACCACAGTCATTTCCTGGAATGTAAACCCATGCCCTGGCCCTAGGATGCCTCTCCATGTAGCTAATGGGAGAGAGGAACATTTGTGCCCTCTCTTCTCTTGTGACCCTGGCCTTGTGAGTTTTCACTTTATATGGTGTGCCATTGTGGAATTCGTTCTAGGTTTTTAACGCAAGAGGTGATAACCACAAATGGAGCCATCTGGCACATCAAGTGAAGAGATTATTATTGTCCAACAGGAAAAGGTCCAGTGGGCCACTCTAGTAATAGGAGATATCTCTTCTGGGAGTGCAGATAAGGTATCTGGAGGGTCCTTTGGGATGATGGTAGGCCACTGGATGACTCTGGTGATCTTGAATTACCACAGCCCTAGGAATGGCTCATGATCCAGTGGCTTTATTGTCCATCTGAGATTACTAGGACATGGAGCAGCTGGACATTTGGAAATCCTGCAGTGGTGGACTCACTGTGAGAGCAGAATCCTTCATGCTGAAGGACAGCATCAGGTGGCTTAAGTAGCCCACCCTCTTCCTTCAAGAGTCTGAAAAGCCCTGAGCCCTAACAGCAGAGGATGGAGAGAAAGGCCTATGTCAGTTTGCTATCTGGGCAGCTGGGGGCATCCTAAGCATATCACCTAGGATCTGTTTGGAAAAAATCCAATACAGATAGAAATGGAACGTTACCAGGAAAGCGAATCAGGCTCCCTCCAGGCTAGTGCCTCACTCTTGGCTAGAAAAATTGCTGGAAGTTTGATTGCTTGTTTCTATCTGTAAAGCTAAATGGTGGGCAGTAGGAAGGGTTTAACACAGGGCCCCATACTGCAAAGTGAATAGCTAAACTGAGTGTATTGGATGTATCTTGTACCTAGCCTCATACTCTCTTGGCCCTCATATATTACTGTGGGGGCAGCCAGCTTTATGCAATGGATATATGTACCTTACCTTAACTACTTAGGTAATGAGCTGACTCAAGGCTGCCCTGTAGCCTCTGTGTTCTGAGGGTATGTACAAACCTGAAGGGAGTTAACCTCCCCAGGAAAATCCTTAACTGCTGGGGAATGGCAATCAGTAGATAAATATTAGTCCCTAGGGCAGGCAATTCTGAGGTTCATTCTAAATGGCCCCTCAGGGGATCACCACAGTGGTGACAGCTTTATAATATGCCCTTATATTGGCTTTCCATCCTCCTTGTTTCACTCTTCCTCCTACTCCCATTTTTATTCCAAAATAAACTACATGTATGAAAGCCATCTTATGAGAGCCTTGTCTCAACTCTGCTTTTTGGGATAGCTAAAATTAGAAGGTGGTAATCTGCCCATCATACTGTAGGATGCGAGGTTAGCAGAGCAGATCTTTTGGAATTCTGAACCTACTTGGAGAGAGGTCACCATATTGGGAAGTTGTGAAACATAGGGTTTCTCAACCTCAGCAGTATTGGCATTATGGACCCCAAACTTCTTTCTTGTAGGGTAATGACCTGTCCATTATAGGATGTTTGGTGGCATCTCTGGCATCTGCCCACTAAATATTAACAGCACCTTCCTCCAACCTCAGTTGTAACAATCAAAACTGTCTTCAGACACTGCTAAGTGACCCGAAGGGGCAGTTCATCCCCAGCTGTGAACCATTGCTTTAGGGGAACGCATGCTGTGTGACCAGCAGATTGTCCAAGTCTCAGGCATGTCTCTGTAGGGGATAATAGTAGGTGGGAGATTCGTGCCTTCCCTTTCTCCTGACCCTGACTTGTAAGTTTCCCTTTTTCCCAGTAAAGCCTATTCCTTAACTTATACCAGAAGACATTGTGAAATTCATGCTAAACTCTGTCATATGACTGATGGTGGTTCAGACAGTAATTTCAACAGCTTGTATTTGAAAAGCAAGGAATTTGATTTTTTAAAAATGAGAGTTTTGAATAGACATTAAATCCACACCCAGATGGTGCTCTGAGAGAAGATAGAAACAAGAGAAAACATGGCCCCAAAAGACCTGTGGAAACAGTAGTCAAATCCCTAGAATTCTGTAGAAAGCAAAATGCAAGTCTTTGGTTTGCCCAATTAAGTTTGCTGCCCAGGAGAAGGCTTAAAACATAAACACCTAAAGAAAAGATCTCTTAGCTCACATCTTATGGATGTTTCATTAACATGGGTCCACTCTTCTTTTGTTTTGTAATGATGGTTCCCCAGAAAAGTTTCTTACTCCTAATTCACATTTTCTGCATAAGAAGTCTTTGGGATTCTTGAATTATTTTTATTAAGGTTTCTAACATCTCAGAGATTGTTTCAGACACCATAAAGCTCATCCTGTAATCACCACATTATCTGTTTGAATCATTATTATCCTATTTATAATAAATGTAGTGACAAACCATTTATCTGTAAGAAATATAAAACTTGAAATCATTCAAGGAATAACACAGTCTTATTGGAAGTTTAAAAGGCCACAATAACAATCAAGGAATGGAGTATTATGTGGTTATTTTAAAAAGTGAGGAATTTCTCTATGTCCTGAAATGCAAAGATCTCCAGGATATATTATGAAGTTAAAAAAAAAAAAAAAAGGACTATAGAGCAGCAAGTATAGTAATGTTGTCTTTTGAGTTAAAAATGAGAAAATTATAATGCCATATTTATATTTACCTAAGAAATTCTGGAAATTTATTTGAGAAATTAATAGTAATTACTTGTGGGTTTTAGGGGGTGGAGAACTAGACTAATGTGGGACAGGGTGGGAAGGAGAGTTTTCACTTTATGTATATACATGCATAAACGTGTAAATACATATACATGTACATACAATGTAAATATTCAGTCACACAAATGCATACCTTTTGAAAAGTAAGTATATATGTATATAAAATTTAAAAGTACTGTAGTATATTATTGAGCAGACATGTTAAGTCCCTGCCTACTTTAGCTTTTTATCTTTATGTTCTCCTTTTTTTCCATCTTGTTGTTCCTCTGAATTTTTTAACTTCTTTCAAACCCCACAATAGAATATTATTAGTTTAGTGCCTTGTTCTAGATCAGATGAGCCTTGTTTAAACCTGTGGAGGCCTACCTTCCCTTCCTTCATGGGTTCATGTGGAGGAAAAAAACACATGACCCCAAAAAGAAGGAGAAGGGCTTTTTCAGACCTCCCTCTGAATTGTCATTGGCCACTTCCAGTCTTTGACATGGAAGCGATTTAACGATTCTCAACTAAGTGTCTTGCAAATAGAGATATAAACTGCTCCTCCCCCCGCCTTTTTTTTTATTACCTCTCTGAAGCTTTCTATAGAAGTTTCAGAGCTACTATGGAAGAAAATGTTTGCATGAGCAGGAGGTTACTTTCTCCCTTAAAGAACTTTCTTTTCTAGCTGGCTCTAACTTTAGAGGACTATGAGTCATGTAAGCTATAAAACCAGGTGTGTGAAACTCAATTTATTTGGGTTATTACTTTTCAACACATTCAACCCAACATTCCCCTTCAGACTATGTAAGGTGTATTAACCAGCTGCTGCCCCAATGATACTTCATAACAAACAGCCTCCAATCTCTGCGGCTTATAATAACAAGCATCTATTCTCCTGTTCACAGGTCTGAAAGTTGAATGTAGTTTGGCTGGTTAAGGCTGAATGGCTGTTCTTCAAGCTTCAAGTTAGATAGACTTGGCTCCAAGTTGTGGATTCAGTTCAAGGGTCCTCCATATATCTCTTTATGGTGCCCAGGCTGAAGGAGCAGTGGCCATTATGGCATGGTCTTTTCATGGATGAATTTTTGAATGACAGAGCCAAGCCCAATTACACAAGCACATTTAAGGCCTTCTGACATCCCATTGTTCAAAGCAAGTCACATGGCAAAGTCTAACATCAAGGGGCAAGGAAGTATAGTGCATTCATAGTGGGGGCTGGGGAGGAATATTTACTGCATAATAATTATCCAAACTATTACAGAAGGTACATCAACTTTCCCTCTGGACTTCAAAGGGGAGAAATCATTTCCTTTACTCTCCTTCTAAATTTTCTATGTGATTTGAGAACAGCTTTTTTCTTTCTTTCTTTCTTTCTTTTTTTAAGGCTTTAATGAATATATATTTTTTTGGTTTCAAGTATACAGTACATTGGTTAGACATTTATATAGTTTATGAAACTATCCCCCTGATTGCTCTTTCTCTCCTCTGGCTCTCCACCTAGCCATTACATTAATGCTGACTGCATTCCCTAAGCTGTGCTCCCCATCCCCATGACCATCTATCAACTACTAATTTGTACTTCTTTAACCCTTCACCCCTTTCTCCCAGCTTCGAAAACCCCGTCCCCTCTGGCTGTCACCAGCTTGTCCTCTATATGTGTGGATCTGCTTTCAATTCATTTGGAGAACAGTGATTTTAAGGAGCCATCTTCCATTCCATGCTTACCTCTAGGAGGCCCACTTTGCTCTCTGGAATAGAGGTTTTGATTCCTTATATTCTTGCTTCCTCCTTGTTATATTAGTTTCTTCTCAATCTATTCTTATAATATTTATCTACCTATTAAGTTTTTAATTCCTAGTGTATCCATAATATTTTTTTCCTTTACTAACCCCCCCATTACCTCTCCTTTAAGAAGTAATAGATTCAAACTAAATCAAACCAGAGTTATTTATCAAAAATTTGATATGTGTTCAGCTATATTCTAGTGTTGTATTAGATACAAATGTTCCCTCAATTCCCTGCCCTTAGCTCATAATTGAGTTTCTAAATTGGATTAAATATTGAACTGTGTGATATTGACTTGGTGTGATAGTTCATAGGCAAGAGAATTTTTTCAAGGTAGAGCTTGTTAAGACAAAGGTAGACCTCGAAGAACAGGTAGACTTTTGCATAGAAAGGGAGGGCACTTCTGGAGGGTGGAGCAGCATAATCAAAGACCCTGAGGCAGGAATGGGCCTGGACTGGAGTAAGGCTGCTGCATAACCAAATTTCTGTTGTTTAGGGTTTTAGATTTCATATTTAGACATCCATAATCCAAAACGAAGAGAAATAGAAGCAGGCAAGTCCATGGCCTAAATATTAAGCAGGGTCTAGTAGACATGACTTTCTTGTCCATTTCCTAACTGCCATTGTGTTGACCACCAGACAGGGAAGCCTGCACCAGGACAGCCCTTAGTCGCACATGCCTCTGGTGACAACATACGAACCATTTGTGCTTCACTGGCCAGGACCCAGCAGTCATCTTTGGGTCCTAGACCTCTGAACTCTTACGTTCCCTAGACCAAGGACTGTGCTACCCTTTGGGGACTACCTCCCGTTTAAGAACTGGGCATCTTCTTTTCTGAAGCCTCCTTGTCAGTGAAAAATACATTCTTTAAAAGATAAGTAATGTCTTGTCAGGTAGAACTTTACTGAGGACATACATTAGGGTTACAAGCAGGGGACAGAAATACCAACATTGGGGTTTAGGCTTAAACATATGGTAAAGATTCTTTGCCCAACCAAATCTTCTCCTAACCCCATCTGGGCAATTCCTTGTAAAATCCAATTATAGTAAGAACCTTCCAAAGTCAGTTCAGCAAGTGTCCCCCATCCATCTGATCCCCCTCAATATCGAATCAGGTTCCTCATCTTCCGCCATCCTCCAGGTGATGTCTGATCACCCTAGCCTGTCTTCAGCAAAGAATCCTGCTAGGTTAGTTTAGACAGAATCCTATTTACCCCTGATGTTTCCTCTTAGTAATTTTTTTTTATTCACTGACCCTCTCCCTGCTCCTTGGCTATAAATTTCCACTTGTTCATGCTGTATTCAGAATTGAGCTCCATTCTATACTGTGTTCTCTTTCCCCTATTCCAACAGTCCTGAATAGAATCTATTTTTTATCGCTTTCACTATTGTCCAGCTCTGGTTTGTCTTTGAAAATACCAAACAGCCATGTGACCTGGAGGAGGTCACAGCTTTTCAGGACTCAGTCTCATCATCTGTAAAATGAGGCGGGTTGTGGTATGCCAGTGGTTTTCAACTCTAGCTGTGTGTTGAGATTACTGGGACTGCTTTAAAAACATCTTACTGCCCAGGCCCCACTCAGATCAATTCAGTCACAATCTCTGGGGGTGAGACTAAACGATCAGTACTAAAACCAAAACAAAACAATAACACCAGTGGATTTTAATGGGGAGCCATTTTTAGTGCTCTTAAAACCTCTACTACCTTTAAGTTTACACAGTTGCATAGGATAGCTGTAATTATAGTAATAGATAACTGTTATTATTGGCAAACATCCAGTGAGTGTGTATTACATGACACTGCTAAACATTTTGCATGCATTATCCCGTGTCTTACAACAGCCCTGTGAAAGAAGTATTACTCTTATCACATTTTTCAAGTGAAGAAACTGAGATATTCATGTTATTTCTTCCAAGATTAAGTTTTGCAAGAAAGTGAATGTGTTGGGTTCAAATCCAGGAGTCACTTGACTCAAGATCTTCGACTATTTGACCAGAACTAAATGAAAATTACAAAACAACAGCAGAGGAGATCAAGATGAGATGGCTGTTTTGTAGTGGCAGGGGCATGCGAGGTGGGAAGTGCTAAGTCAGGTTGGAAGAGTATGGTAAGGCTAGCCTCGTTCGTTCCCCAGACTCATATTCAAATTTGTGAGTGCTTTTTAGATGGAGCCATTAATTTACTCTTGAAGAAATATCCTTTGGTCGGTAAGTTCCTGCTGTGCCATATTTTGTTACTTAAAAGAACAGGTAAAAGACTCAACATGGAATATGAGACAGATGGCCTCTGCTAAGGGACATTTCTACTTATGAAGTGGGCTTGCCAATTTCCAAGGCTCTGATGTGCTTATAATTCACACTCTCTCTTCTTGGCTTGGCTCCCCAGCCCATCTCCCAGTGCCTGCATATTTAAAGCAGGCCCGATCAGGGGGAAATTGCAGGTAAAAGAACTCCACTGCCTGGTGATGCGATGGTCATTAAAACATGGTCATTGACCAAATCTCTTAATGCACAGAGTTCTTCGGTTGGCTTACAAACACACTTTTGAGAGGATTAACTGCAAAGCATGTTTAATGGAGGGCAAATCACTCTGTCTCAAGCACCACAAATGGAATGCAAGTTTTACATCCTGGGAAGCTTTCCTGGGAGGAAATGTCTATCATATTATGCCATAGAGGTCGTTCGTTGTCATTCAACATCAGAAATGCCACAGTGCATACATTTGGGCATTTAGTTCTTGTTTAGCAGATTCCTGAAGAAACAAAGTGGTGAGGAAGAAACACTGTAAATTAAGCTGTCAAGTCCATGTGTTTAGTTCAATGTAAATATGCATATCCTCTATCATTAAAAGTTGAGTGTTGCTCTCCACTGCTGGAGGAGGCATTTTATGTTAGTTTGTAACTTTGGTTTTCTCTTATCCAGAGTTTGCCTTTTCAAACTTAACACACTTTTCCTGAAATCGTAAGTATTCAGGGACCAGTTTGCGTGCATTTGTTCATCCATTTATTCATGCATCCATTTATTCTGTTAAAAACAAGACAGCGCACCCAATATGAAGTCGCTTATGCTAAGCCCTACGTCACAAACTGAGACTCAACTTACTTACAGTTTTGGCTCTCCCAGAAATGGAATCTAAAACCAGTCGATCAGGAATCGCCGGATCAGTACTAGTTAGATTATTTGCCTGATGGACCCCTGCCATTCCCTAAAGGAAAGTGACCTTGCAATAACCAACCCTCTCTTTTGCCTAGCTTAATTTCCTAGTTCCCGCTCCCTTCTGCCTATAAAAGTCTTATTTTGTACAGCTCCCTGAAGCTCCCTTCCATCTGCTAAATTGGTTGCTGCCCAGTTCGAATTGATTTTTTTGCTCTAACTCTTAAACCTTTGCGCATGCCTCAGTTTACCTGTCAACAATTCATTTATTGATCCTTTGAAAAAATATTTATTGAATGCCAATTGAGTGCCAGTGCCACCTTCATGTTTTAGTGTGGCTAGGATGGCAGTTTTCCTAACGCTTGGATAGTATTTTCTGCCTGAGTTCCCTCCCAAAGATGAATAACTGTGCATTTTCTACACTATAATTATCAAACGTGCATCTGTTTATTAAACTTATATTATAAAAGATACAGCATTTTAAAAGGCTATTTAATTATAACTTGTAAAGTTTGCCAGTCTAAGTTAAAACACTTCCCTTGTTCACTGTTTGATAACTATGATAATGCCTGGTCTTCCTCTCTCTTAACTTTTACATCTTTAGAAAGAGACACCTTTGGCTCCTTTTTCTCATCTGCTTGCTGTGGTGTTGAACTCCCTGAGCTCCTCCTGGCTTTACTGCTCTGTGACTTTGCTTTGATTTAAAGTCCTCACAGCTTCTTCATTCACAACAGGACTGCAGCTTCTCTCTCAGCCTGTTTCCATCAGCTGCCAGAGGGGGAGTCCTGTTGGGGGATGGGGAGGGGAGAGGATGACACAGCATCTCCCCTCCACTTCCTTTCCTTGCATTTATCTTTCACTCTCTTCACGCGCTCGCGCTCGCGCTCGCGCTCTCTCTCTCTCTCTTTATCCTCCCACCTTCCCTCCTCCTTTCCTATTTCTCTCTCCTCTCTTCCCCCTCTCTTTCTTCTTGCTTGTTTACTTTTCTACTAGGCAGGGAAATAAAAAGAGGAGGAAAAACATCTTTACCAAGTTGTTTTAGGTGGATAAAGTAATTTTCTCATTGTCTCCCACGACCTTTTCTTTTTCTCTCTCTAAAGTAGGAGTCCCCAACCCCTGGGCCATGGACAGGTACCAGTCCCATGGCCTGTTAGGACCCAGACCGCACAGCAGGAGGTGAGTGGCGATTGAGAGAAGCTCCATCTGCGTTTGCATCCACTCCCCAGCACTAGCATCACCGCTTCAGCTCTACCTCAGATCATCAGGCATTAGATTCTCATAGGAGCACCGGTCCCTGTGCCAAAAAGGTTGGGGACCACTGCTCTAAAGGAATAAATGACTTTATTCCTTTTAACTCTCCCACCTCAATCCCTTTCCACTTTGATTAACTTGTTGAGTGGAAGCAGTGGAGCTGGATACAACTTCACTTACAGATAATACTTTTCTTTGTAGTCCTAACAAGAGGTTACCTACACCAAAATTTCCAAACAACCTTAATAATAGAGTTACTCAGAAACAGGGTTTTGTTTTTTTTCACAGTCCACTGCCATTCACACAGAGCAAAACACACTATATTAAACAGTATCCTAAAGCAAGATTTCAGCTGTTTTCCTTGCACTCATTATCAATGTTAGGATGTTTTCCCAGTAATATTGCTGAATTTCTGTTGCTCTATCCACAAGGTGCAGCTCAGCTCCCCGTGAGATCAAGCATATGTCTTGACAAAGTGGTAAAGAGGGAAACTAGGAGGGCCACTTAAAAATCACCAGTGGGAGTTTTAACTTACTCAAGCAACAGTGTTGACACCATTTGGTCATTTGTTCGTCATGAAAATATCTCTAAACAATCTGGATTTATAATGTATGATTTAATAAGTTTGTACTTGAAATAAAATAATTCATAATTGTAAACAGTATTTTGACTGCTGACTAAATTTTAACATACCTGATATTGAAATCTTATTCATTGGTTTAAATCACAGATATATTTTTATTTCGAAGTGGAACATTTTAAAATGTGAAATATCGTATATGAGCAAATTTTAAAATCCTTGTAAAGTTGAAAACATTACAATTGAATTCGAATAATCATCTTAAACTTTTGTGCCTTTTGATTTGTCCCAAGAGAAAGAAAAATGTGTTTTAGTGAAAGAGCTAGAAATGTTATAAAGTACTATATTCCTTTGGGTCACTATTCTTGGCACAGAGTGGGTACCCATTAACATTTTTATTTAAACTTTTTTTTTACTAAAAAAAAATTCATTTGTTTTGGGTAAAACATTTCTAAGAAATCTGTAGCTTTTTCTTCAACCCGATAACTCTGAAAATTGGGGGGACCGATTTTTTTTACACCGGGAGCCACAAATTCCCTAGAATTTGCAGTGTTTTAGCGCAAAGGAGGGAATAAAAAGGGAGCATTTGAAACTGTCAAAGTGTGAATGACACATGTAAGGTACGTTCATCTGGCACAGTAACACTTTGCATTTTTTTTTTTTTATCACGCCACACTTATTCAGTTTCCATCATTTTCAAAATGTGGCATTTTAATATAGGATTTTATGACTTCGAGGTTTTGCCCATTTATAGACATCTATTTTGATACTGCACAATAAAACTCTTCATGGGCTAGATTGGAAACTTACGTTACGCTCCTGTTAAGACCGCCCCTCCCCTGGTTCTCTTGGAAAGGACAGCAGGATAGAAGAGCAGTCCTTGGGGTTAATTCTTTGGTGAGCACACCAGGGGCACTCCTACCATCTCCCATCCTGTCCCTCCTCATCTCCATCCACAACTTTCCAAAGAAGAAGGCTGTAAATAGAACTGCTCTTCCATCTCCTCGGGACCAAGTCCATGATATCTTACATTCCCCCCGTCACCACCAACCAAGTAGCCAGTCTTCCCAGGTCCCTCTAACTGCCCAGATCTTTTGCACATAAGGGTTTGTTTATCTCCTGCTTCCACTCGGCTTCCCATAGCCTCTTCACTCCTCAAGCCCTTCCACTCTGCCCACTAGAGAAGCCCCTTCTCTTATGAGTATTCCCTTTAACTTCTTCATCTAACTCAGGCTTTGTCAAATTCAGCGCTGTCCTGTGCACTGTGAGATGTTTAGCATCATCCCTCGTCTCTCCCCACTAGAAGCCACTAGCATTCCCCAGCCCAAAAATGTCTCCTCCTTTCCCCTCAAAAACTAAAGCTCCTGTGAAGCATATGCCACCATCTTACTAGCCTTTTATTCCACTACCAACCTGTTGCTGTATCTGCACACGTCCTAGTCACCTCCCCTCTTTTGATAAAGATTTTAGCAGTGGCTTCCTCCTTCCCTCTCCACTACTGCCCTGGTGATTAGTCTAACAGGTGTGAGATCAATGGAATCAAATATTTAAGCTAATTTCCTTCTTTCGTTCTCACTCTACATCCCTCATCAAGTCTTGTCAGCTCTACCTTTCAAATAGATCACAAGTTTGACCTCTAGCCATTATTCATCCCCGCCACCCTCCGTGTAAGCCGCCATCATCTCCTGGACTACCACAATAAGCCTCCTAACAGGTTTCTCTGCTTCCACTTTTACTTGTGCAGAGAATCTGCTTCACACATTAGATAAGGTAACCTTTTGTAAATCAGATTATGCCACTTTCCTACTCAAAATTCTTCAATGAGTTTCCATCACATTTAGAGTGAAAGTCCATTCTTAAATGTCCTGGGGAGAGCTGAACCCTATTTAGTCTATTTCTTATCACTCTCCTCCTCCCTCACTTTGTTCTAGCAACACTGGCCTTCCTGATGTTTATCAAACACACCTGGCTCATTTCAGCTCCTTGGCCTTTGCATTTGCCGATTTCTCCCTACTTGAGACATTTGCATGTTTGGCTCCTTCACCAGGCAGTGTAGGTGTGTCACATGGAAGCAAGCACTGCATTAGTTCCACTCCAATTAAAGAAATGCACTGGACTTGCTTTACTGACCTCCTGTGTTAGATCCTTAGGGAACTTTGAAAAATACAACTTGGGAATTGCTAGCATTCCTTGGGATTTTATCATTGAGGTGATGGCTACATTTCCCTGAACCTAACTGAAACTCAATGACACACCCCTTGGGCACTTTGAGAACTTTGCCTGTGCTTTTGTGACATAAATCAGGCAATGATAAGTCAGTCTCCAGAGAATGTTCATAATCTCATATACCAATCAAGTAATGCGTTTTACAATCCTGCCTTATTTGACAAAAATTCCTTTTTGATCCTATCCAGTTCTTCTGCTCGGGGAGACTTGAGGTGACTCAGTGAACTCATTTTGGCATGACACTATTCCTCGTTGCCTGGTGAGCAATAAACTTGGCTTTGATCTTTCAGCTCTGCTGGTCTGGTTATTTCAATATGACAGTGCCTTAATGATATCATTTTTTCCCTACCTCACTGTTTTATTTTAGTCTTTTTGCTTTAACATTTCTAGGAGCTCTGGCACTTAGCATTGGTCTCTTTGTTTTCCAAAACCCCTTTGTGGGAACATGTGTATTCCTTTCTGAAAGAGAAAGGATTTTACTGATGTGGATTTGGGAGAAGACTGTTTTAGATAGTTTGTTCTTCTGAAAAATTATACAAAAACAGATTCCTGAA
>NW_006435837.1:1464359-1467122 GCF_000325575.1 Pteropus alecto | reverse complement strand
CCCCCCCACAAAACAAAACCCCTAAACTTTAATTACTATAGCTATTTATTTTGGTTCTTCTCTGTGGGTGAGATTTACATTAATTAGAGTATAATGAAGCCTGCCCTTTCAAACAAATTTATTCCTTTGTTTGCGCTTATTTGAGCAAACCAACCGCACTGTCTGTGAGCACGCAAAAGGGAGGCTTTGAAAACTGGCTTTACAGAACCAGACCCCTAGACCTGACTTTCCCAAGACGCTTGCAGCTTTGCCCACTTGAGATTTGTGAACGGAGACCTGTGTTTTTTTGTCTTGTTTTTCTCCTTGCAGAAGAGACAGATTTTCTCAGAAAATATTTCCCTCTCTGCGGCTTTCTGGTTAGTATTCAGGCCACCACCTCTGTTATCAGACGGTGGCAACAAAGCTTTTCTGCCTGAATCTTCAGTGAGGTGGCGGGGGAATGGATTGCACAGTAATGAGCTGTTTTTGCAGGCTTCCTTCGGGAGCCTTTTCTTATATCCCTTGGCAAGAGGAACTAATTCAAAACAGCAACCCTACCCTTGGGCATCTCAAATTCACAGAATTTCAGCTGACTTGACAGTAAGAGGGTCTCCCTGAAAATCAGTTCTGTAAATCAGAGCTTCGTTCTTCAAGGAGAGGGGTGACTACAGGGTTTCTGGAACCTAATATAAGACCTTTATCCCTATCACTGTTTTCAAGTCAACCGAAGATGGTAGGGAGCGTGCCGGGAGCTGCTTTTCTTTCCTGATTATGCTGTTTTCATCCTCTAAGCAGCATGAACCGAGAGTCTCAGAACATTTCCTCCCAGAGAGGCAATCATGGACTATTTTACTCTTCAGGAACTTGACCAAATAGACAGTCTTCTTGAGGGCAGGGCCAGGGAATTTTCTCTCTATACCTCCAGTAGCTAACACAGTGCTCGACATTTAGTAGACCCTCAGTGTATGCCTGATGAATGTGAAATGAATGGTTGATGGGGCTAGTAGTGGCTGTGCTGATTCTGTTTCCCTAGCAGTCATTGCTGCTGCCTTACTCATGTCCTGTGTTCAGGTTTTACCTTGCACGTGCTTCCATTTCCTTTGGCTCCAGCCTCTGGCTCTCTTCCATGTTCAGCCATTAGTTGTTCTTTTCATCTAGTCTCTTTTCCCTCAGAATATGGTGACTCTCTATCCCTCTACTCTTCTCAGCCTCCACCCTCAGAAACCTGTTACACACACACACACACACACACACACACACACACACACACACACACACACTTTTATGGCCAGTCTCCAGCTCTGCAGGTTTCCTCATTCTTTTGTAGGTTTCAATTTCCTTCTCTCTCATCCTTGCATCTCTCCCTTCACCTTCAAGGTTCTCCTCATTCTTTTGTCCCAGACTGACCCTCAATAATTCCAGGTTCTGCCCTGTCTTCCACCTTTTCTTATCGGCCATTCATATTCCTTCAGTGGCTTTCACCCCTTCATCCCCTGGCCCTTCCCTTTATTTACATATATCTTGATTTGCTGGAGGTTAGAATTGAGAAAGAGTGGTCTTTACCTTTCAGATTTACACTAAGAAGTGGAATACCCAAGCAATAATAGTTTTAGGTTACAATGGTAGAAATGACATATGTTCCTCTTGAGTGTGTAGGATGATTGTTAAGAGGATAAAGCTGGATAAAGCCGTAGTTTTTCATTTAACCTAGTGATTCTCAACCAGGGGCAATTTTGCTGCCAAGGGGCTATTTGGCAATGTCTGGAGACATTTTTAGTTGTCACAAGTCGGGGCTGGGGAGAAGGGGTGATACTGCCATCTAGTGCATAAAACCCAGGGATGCTGCTAAATATCCTGCAGTGCATAGGACAGCCCTACAACAAAGAAATACAGAGACAAGAATGTCCATCGTCCCTGGGTTGAGAAATCCTGATTTCCACATTGTTCTCCTTTGTTCTTCAGGCTCTCCTCTGCCCTGGCTTCTGATGCCCTGGGTCCTCACAACCTAATCTTGTCTCTCGTGTCCCATGGCTCAAATTGTTGTCTTCCCACTGCCTGGAGAGCACTGCATGCTTGGTTTTCATCTCGATAGTGAAAGCCAAATATGAACATTCCCCAGTTCATGACATCACAACAAGTGAGAACAGGAAGGGCCTTCAGAAGTTATTCTTTTATCCACCTTCTGATTCTTTAGAGGAAAAGAGGACAAGTAACTTTGCTAAGGTGTCACAACTACTCAGGGGGCTTGGCTGGGGGTCCCTACTCCCAGCTTTCGTCTCTTTCTACACATTCACTGCTTTTGGTCAAATAAAAGAAATACAAGCAACCTGCCTGGGCATGGACAGGAACCAGAGTGATTAGTATCATTAAAATAAGGACACAATTATGTGCTTCCAGATTTGTTTTTCTGGACTGAACCCTCTAGTGTTCTCTGAAGGGTCTCTATCAGATGCAAGATGTAGCTGATGCACCTTCCTGTTCTCTTCCTGTTCTGCTGTGACTTGAGCAGGTGAGACACAATTCTAGGCAGGTTGTTAGGAACAACAGCTTTAGGTAGGCAGACCTGTCACCTCCTTTCATCTTATGCCAAATAGACAGCTACGTACTTGATCAAGAAGTGCCTGAATCTGGGGACAGAGAAGAGCACAAACACAAACTTTCTGCAATCAGGAGTCAAAATTTGAGACAATTACAAGGCAATTTGGGCAACTTCCATGTCTTCACTCCCTCACCTCTCCCCAAACAACCACATTTTATCACTGAGGAAAGGGATGTTTTGGTTGG
>NW_006435837.1:1455621-1464290 GCF_000325575.1 Pteropus alecto | reverse complement strand
TGGCTGTGTATGTGTATAAAAATGCATATTGCTGGGACTCTCCTAGACCCACATTTACCACCTCTGAGGAGTGCCGGCCCGTAAGCGCACGGCAACTGGGGTTAGAGCAGACATTGCAGAAGCTGCAAGCAGCAAGCACACGAAGCAGCAGACTGTGGAGCAGCTGGCCGTGTCTGGCCAGTGTGGGTCCCGGGGCTCGGAGACTAAGAAAATCTACCGAAAAAAAAGAAAAAGGAAAAAAACCCCACAAAAACGCAGCTCTTTCTGGTGACCTCTCATGGCCATAAGGTGACTGAGTTTACTTGGGGTTTTGAAGATATAAAGGCCACAACTTACAAGGGAGGGATCAGGCTTTGCTCCTGTTTTGAATTTTTAAAGGGCTAGAACAACCTGCTTCTGCTCTTCTTTCATCTTTTGGATCCCCTCTTAGGAGACCTCTTAAAGAGAGTCCTTTCCTTGAGGGCTGCTTTTTACCCAGTTCTCCAAGGGCCCTCAAGGCGCCCACTCATTGATCCATTTTGAACAGGTATCAGTATGTTTTAATGAAGAGAGTTCACAGGCCTTGAGCACATTCTTCATTTTAACAGTGATGCTCACTGGTTTTTGACTTTCCTCCAAGCATGAATAATTTTCCAGGGGTGATGACACTTTGTGCAACTAGCCACATATCCTGGAGTTGTGTCTCTATTTATCCACTTGTTTTTTGTAGGACCAAGTTTGGGCTTACTTCTTTTCCTCTTTCCAAAACCCTTAGTCATTTGCAAAGTGGAAAATGCTGTGCTTTCTTGCTACTGCACTATATAAGAAGCACAGTGTTTCCTTAACCACGGGCCATACATATTCTGATTTCCTTTCAGAAAGAGAGGCAGAGCACACATTTCTGTTTTGTGCAAATAATCTGCATAATTATATGACCTTAGTTGATCGTTACTTTATTTTTTTATTTTCAAGAGGGGAGGAAAGGAATGAATAAAGCTATGGTACCCAAGCTAGCTTTACAAACTCCCCAGAAGCCCATAAAACAAATTTTGAAATTTTGAGACCAATCAGGTCCACCAGATAGCCACTTATTCTCTGCTTCTCATATACATCTTTACCTAAGGGCCTTTGCACTTGCTGGTTCATGGCCATGCATGCTCTTCATCCAGATGACCATTTGGCTAGCCCTGTTCCCCTGTTTCCTTCAGCTCTCTGCCCAAAGATCTCTTTATGGAGGCCTCCTTGACCATCCACTATAAAATAGTACTCTCTCTTCTACCCATGATTCTCCTTCTTCTCCTCTCCCCTGCTTCAGTTCTCCCCATACCACTTTTACCCACCTGACGATTTATATACAGAGTAGCTGTTTGTTTTTTTTGTGTGTGTCTTCCTCAGCAAAGGTAAATTCCATGAGGGCAGGGTCTTGTCCATTTGTCCGCTGCTATAGGCTCAGCACTTATAACAGTGCCTGAAATAGTAGAATCGCAAGCAATACTGGATGTGTAAATGGATGGATGGATGGATGGATGGATGGATGGATGGATAGATGGATGTAAAAATAAGGCCCAAATTACTATCTTCTTTTAATTTAAATTCCCCAGAATGAACATGCCTGTAATGAGAGAAGTCATGAGTTATAGGAGTCTAAAAAATGGTGGACCTCCTCCAACCCACCTTGAAGACTGTGGGGATAGTTTCTCTTCACTAGCAACTGCAGTTCCCAGAAACCATAGGAGAGGTTTGAAACAAATAACAATGATAACCAGTCCTTTACTTTCATTGGTAGAAAGCTTTATATCAAGTAGGTATAGCAGAAGCTCTGTTTCTGTCTACTGAGTCAATATTTCAATCTCAATGTTCACCATAAAACTCCCAACTTTTATGAAGAAAACTGGGTAAGGCATTAAACTAAATACAAGTGTCCCTTGCCTCCATTATTAACATTACTTCTCGTGAATATGTTACAAGCCATGTGTACATATCTTTCAATAATGCCACTTTTTTCACATATATAAAGAATAGAATGATATGTATCCGTATTTAGAATATATGTAAATATATGTAAAATACAAAATTAATACACATAAATACTTACTATATATATCCTCTCACTCCTGCCACACAGACACTAATGTAAGAAACAGGAGGGGCAAAATTTGTAGGATTTATTTTGGTGTGGTGGTTGACCTTTTCTCTCTTAAGACTGGATAACTGAAATCCAGGCTAGAATCAATAATTAGTAACTATTCTTGCCAGAAAGTTGTAATGACCCATTTATAACCTTTTCCAGTCTTATTCAACTTCATGGAATGTCGAATTCTAGTAGTTCTGAAGCCTGTCAGACCATCAGAACCACCTGAAGAGTTACACTTGAGTTTCTCCACCTCGGCACTATTAATATTTTAGGTCAGCTCATTCTCTGTCAGGGGGCTGTTCTGTGCACTGGAGGAGGTTTAGCAGCATCCCTGGACTCTACCCACTTGTTACTAGTACCCCCCTCCCCCGTTATGATAACCAAAACTGTCTCCAGATGTTGCCAGTTGTCCCTCAGGGGGCAAAATCTTCCCCCAGTTGAAAACCATTGAGTTAAACCGACAAGACAGACTCTCGGGGATTCTGATTCGGTAGGCTTGGGGCGGGGCCTGGGCATGTGTGCCACCCCAGGTAAGAGTGCCAGCCAGCCAGAGTTGAGAACCACTGCTCAGTTTATTCTCTCTGGTGATGACAACACATTCCTCATGCTGAGGTCCTGGCAACGATCCAGTTTCCAACTAATGGAAAGTGGAGTGACAGAAAAATATATATGTAGAGGAAAAATAGAGAAAAGACAGTTATTGCTATTTCTCTTTCTTCTTTTGCTCTCCCTGAGATGAGAGACGGTGACTCTTGACAAGAACCAAATTGTCAAGTGACAAAATTGGAAGCGGTCTACTGTTACCCATGAAACAAAGAAATAAATATAAATGGAAGCGTGTGCTTTTATCAGTCCATGGGCACCTGGGCACTCTCACTGATACTACAGGTGAAACCTGGGTCTTTTGCAGTAAAGGCGGCACTGCAAGAGTAAATGCTCCATGTCACAGTGACAGATTTTAGCACAATCTCTGAGAATGTGGGCAATGTTTATCTAAAACGGAATGGCAACTCAGAAGACATTGGTCTAGCATTTGACCTGTTAGCCATTCATTTTGATGTGGCACTTTTTAAGGCATTCCTTCCATTCTTGTGAGTCTCTAAAATCATGACCCGATATATAATGGCCACATATTTTTCGTCTCCAAAAGTGGATGGTCAGAGTTAGCATTATGGAGATGTAGAATTCATATACATCTAGATCATTCTTATGTATAGTGTCTCTCTTTTTTCTCTGTGTCTCTTTTCTGTCATAAAAAATGTGAGATTTTTTTTTGAGGTTGAACCATACGAAATTGCCGTTTTTGTACATTAAAGATGAGCATATTGGCAATTTCATATAGCTAATTCTAACCATATCTATATTTCCTCCTTCCTGTCCCCTTCTCTGTCTGTCTCTCAGTCTCTTTTCATGGCTCCATTCTCTATTTTCTTGCCTTTGCAAACACATGTGGAATGACCAGAATACCAGCTGTGAAGTGGAATAGCTATTACTGGGAAAAAAAATTAAGAAAAAGAAGAGGTTTCAAATTTCAATAAGTGTTAATTTGAAAACCCACTGATGCACTTTGTGTATCTGGAGCAGAGGTCCTGTGGTCCAGCATAAGCAATGGTGTGTAAAATTCTTGCTTCTGCTAAATGGACCAGGTCTATGAGAATGTTGATTTGTTTGTGCCATCATTCCTGCATGCGAATAGTGTTGCTTTTTTTCTTTTGGGGAGCTTTCAGATTCAAAGGGACTTTTTGGGGTGTGGAGATACAGTATAGAGGGATTGTTAAAAGAGTAGTGACCTTAAGACCGTGGCGGGAGGAGCAAAAATCTCTACATTTGTATTATAGCCAATAAAGCAAACCTGGATGAACAAGCTTTGTCATACTGCCCCATTGATGATCCAGGGGCCTGGTATCCAATTTCCCATCAAACCTTGCCTTCTGGATGAGAGCTTGGGCTCTTGCAGCATCTTTGTGAGATTCTATAAGTGGACCTCATTGACTGTCCTTACCCTGCTTGCCTACCTCACTTTTGTTTTCTAGGTCTCAAATGGAATCTGTCACCATCTCATGAATATTATACCTCAAGTCATAATGCCTTTGTTCCTCTGTGAGTAACATGCTTTCTTTTTCTTCATCTCTTTATCCCTTATACACATGCATGTGTGCATTTACACATAGTTCATGTAACAGTATTTTTAGTAATTTTTGTTTTAAATATTATGTTTGCCTGTTGTCGTAATTTGGATAATACAGAAAAGTATAGAGAAGAAAATTATAATCACTACTACTCCAAAATACTGTTAACATTTTAGTGCATGTTCTTATCATGTTTAATGTATATGTATTGCATTGAGGTCATAGTATATATAACATTAAAACATGATCTATTCACTTAAAATCATCTTTAGAGTATTTTCCCATCGAATATTTTTTGAAAAGATACTTTTAAATATATGTACAGTATTCCATGATATATATGTGTATGTGTGTGAATGTGCATGTAAACATATACATGTGTGTATATATATGCACACACATATATATGCATGGTTTATCAGCTATTGTATTATTAACTTAGATTGTTTCCAATAGTTTGCAAATTATAAATTATGCAACAGTGGACTTTCTTCTATATATGTCTTTTGTACCCTTCATTATTTTGTAAGAATAAGTTTCTAGAAATTGTATTACTGGGTTAGAGGGTATGACCTTTATCAAAGCTCTTGATATATATTTCCAAATTACTTCCTAGAAAGTTTGCATCTATTTTTTCAAAATCAGTATAAAGAGGTGCTTTTTTTCTCTATATTTTCCCCAATTTGATTGGGAGAAAATCTTATTTAAATTTGCACTTTGTTGATTTCTAGAACTGAACTCTTTTCATACATTTACTTGCTATTTGTATTTCTTTTATGAATTGTCTATGTATGGACTTTATTCTAAGGGCAATGGGAAGACAGTGAAAGGTTTTAACTAGGGGAGTGACAAGATTTGATTAATATTTTTAAAAGCTCATTCTGCTAATAGTGAGGTTAATAGATAAGACTGTGAACAGCGGAATGAGTTAGACTGTTAGTAATTCTGGTAAGAGATGATACTGACCAGCCCTAGAGTGATGGTAATAGTACTGAAGAACACTGGATGGATTCAAGAGATATTTAGGAGATAGAATAATCAGGCAATTATTGGACGTGGGTGATCAAGGTCAGGGACCAGTTCAGGGTTTCTCAACCTTGGCACTATTGACATAGCACTGTTGGCTGGATCATTTTTTATTGTGGGGGCTGTTCTGCACATTGTAAGATGTTTAGCAGCATTCCTGACCTCTCCATGAGATTTCAGTAACCCATATAGTCCTCCCATCCCCCAAGTTGTGAGAATGAAAAATGCCTCCAGACATTGCCAAATGTCCTCTGGGGCAGGGAAAAAATTATACCCGGTTAAGAAGCACTGGACTAGTCAATGATGACTTCTAGGATTTGGGCTTGGGTAACCAAGAATGAGAACTTGGGAAAAGGAGTAGTCATCAGTGAAGGTGTAATCACAATTCAGTTTTAGACATATTGCTATGAATTAATTGTGGAGAGAACAGGAGCAGGCAGGCAGTTATAATAGTTTGAGCTCTAAAGATCTGGCCTGGATATATAGACTTGGGAGTTACTGGCATATAGATGATGAGAATGAGTAAAGCGAGAAGAGAAGAGAGCTTGGGACAGAAAGAACATGGAGGATCATTTACGTTAAGAAAGAAGAAAAATTGACAAGGGAACTCACAAGGAGTTTTCAGAAAGGTGGGAGGAAAACCAGAACTGTGGGGTGTCATCGAGAGCAAAGTAAGAGACTTAGAAGTAGCAGAAGCATTTAACTGAGTCAAATGCTGCAAGAGGTCAATTAAGGTAAAGACTGAGGGGTGCTCACTGCAATTAGTGACCAGGAAATTCTTGATCATTTTGGCAATAGCTGTTTCAGTTGAGTGTTGGGGTCAGAAGTCCGACTGAAGTTGGTCAAGTGGTGATTGGAAATCCACGGAGTAAAAGCAGACAATCTGAACCATTCCTGAAGAAGTTTTGCTGACAAAAGGAAGAGACGGGGTGGTCGATGGAGAATTAGATGGGATTGAAGGAAGATTTCTTTATTTTCATTTTTCAAATTAAACTTTTTATTCTGAAATATGTATCGATTCACATGCAATTGTAAGAAGTAACACAGAGAGACCCATGTACTCTTTATCCATTTTCCTCTCAACAGCAACATCTTGCAGAACTATATTATATCATAACCAGAACATTGACATTGACACAATCCACTGATCTTATTCTAATTTTCCCAGTTTTACTTGTACTTGAGTGTGTGTATGTATTTAGTTCTATACAATTTTGTCACATGTGTAAGTTTGTGGCACCATAGTTAAGATACAAAGCATTTCCATCATCACAAGGATCCTCATGTTACTCCTTTATAACCACGTTTACTCTCTTCCCACCCTGACCTTAACTCCTGACAACCATTAATCCATTCTCCATTTCTATAATTTCATCATTTCAGAAATGTTAGTGGAATGCAGTATATAACCCTTTGAGATTGGTCATTTCACTCATCAAAATTCAGTATATAACCCTTTGGAATGCAGTATATAACCCTTTGAGATTGGTCATTCCACTCATCAAAATTCCCTGGCAATTCATCCAAGTTATTGTGTGTATCAATGATCCTTTTCCTTTTAACTGCTGAGGAGTATTCCATGGTGTGGATGTACCATTGTTTGTTTAACCATCCACCTACTGAAGACCATCTAGGTCGTTTTTAGTTTTTGGCTATTACAAATAAAGTTTAGTTTAAGAAACTGCTAAACTGTTTTCCTCAGTGACTACCATTTTACATTCTACCAGCAATGTTCTGATTGGGCGTTTTCTGCTACCTGGTCTTCTAAATCACTGATTTGATCTTGTACTTCATCTGTTCTGCTGTTGATTCCTTCCAGTATATTTTTCATTTAGTTATTGTATTCTTTATTTCTGACTGATTCTTTTTTATGATTTCTATGTCTTTTCTTAATACTCGTTATCTCTTTGTTTAAGTTCTCACTAAGTGCTTTAAGCATCCTTATAACCATTATTTTGAACTCTGTATCTGGTAGATTGCTTGCTTCCATTTAGTTTAGTTGTTTTTTTTTTTTTTCTGGAGTTTTCTCCTTTCTTTCATTTGGGACACATTTATTTAATCATTTCGGCTGCCTCTCTATGCTTGTTTATATGTGTTAAGTAGATCTGCTTGTCTCCCAGTGTTAGCCAGGTAGTAGATGTGTGTAATAGGTGTCCTGCGGGGCCCAGTGATGCAGTCTCTCTGGTCACTTGAGTCAGATGTTCCAGGAGTGTCCCTTGTGTGGGTCATGTGTACCCTCCTATTGTAGTTGAACCTTAATTGCTGTTGGGTCATCAGTGGGTGGGATTGACTCTCAGGCTGACTGGTTGTAAGGATTGGCAACAATCATAACATATGAGCTGCTGTGTGAGGGCCGAATCCAGGGATTGAGATTCACTCCAGTGGGATCTTGTGTCTGACAAGACCACACTTTGGGTGTGCTGCTTGTGGGGCTAATCAAGTAGTGCTCTGTTATGTTTTGAAGCTGGCCACTGGATGTGCTGATTTTGCGGTCTCTTGGGAGGGACTCTTGTGCAGGCCAAGATCAGCTTCTGCCCGCAATTGGTCTGGGGCTACCTGGTGGGAGCTACAAAGCAATCTGTGGTTGGTCACTGCCTGTGCTGGACCTGGAGGTGTGTGGGAGAGGCCACACAGTGAACTGTTATCAGAGGCCGGCTGTTATCAGTACCAAGCTTGGGGCAGCTCAACAAAAGGCCCAGGGAGCCCCAAGGCCTGCTACTACCTGCCAGCTTTTCATAAGGCTCAGCCACTGATAAAGCCTTGGGTGATAACAGGTGGTATGGGGGTTGTATGGGGTGGGATCTCAGGGAGTCATCAGCCTGGGGCATGTAATGTTCAATGAGATAATGCTGATTCAGATTTGGCACCAGTGCTGAGCTTAGGGCCGCTCCACGAAAGTCTCAGAGCACACTGAGGCCAGCTGCCACCTGCCTAGGGCCCATGGACCCCTGAGAGTTGTCCAAGAAAAACTGGAGCAAAGGCCAACAGTGGCTTCCTGTCAGCCATGAAAAACCCTCTAGTGATGCACAACTTGGGTGGGGCAGAGTCCTGGGTCTAAATGTTTTGGATAAGGAACTGGGGGCCTGTCTTTAGAACTTCAACATATTTATATATTTTCTTTGACTTATTTAACTGTTTTCAGTTTTCTCAACTTGATTATAAACCTCTCAAGAGCAGAATCATGTATTATGTGGCAACCCTCATACCACCTAGTATATACTGAACATAAAGTAAGTGCTAAATAAATAACAACTGGCTTGAATTTGTTGATTCTAATAAGATCTTGAGTAAAAGATTGGCATAATTCCATGCAATGATATTCGAGAAGAAAAGATGAATCGAAAACATTGCAAGGCTCTCAAAATTGCAATTCTTACTATAATACCCATAATCTCAAATAA
>NW_006435837.1:1452207-1455599 GCF_000325575.1 Pteropus alecto | reverse complement strand
TTGCTCTTCTTTGCCCTTGTTACACATTATATTTAAAGTACTGAAACCGCACCCTGTTTCCTCTCAACTTCTTAAGGACCTGTGCCCTATTACTCCCATATTTCTATTTGACCTCTCTTTCCTAATGGCTCCTTCCCATAAGCCTTTACATGTGCTCAAATATTCTGCATCTTAAAAAAAATGAATAAACCTTTTCAATAAATGGTTCTGGAGCAATTGGACATCCACAGCCCAAAAGCCAAAACCAAACCAAAACAAAAACCTTGACCCAAACCTTATACCTCAAACAAAAATTAACTCAACATGTGCCATGGACATAAATGTGAAACATAAAACTATAAACCTTTCAGGAATTACATAAAATCTTTGGGACCTAGGGCTAGGTAAAACATTCTTAGAATTGGCATCAAAAACATGATCTGTAAAAAGAAAAATTGATAAACTGGACCTTATCAAAGTTAAAAATGTTTGTTCTGTGAAAGACCCTGTGAAAAGGATGAGAAGACAAGCTATAGACTGAGGTAAAATATTTGCAATCCACATATGTAATAAAGGGCTAGTATCTACAGTACACACAAAACTGTTAAAACCCAATTTAAAATGGGCAAAATGGAAGAGTGGGTGATCGTCTCCTCCCATGAACACATTAAAATTACAACTAAAATACAGAACAGTGAACCTGGAGAACCAACGGAAGACTAGCTGAAAAGAAGTCTAAGTATATAAAGAAGCCACCTCAAGACTAGTAGGAGGGGTGGAGATGCAAAATGGGTTGGCCCCACACCCATTTTGCATGTGGCAGTCGAGAATTGGGAGGGATAACTCTGCTGCAGAGGTCCCCTCTAAATAGCAGTGGGTCCCAGCCCCACAGCAGGCTCCCCATCTTGGAGCACCAGTGCCAAGAAGAGCGGCAACGATAACATCTGGCTGTGAAAATCAGCCAGGATTATGTCTGTCCTTGTCAGATGAAAGGTGACTATAAACCTAGCATCTTCTTACAGAGCCCACACATAAATGAATACTGCTAATAGATCACGTCTGTGACCAAATTAATTTGAACCAAACTTAAGACAAAAAGCAAAAGTTCTGTTTTCTGAAATGTTTGGGTTCCAGGATTTTGGAAAGGGACCTTGAACCTGTTTCATGGGTATTAGCTAATATAGGAAAAGAAAATGAATATTTATGGTATAGATAGGAACTTCCCAATTTTTTTCAGCTATAAAATCTGAGATTCAAAACAGGAAGTAATTTGTTCAAATGTGTACAACTTAGCATCATCTGCAAACTTGTAAGAAATACAAATTTCAGGCCCCATCCTACACCTACTAAATAAAAAACCTTTGGGTTGGGCCACAGTTTCTGTGTTTTAACAAAATTCTGGCTATTTTGATGCATGTTAAAATTTTGAGAACTACTGACATAGCAAGTAGATGACAGATATAGGATTCAAATTCAGGTGCTTCTAATTCGAAATTCAATGTTTTTTTTTCATACTATTTTTCTTGCTCTCAAAGTAGAAACAAGAGATTGATACATACTCAGATGGTAACAGTGACTTCAAAGAAGGTATGCTGAAACATGCTTCACTTTAATCAAATAGATAAGAGCAAAATAATTTTGTAATATATACCACTAGAATTTTAGTCTGTTCCTTAATTATATCAAGAAGAAAAATAAGCATTGATAACTCTCTGTGTTTTCTCTATATTAATATCTTGAAGATGACACAATTTCTTTTGTAACTTCTTTAAGACTAATGTAGTAATCTAATTTAATTGTGAAAATTGTTAGGAGCTCTGTAAGGAAAAGAGGTTTTGAAATATTCCTAACATGGTTATTGACCTATTACTTGGTTCTTTGTTATAAACATATTTTACTAAGTTGATGTATCTTGCTTTTCTACTTTCAGCCCGATTCTTATTGTGCAAGTTGGAAAATTAAAAAAAAAATTCAACTGAAGACTATTAAAACATGCCTTTGCAAGCCAAATGATGGTTATTTGTGTGGTCCAGGCTCTACTTAGAGGGCAAGAATCCATATCAACCGGGAGATTATTGGTTTGAACCTAAAGGGTGAGTATAGGGCACAGAAGAAAGGGAGAAATTGAGGACACTGATCACTTTGTTCCTTATTCACTGACAAATAGGATGATTTAGTTCTGAGAGTGAACAGGTAGACATTAATATGGATGTATTTAGAATGAGACCTAGCAAAACATAAGCTTAATATGCCCTTAGGATGTGTTCCAATAACTCCCTGTCATATTGATCTCCTTCGAAAAGGAATACTGTGTTGGAAAATAAATCACTGTCGAAACAAAAGGGCAAAATGCTACGAAACTGAGTTCTTCTGACTGTTGTGAGTCAAGCTTTGTTTTAAGGGATGAAATGGATATAATCCAGTATCTTCTAATAGCAATTAATCATATCAGTTTAGGGCAGCTGTTCCAGTTATCGTTTGCTGCATAACTAATCATCCCAAGCTTTAGTAGCTTAAAACAATACCAACAATAATTATGCTCTCAAATCTGCAATTTGAGCAGGGCTCAATGGGGACAGCATATCTTCGCTCCATTCAGTGACTGATGGGACAGCTTGAAGGCTGTGGTCTAGAATTATCCGAAGGCATCCTCAGAGGTTTGGTTGTTGGCTAATCTATTAGCTGGAGCTTTCAGCTGAAACATCTACATGTGACTTCTTCCTGTGGCCTGGGCTTCCTCACAAAATGGTGCCAGAGGTCCAAGGGTGAATATCCAGAGAGAAAAGGCAAGATAGACGCTGCATCACCTTTTATGACCTAGATTCAGAAGTCATGCAGTTTCTATTCTATCCATTGAAGTTGCCGTAAAGTCTTGCCCAGGTTTGAGAGGATAGGAAATAGACGGTGCCTCTTGATGCAGTTGTGACAAAGTTCTGGAAGAGCAAATGAGGCCATTGCTGGAAAAGACAGTCACAGGAGCTTAAGAGCTACACCTCTAATTTTTTCTATTATTGTTTTTTAACTTCTTATTTTGAAATAATTTTAAGCTTACAGACAAATTGCAAAAATAGCCACGGCAATCTTGAGAAAGAAGAACAAAGTTGGAGGTATCACACTACCTGATATCACACTATACTACAAAGCTACAGTAATCAAAACAGCATGGTACTGGCATAAAAACAGATACATTGATCAATGGAACAGAATAGAAAGCCCAGAAATAAATCCACTATATGCTCACTTAATATATGAAAGGAGGTATAAGAATATACAGTGGAAGTAAAGACAGTCTCTTCAATAAATGGTGTTGGGAAAATTAGACAGATACATGCAAAAAAAAAAAGCTGGACCACCTTCTTACACCATATACAAGAATAGACTCAAAATGGATCAAAGACTTAAATGTAACACCT
>NW_006435837.1:1442077-1451391 GCF_000325575.1 Pteropus alecto | reverse complement strand
GTCACTTATATGCAGAATCTAAGGAACACAAAGAACAAACTAATCAAAAACAGACTCACAAATATAGTGAACAATTTGGTGATGGACAGAGGGGAGGGGAATTGGGGGGCTGAGAGAATGGGGTGGAAGGTTAAAGAAGTACAAATGAGTAGTTGATAGTCATAGGAATGGGGAGCATGGCATAGGGAATGCAGTTAGCATTAATATGATGGCTAGGTGGAGGGCCAGGAGCAATTGGGGGGGATCATTTTATGAACTGTATAGATGTCTAACCAATGTACTGTACATTTGAAACTAATTTAAATAAATAAATTTTAAAAAATAATACAGTTTCCACATACCCTTCATCCAGTTTCCCTTCCTGTTACATCTTACATAACCATAGAGCAATTATAAAAACTAAGAAATTAATCTTAGTTCAACCCTGTTAACAAAACTGTAGAATTTATTTGGATTGCAGTAAGTTTTTCCCTAATATCTTTTTTCTGTTTCAAGATATAACCCATGATTTCATATTACATTTAGCTTTGTCTCCTTGGTCTCCTCCATACTTAGAATTCTCTATGAGAGACCTATCTCTTCTCCCTGGTTTGTGTATTTATTCAGTTATCTGTTTATATCATCATGGACTCATGGATATTTACTTAATCTAGTTTTATATTCCAATGCTATCATTATTTTGTTGTTCAAGTTATTCCGACTTTGGCCATTGGCAGCTTTTTCAGGTTGACACCTAAGCCCTTTCAGTATGCCCTCAACCTTTTTTAAATTTCTGTTTCTTTTCAGCACTTCTTTACTTTCTGGCACCAAAACATGCTCCAGGTTCATCTTATATTTTCCTTGCCAAAGCCCTGGAATCAACTAGTTCTTCAAGGAGCCCTAGTTCCTTTTATTGGAGAATGGTACTTAGAAACCAATATTTGGGTGCTTAGATAAAATACCGCTACTGATGCGTCATACATATACACAGATCTATATTTATTTCTATATCTATTTATCTGTGTATATATATATATATATATGTGTATATATAGATCTGTATTATCTATATATCTTTTATATATGTATATATTTATCATGAGTCCATATAGATATTTCTGACTCTAGGGTTTACTCTAGCCTTCCCCCTTTCTTTGTAATTTCTTGCTCTGACAGTGAGAACCTGGCCCTCATTATCTGCAATATATTTACTTATTTCACTCTTTGAATGCAAATAGTTTCAAAATTGCTAACCCATAACCCTGTGAGAAACAAATTTACCAACTGGAGTATAATGTTTGTATACTGCATTTTGTCTTTAGCCTTAGCAGTATCTAGTCGAAACGCTGTTTTCCAAAGTAATTTAGGTCAGCTCCTTTTTTCCTCACTACCTTCAGGGTGGTTATGTGATTCATTTGTAATATAGTTTGATTTGTTATAGTCTGTATTCCATCTTCTCCCCCAACATCCAGTTGAGGGTTTTAAAATTTTAATTTATGTACAGTAAAATTTACTCTTTGTAGTGTACACTTCCATGAGTTTTGACAAACACATGAACTTGTATATTCACCATCGAAGTCCCTTACAAAACAATTCCATCACTTCAAAAATTCCCTTTTGCTGCCTCTTTTTAGTCACCTCTCTCTGACTCCTCAGCCCCTGGCAACCACAGCTCTGTTTTCTATTTTTTAGTTTTGTCTTTTCCAGAATATCATATAAATGAAATAATGCAATATGTAGCCTTCTGGTTCCAGCTTCTTTCATTCAGCAAAATGCATTTAAGATTAATCTATGTTATGCAAATCAATATAGTTCATTCCTTTTTATTGCTAAATAGTATTCCATTGTATGAATGTACCACAGTTTGTTTATTCATTCACTGGTTGAAGGACATCTGGGTTGTGTCAAGTTTTGGTGATTATGCAATCAAGCTGCTATAAACATTCATAGGTTTTTGTGTGGACATAAGTTTTCATTTCAGGTAGATACCTAGGAGTGTGATAGCTGATACATACAGTAAGTAAATGTTTAACTTTATCAGAAACTGTCAAACTATTTTTCCAAAGTGGCTTTATCATTTTGCATTCCCACCAGCAATATATGAGAGGGCTGGTTCATCTGTATCCTTGGTACTGCCATTTGGTTCTTTTGCGACTTCACCTCTCTGATGGGTTTGAAAAAGTTATAAATTTGAAGTTTGGTTATTTTTTCATTATGATCATAGAAGCAATACCCCTTTGAACTCCCTACAGCACAAGTGGGAGTCACAAGTAGAACTTTGATTTTATAGTTTAAAGAGGTAACAAGTTTAACTTGAAAATGAAGGTCAAACAATATGGAATGAATAGAACTTCATTGCATAGAAACATGATATACGAGGAGATAATGGGGATAGACACATCACTTTCTTTGAGTGGTCTCCTTCAATTTTTTCATGCCGAGTGACTGGTTCCCTTCTGGATGTTCCCAGAGAGCTCTGCCTATACATCTCTTATACTGATATCACACCACTTAGCCTTATTAATTTGATTACAGGTTGTATATTTGAATGCTTATGGGGTCAGAGAGATTACATAAATAAGCTAAGATTGAAAATTCCCTAAGCACCGCTCATCTCCACCTGCACCATCTCACAATTCTTACAAGCTATGCAACTATGTAATGGAGGCATTTCAGAGAATCAAAAGCAATAGAATGAGTGTTTTAAACTGCCATTCATTCATAAGGGGAAATTTGGGATTTTAGGTTAAGATCAGTATTCTGAGGTACATGCAGAAGTGATAAGGCAGAGTCCAAGAACTGCCCTGGAGTTAAAACTGGTTGAGTGTTTTAAAGAAAAACTAAAGGGACAGTGAGAGATTTTATAAAACTTCTCAGTTGTCATTTTATCTCCAAAGGGTTGAGAAGCTTTTCTTGAGGTAAAGTGGGAGCAAAAGGAAAATTATAGGTTAGAAGATAAAAAGCCTTTTGGGCAAAGGAAAGACTGTGTTAATGGAGATGACAGATCTCAAGGTGGGAAGCATACATTTATAAAGAAGAAAGAACTCAGCTCTAACAAAGAATTCCCTTGGGCAGGTAAGACACAAGAATAAATTAGGTACAAGTACAAGAATCCCTGAAAATTTGTAATGTGAATATAACCAGCTGTTTTCTCTGAGCTAGACATTCCATATCTACTTAGTTCATGATCATCTAGAACCAACATGACATTGGCCAAGTTTACATTAGTCAATCAACATCATGTGTCTTCTATTGCTGCTACTTTAAAAAAAAAGACATCTTCTGCATGCTTATGTTTACCCTACTATCTGTGCTAATTTTGTCTTGCCCACTTTTTAACCTACAAAACAACTAGTCCACAGTAAAAATGACCTGAGTCAGTTTGAACCAGTGTTTCAAATACCACACATCCATACTACCAAAACATTTTTTATTCATTGATGCACTTAATATATCTTTATGTCAAGATAATTTGAAATCTTGCTTCAATTTTCTTTTTGTACAATTAAACTCTTAAGAATTATGTCTCAAAGGCCAATTTACATAAATAATGAGGAATTCGATTCTCTCTATTCATGTTGGTTCTCTCCTCTATTGTGGAAGTAAATGTAATATACATGCATTCTATATTGCAAGTCCTTTACCTTTTCTATCTCTTAAAAATATTAATCCTGAGATACTAAAGAGTTCTGGCTTTCATAGGTACAATGCTGCCACATCTTATAGTTCACAGAGGAAGAAATATGAATTTCATGTGAAAAGGCAGTATTTGAGAGGATGATATTTATAAATGACAATGGCTGAAAGGCTAATATTTTGGATCAGACTTCCGTGGCTTTGAAAAATAATGTAGCACTCTCTTTTCATGGCTGTCACTGTATAGTCCAGGACATAAATCCACAGCATTTAAGATGATAAGACCTTGTATTTACATAGAGACTTTCTCCAAGGAATTCACATCGCTCTTTAGGAATGGCTCCATTAATTCTTATAGCTTTGGGAACTAGAGTGGGATGATATATCTTTATGTCCAGTTGTCCTAAATGAAGGAACCATGCCTGAGATGTGTTTGTAACATTCTCAAGGTCACTCTAGCCAAATTGTTTCACCAGAAGTGTATAAACCCAGAGTAATATCCATTTCCTACATGGGGGAAGGATTGTATGGGGCCACTTAGGGTAGGGGAGGAACATGGCTTTTCAGAAACCACCTTTCATCATTTTTATTCCCCTGTGTAATCTGTGATTTAGAGACATTATCTTTGATTAGTGTTTCCCAGACCATGATCCTCTGAACGCTAAGCTATACAGGACATCAATAGGTCTTCAATGAACAAAACAAAACATGGCTTCCATGGCCAAATAAGTTTGTGAACTGCTTAATCCTATATCTATTTCTTGCTGATTCATAATTCCTATTAATGTAGTAAAAACTCTGAGAAGTCCTGTAGTGAAGAACATCACTAACTTGGTTTAAGCCACAGTTTTCCAGACTCATTTGACCATGAAAATAAAGTCTCTTTTATACAGCACCTCTTAATGACTTATGGAGCTATTTTTCTATGGATCACATTCTGGGGAAATATAATTCTTGGATAAAGGCTCTGGTGAAGAAATATCTCCCTAAAATATGTTTTTATTCTCTGATCTTTCCGGGCCCACACTCTGTGTTGAGGCCTCATTCGCAGATGACACCTGGGTGGTGTTTGTGCCATAGAGATGCAGCAGATACTCTTATTGTTGCTAGATAAGGTTCTATGGGAGGAATGGGATAGTGCTGAAAAATGACACAAACAATACCATAGTCTTTGTTCCAATCTCCTTCCAATTCCTGCCTAGTTCTAGTCTATTCGACACCCCGATCTAGGACCATTTGAGTAGAATGGTGCCACAGTGCCCTGTGTGCTAGGCACTGAGAGACCGAACAGTCACAGATCAAATAACAAATATAGTACAGACCAAGAACCAAGGAGGAGTCAAGAACCAAATGGACAAGAACTAGGAGGAGTCTGTCACTGGGGCACAAAATAGAACATGGCTTTGGAAATTCAGAGTAGAGATAATAGCAACATCAAGAAATGAGGAGATATTGAATATGTCTTTCCAGCAGAGCTATAAGAGTCTTATGTTAACCAAACCTTGATAGGCTGGCACAGGGCCTCCCAGATAAGGTTTCAGGGTCAGGGCAGGGTCCAAGATGAGGTTCCACCAAGAATTTTCATTCAGATAGGCCCTGCACATTGGTTAGGCAAATCAGTAGTAGTGTATTTTAGTCACTTTTACTACAGACTGTGATTAAAATGCTGCTCTGTGAGTTGCTAACTAAAAATCATTTGAAAAACAAGTATTTGTCAATATGGAGACTGGTGGCCACGGGAAAATCTTATTTTTGTAAGGAAAATATGTTTAAATGACTAGCTGCCTTAATTAAAAGGGCGAGATGAGAATACATAGATGTTAGGCCATATTCAGATGTGAATTCTCCTCTTATTCTTCCTAGCTCATCAATGCTGTCTTCCCTCCCCCCACATATACCTTGTCACTATTGTGATAAAGCAGGGCAGGACCTCTTATTCCTCAAATGTCATTTTAATTCTTTGGGAATTAGTAAGAATTGAGATGCCTGGAGGATAACATGGGAAAGTGACAGGAGATGGGGTGGGGGAGGGCTAGGAAGGTAAATTGGGACCATTTCTGAAAGATTTTGGCTCTCATAAAAGTTTAGACTTTGTTTTCTGGAAATAAAGAGACTGCAAAGTTTTCAAGTTGGGTTTTGGCATCATTGAATGTTAACCAACCTCCTCAGGTACTTACCAGCCTTTGAGTTGCTCTCACCCTCTCATTCCCACCAATTGAAGGACTGTCTCTTCTGGGAAACAGTCTTCCCCACAAAGACATTTTAATAAGCAAATGTAGAGAATTCAATATTAGGCCAGCCAGAAAATTCATTGGGTTTACTTAAGAGAAGGTTTTCTTAAGACAGACCATTCTCCTCTGATCAGTTGGCCCGAAAGTTAGGACAGGCATATGTGTATGTTGGTCCCAGTCCTCTAAAAAGTAGATATCAAGACAGGATTAGATGTGTAAGGCTTTTATTAAGAGAACTGCCTGTGAGAGAAAATGGTGAGGGAGCTGGGAAATGCTAGGAGAGTCATCAGATCACAGTGCAAGTGTGACCTAGAGTGAAGTGGAAAGTGAGAGGTTGGGTGGAAGAATCTTAGACTGATGTACAGTCAAAGAAAGGTTTGGCAATGCTGTCAGTGTGTTCTCCAGTTAACTGGCCATAAGAGGTATTCCCTGTGTCCTAGGGGTGGGCCTACCTTACCTAGTATTCTTGCCATGCTCAGTCATTAGCTGGGAGCAGCCATCGGGGAGATGTGGCCTCCACGATGCAGCAATGGGTTTCAGAGCACAGCAGCTGAGACTTAGGCCCTCAGTAGTTGGAAGTCTGGGAGGTACATTCTATCGGCTGCAATAATGTACATGATACAAACTTCTTGAGACTCTCCAACCATCTGTACTTCTGTTTGCTTTCTACATTCAGTGGTTCAAAGGGAGGGTTTCACAAAGTTAAAGTGGTTTCACAAAGAGGGAGGGAATTTTGTTGGTAGAATTTTGTTGGTTACCTGGTTGGTAGAAATGGTGGGGTGGTAAGGGCTATTTGGAGATGATCATATTGGTAACATCTGAACGTGCCACTTGCCTGCTTAAAAAATGAGACCAATTTGAAGCTGGTTTTACTATATTCTGAGAATTCCATGGCATCTAATGTCTCCCTGCTTAAAAAGGAAAATGATATTATAGAAGGGGGGGCAGGTAAGATGTTATTCTCGAATTTTAGGTAAAGCTGTCAGAATCAGGAAGTTTTTGACACTTCATTATAGGTGGAAGCACTTTGTGTAGTCTCTTTACATTTTATACTCAAGATAACTTTTGGATTGATACAATTGTTCTCAAATGATGCTCCCGTCAGATCAGAGGCAAAAACAATTAGAAGACACCTTTGTTTGAAATCAGTATGACTGCATAAAATGTATTAATAAAACAGTGAATAATCTTGATCTCTTGATAAATTGCGTGCTCTAGAGAGCATGGGCAGCTCTTGTAGCATCTATTGAGAAAACAAAGAAATCCTGTCAAGATGACATCTGCTGCTTCTGTGGAATGTGTAGGAGTCATGAGGTTTTGAATATGATGCAGTTAGCAGTATCACATACCTAATACGCTGGCAAAGAGGAATGTTTGTCTTTCTTCTTGGGCATCCATGGATTCTAGAATGCAGCTCACATTTGGCTTTACCAGAAAATCAGGAGGATATTTAGCTTGAAGAACCTGACTGAAAGTGCTGTCCCCAACCTGGCATATCTGAGGGCACTGTTGGCTATGTGACAACTGCAGTGAGATGGAGCTGGAGTGGTGTATCAGTTAACTATAGCCACAATAATGCTGCATAACAAACTACCGCAATATTTCAGCAAACAAAAAGTGGGTATTTGGCTCACAAATCTGTGGGTTGACTGGAGATTGGTTAATCTAGGCTGAGTTTAGCTGGGGAAATTTGGTTTTGCTCTATGAGTCTCTCATCTTCCTACTGAGATCAGTAGGCCAGCCTAGGCATATTTTTCTCATTATGATAGTAAAAAGACAAAAAAGAAAGCATAAAAACACAAGTCATCTTAAGGCCTAGGCTTGGAACTGGCACACTATCACTTCTGCCTCATTTTATTGCCAAGGCAAGTTCCATGGTCAAAATGACCATCAAAAGGGAGAGAAGTATACTCTTCCAATGATGAGGCCATAGCAAGGCTGAGAATGCAGAAAGTTATGATGAATTGGGGCCCAAATAGGCAATCTGCTACAGAGAGAAACTAGCTCTGTCTACCTTGATCTTTTGTTTAATCTAGGCTACCCAGGAATAATCTGGTTGACTCAGCCCGAAGAAAGGCACAAGTTCTTGACTTTTCCGCTGTGGCAGAAATCCATTGCAACTTCTTGGGCTGTTTGTCTTTCCGTTGTTGAGTTGTAAAAGTTCTTTATGTATTTTGGAAACTAGACCCTTATCAAATACATGATTTGCAAATATTTGTCCCTTTCCATGGGACAAATACTTTTGTGTATCCCTTGATACACAAAAGTTTCTAATTTTGAAGTATGTTTTCTTTCGTTGCTTGTGCTTTTTGTGTCATATCTCAGATACCTTTGTCAAGTCCAAGATCATGAAGATTTACCCCTAAGTTTTAAGAGTTTTATAGTTTTAGCTCTTACATTTAGGTCTTTGGTCTATTTTGAGTTGGTTTTATTATATGACATGAGATAGGACGTCCAACTTTATTCTTTTGCATGTGTATTCCCAGTTGTTTCAGCATCATCTGTTGAGAAGATTATTCCTTGAAAACTACTAATTTTGATAATAAGAAAAATTCAAAGCTGTTATCATTCAGGCAGACTCAGGTATAAGGTACCAGAGTACTTCAGGGGAAGTAAGAGAGGTTTCATGAAAAAGAGAAGGCAAGGACAGCATTGGGGTAGGGAGGATGGAACTGAAATTGACACAGATGTTCGCTTCTTGGAGAGGTCAGACCAGTCTAGGAACAGTGCCAAAGGAATGTTATAATCTCAGTCCAACTTCTAGAAGTTTTGATATCAATGAATTCATAGGTAGGTATAGACCTGGTAGTTGGGGATCCTGGTAGCTGTGGAAACTCAGCAAACAGTTGACTATTATCCAATTTATTAGCTATCTATCCATATGCAGTGGAACCATACTCAATAGACTAAGGGTTTGAAAATAGTCAGTGGCCAGTCCTGGATAAGAAGCCTAACTAGGATAAAGCTAGTCAAGGTGTAGTAGATTGGTAACTAGAATTGCTACAGTTCTTCACCCCTCCATGTATCTAGGCCTTTTGCAATGTGACTCTGCAGCTCCTTTCATCAAGAGGTAGAGGTAATTCTGGGCTGGCCTCATGATTCTCTTTGGCCAATAGAATGCAGCAGAATGACTATATGTCATCTCTGAGCCTAGACATCAAGATGTTTTGTGCACTTCTGTTCTCTCTGTCTGGGAACCTTGCCTACCTTCCATGAGAATGAGCCCTGGTTGGAGGATTAGAGACCTCATGGAGACAATCTGAGGTAATTCATTTAACAAACAGTCAACCTCCAGATGAAGAGCCACCTAGCCCACCCACAGCTGAGCAAAATTTCATGAGGGAGCTTAGCTGAGACGAGAAGAATTATCCAACTAAGCCCAGCTGAAGTTACCAATCTCTAGATTCATAATATATGCAAGTGGTTATTTTAAGCCACTGAATTTTAGGGATGGTTTGTTACACAGCA
>NW_006435837.1:1406191-1439428 GCF_000325575.1 Pteropus alecto | reverse complement strand
TGGGCCAGGATGGGTTTTATCAGGGCCAGGACGAGGGTAAAGCAAAGGAGGTGCCCACAGTGCAACATTTAAGGAGGCATTCATTCTCAGGTGCAGACTCTGTATTTTTCCCTGGCTTGAGTCTTCTAGAGTGGGAAGTGTTGAGAGTGAGAGGTAAGGAAGGCAATTAATGTATATTGGGTCACTAGGAAAATAAGAATGATGGCAGAGAAGCTGTGGATCAGGTCACAGGTGTGCTCAGGTATTGTCCTAGGTTGAAGTTGGTGGGGAAGATATAAAAATCTCAGATGGTCGAGGAAATTCCACTTGCAGCATAGAAGCCCAGCTATGTGTCTGGGCCAGTAGATCCCCAACTTGGATACGTGTCAGAAACTAGGATTGGCTTCAGTCTGGGCTGTTGGCTCAGTTCATGAGCTATGCAAGGCAAGAAAGGAGCTGTCACCAGTTCTGTAGACACTCACTCCTTGGTCTATTGCTTCTTTGACTTGTTAGAACAAAATGGTTAAAATTCAAGAAGTAATGGGCCACTTTTAGAAAAGAACTGCCTTGCAGAACACACTTTGCTCTAATTGCAGCTGCCACAATTTACACACTGCATTGAGTAGTGGCAGGCAATTTCTGAAATGACAGGGACAGGCCATAGCCATACTTGCAAAACCTGGGTCAGTCCAACAATGATAATTTACAGGCTCTCACATCATCACCACCTTCAGTTATAAATGACAATGATGATGGTTTTTTAGATGGGGAGGGGAGGGAGTTGCTCAAACAGTGAAGTGGAAAAGTAATAAGGGTATGTGTTCCTTGGGCTAAGATGAGAACAGTTTTGAAGATATGATCTACATAGTAAACACTGAGGCCTCTCGATATTAAAGACATTCAAGACAAGTTTTCAATTCTTGGCTTGTTAGTCTCTGTGGAATAGCCTTACCTCTCTAGATTTGGAAACACAAGCCTTTCCAGGCTTGGGTAATTAATGAGAGCACAAGAGAGGCCATTTGGTTATATCTTCAGAAACTCTGCTTCTCATCAGAGGTGCAGACCCTACTTCTCCATCCTTTTTGGTATTTTCTTTATCCAGTCTGGGACTGTCCTGGCCTTTAGTTTACAATTTTCCTGCTAGTTCACCATTTAACACTTCTCAGTCTACCCTCTTGCGTGCGGTTCCATTGTAAGTAAATGCCCTTATTCTAGTTACACAATCAATCCCTTCTTTTTCTACTCCTCCTTGAAACTACAGCCATGCAGGTGCTGTTTATTATGACTACTCCTCTGAGACCCAGGACCTAGAGCTGGCTTGACCATTACACTTTTGCTGTCATTGGGAGACCACTCTTTCTATTAGGCTCACACCAATACGTCATTCCTGAGACTCCTTTCTTTGCATCATCATTTGCAGACCTCTTGGAGAATCATTGAGGACTCCACCCTTGGCACCTTGTCACTTTCTTCCTCTCTATCCAAGTGAGATCATTATACCAGATGATTTTAATGATGCATGGGTATGGCAGAGCCTGTTTCAAAGTTGTCTCTTTATAGCTCATGTATCACTGCTGAAATTTAGTATATTTGCCTCATATGTCAAATCCCCACAATTTTTAACTGGATAAAGTCTGACTCTAGGACTTAAGGAAACTTGGGTGGCCATCTTGTTTATAACTAATTCCCTGCTTACTGAAAATGCTTTCCAAACTTTAGAGAGAGAAATTCCACCATTCCCCTTAATGTATTACTCATGTGTTGATCTTGGTTACCTTCAGTGGTGGTCTCCTGAATTTGAGACCATGTCTCATCATTTTCTGTCCCCGATAGTACTCAGCACAGAGTAAATGCCTGTTGGTGTTAGTGTATTATACTTTGACACAATGGGAAATGGGCAGGTAGTTAGCATTTTCCTCTTAAAAATATATTTTTTTTAAGTTCTGAATGTGCAGGTCGCTGTCATCAGCTTGCAGGAATGTAGAGAAGATAGAAAATAGAGTTGATTTTGTCTTACCCAATTTTGAGCTCAAAAGAATCTGATGACTGCTAAGAAATAAAACCAACGGGAAACTTATGTATAATTTATTTGGTACCCGGTACCCACAGGAAACATCTGTTGTGATTTTATAAGCCTGTACAAATTCAAAACAAGATAAGTGAAGAAAATGTGTCTATTTAAAAGACAGCATAGCAGTCTTCTCTAAGCACATTAAGGAGGGAGATGTCTGCAGCTTTATTTGGTAAATGTATATAATCTCACAGGCAATACAGCTATTTTATTCATTTAATTAAAAATGGGAAATGTATTATAATGAAAAAAGTAAGCTGTGGAAAATGATGAACCACACTCCCTGGGTTCCTAACCTCTTTTTTTTAATTTTGTGTGGTTAAGCTTTCCTGGCAATTAAGATGTTTAAAACAATGGAACGAAAGTACAGAGTTATGGAATGGCTGGTTAATTTTTCTCATAAAGTTATTTTTTAAATCCCTTGCCAATTACTTGATAAGCAAAAACTTAAACATTGATGTTAACTACCTTTATTAGTGCTGACAGTAGTTTCCACTAATGATCAAGTTTGTTCTCTGCTCCATTTGCTGAGCTTTCTGAATTATTGATGGGTACGTGCTCTACTTTACCACAGATGGAAATACTTTGCAGACTGTTTTTCAAAAGATGTCACAAAATCCTCAATGTTCAGGCCAGCTTCCTACGTGCATCCATAAATATTGTGTTAAAAGAATCTACCTATCTACTAATCATTGGGCCTGTGAACAGTATATTTTAGTTAAAGACAGTATGATTCTGCATAAGAAGCTGCATCAGAACTGCCATAGAGTTCCTGCTTGTTCCTGAGTCATTGTGAATTTACTGGGCTAGTGAATTTACTTCCCTAGATTTCTCTTATCCATGAGTAAATTAAGATCATTAAAACAGATGTACCCCATTCTCCTTGAAATTTGATTATATAACCTGAGGCCAGCTAGATTCAGGCCTTAAATAAAAATGCCCCTAGCCCTGTCCAGGTGGATATGAGGTCAACTATAGGCCCAATTCTGGTTTGATACTCTAAAGATCATGAAACAATACTTCGTTTTAAGTCTCCATATGACTCCCCAGTGCCAACTCCATGCAGTACAAAGTGAGAGCCAGATAATTTACTAATTACTACTCTTCGACCAGTTATAAGAAGACCTATCAGCCTTTGAGTCATTGTGAAGGGAATAACACACCGGAGCAGCAGCCGGTGTCTGGGTGGTATAATAACCAACTCTTATATTCGTACAGGGCTTTGAGCTCTTTCAAGTATTTCACATGTATTTTCTCATTTTACCCAGAACAGAATGAGGGTAATGATGAAGATGGTCTGCAAGCACATTTTCAAGGAACACGAGTTGAGGTTTTCAATCTTAGGCAAAATGAAGGACTGCATTTTTCCTCAGGGATGAGATTGCATTTATGTTGTTCTTCCTGAATTTCATTAGCTTCTCACTCCCAACTTGAAAGAAGACTGTGAAAGGCAATGAAGACATTGAGAATGTGACAGCAAATGCTGAATGTAAAGTAGAAAAAATGAAAGTCTTTCCTTTGAATTTAAAGAAAATAATGGTCTTGGCACTCTAATCATAGGGGTTGATATTGAAACAACCTGCCGATTGTCAAAACCAGGAAAATTGCATGAATCTGAAACTTGAGGCCAGAACTGCTTAAAGATAGATTCAAGGATGTGGCCTGGTTGCTGAGATTGATTGAACAAATTTAGCAGGAGTAACTTAATTTTTTGTTCCCACTGTTCTTCAATAACGAAAGCTCCAAAACACTAAAAGACTATCAAAGCTTGAAGCAGATGGAAAAAGGAGATGCACCTTGAATTTTCCTTCAGACAGAGTTCTCAAATACCCTGGGAGATAGGCAGAGAAGGGTGTATTCCTGGGAGCATTGTAGGTTTGTCCATCACAAACCGCAGGGATCTCGCCTGCCTGACGATGGCAAGATTAACTGTTGCACTTAAAAAATGTAGTTTCATGATTTTTGTTATAAATATTATAAAAAGAGTAAATATACATGTATATGCATATGTATGTTTTTTCTTCCCTTTAAAGAAGTGGCAATGTGGGTTTTGGATTATGACTTTTTTTCGACCTGTTTCTATCAGGGTTGTTGGAACTTTGGAAAGCCTTCTGGTTCTCCTTTGGCTATAACAATATCTTACAGCTATTAAAAATAAGCTCTAGGCTGAGACTGGCTGGGGTATTAAAAAGCATAAACCCTATTTAAAAGTAGAGTAAATAAACTAAACAACTAGAAGGAAGGAACCATTTCTCATTAATTGACCTGATGTGTGTGTGCGGATCCACCTCACAATGGAAACATCACCAAGCAACTCGGTTTTTATCCTAAAGCTTCCCTATTTGAAAGCCAAATGGACCACACATTTGTGTATTCTCATGTTTCTTGCAGTGTGGTCATCAGCATTACCTGGAAACTTGTAAAAATGCAACTGTTCAGCCCCACCCCAGGCCTACTGAGTCAGAAACTGCAGGTGGAGCCCAGCAGCCTGTTTTAACAAGCTCTCCAGGAGATTCTGATGTAGGCTCAAGTATGGGAACTTACTGATGTTTGCTAATAGAATGGATCTCAACATTATCTGACCACTGGAATCACTGGGAGAACTTTAAATATTTGTGTCTGGTTCCCACCTCTGGGGATTCTAATTACATTGGTCTGGGGTATGGCCAGATCGCTGATTGTTTCGAAAGCTCGCCGGGGGATTATAATATTCAGACAAACTGGGTCCCACCCCCTATGCTAACATCAACCTACTCTCTTATAAGGAGCAATTTTCAGAAAAGAAAAGCAGTAGACATCATTGACAGAAGAACAAAGCAAAATGAGAATTTGGGGAGCAGCAGATAAAGTGAGTTACAATACAGAATGCTTTCTGCTCTAGCTACAGGCATCTGACTCAGTCTCCAGAACCTTTCAAGTGATGATTAATTCTCCAGGTAAGAACATTCTTCTTTTTGTGAGGAACAATCTTGCTCTTGTGGTTTTCACACTTCAAAGTTTCCGTTGGAAAGAAAGTTTCCTATGGGATTCTGACAGCTCACACACACACACACACACACACACACACACACACACACATATATATATACACACATATATACATATATGTATATACTGTTATGCTATGTGTATATATATATGTATATATATACATATATATATACACATAGCATAACAATTTTGAAAAGTTACTTTGCAACTAAAGAGAACTGGTGAAAAACCATCTGCATTGCCCTTGTTCTTTGAGACCTTTAAGCCTGCATTGATTGTATTTCACTGACTCTTACAGGTAGAAGGGGCATTAGGGGACCCAGGTACTACAGGGATACTCTCTCCTGTTTCTGTGGGTTGGTGGCCTCCACTGGAACTTTGCCAGGAAATTCACTGTATCATACTTGCAACAACCAGTTTTTAATAAGTTTTTTTTTTTTAAATTAACAAGTTCAAATCGAAATATTTCCTCTTAGAAGTTCTACCCATTCATCTCAGTTCTGTTTTACAGAACTACTCTTAAGAAGCAGGCTATTTAAAACCCTTTCCAGATCAAGGAAGGATATATAACTCAAAAGTCTGGTGGGGGTTTTGATAATTGGATAACAACTACTCATCATTTTCCCCATTGGTTTTGAGCCAACTGGAAATATGCTTCGACCACTTCCCTCTGAACTGGACAGACTTTATTGCAAGGAGGGCAGAGCAGCAATCTCTGTGAGTCTATTTACCACATTCTATGGGGCAGACAGAACTCCCCATCAGCTCTAAAAGAAAAATCCAGGGTCTACACATGCCTGAGCCTCTTTCTCCTCATCACTTATACAGAGAAGGGGATGGGTTGAAGAGGGAAATTCAGAGTTTCTTCCATAGTGGTCCCTCCTGGGGAGAAGATGTTACCAGACAGACCGGGTCATATTACTCAGTAGTTCCCAGCCAAAAGAAAACTCCAAGAAGATTTTATTGCAATGTTGCCAGCAGGAACACAAGGTTGGTGGGGGTTGAGGGGACAGTGTTACTACTCCAAAGTAGCATGTCCTTGACAAAGAATCAGATTCATCTTTATTTAGGGGAATCACACATAAGCATCAAGGTGAGCTTCATCATCACATGTATCCGTGGAGACAATCCTGCGCAGGTGCAGTTAGAAAGCATGCCTATACATTTATCTGATGTTCAAAAATGGTGGGAAAATCTCTGCTTTTAAGAGGAAATTTTAGTATTATAATGAGAATAGTTCATGAGGAGGTCAGTATAGAATCCTCCAGGCCCCAAGGCAGTTTGAGCCAGATTAGCACCCCACCCCCAATCATCCTGGGCTTCTCCCTGAAAAGACAGGTCTGGCAATCAGCAGTGTCAGGTATGGCATATACCTATGGAAGGAAGTTTTAGTCTCAGCATTTCTGTTAAACTCTCAGCAAATCACAGGATGTGGTTACACAAACTTTGTACCCTTTAGGGTAATCTAAGTGGGTTTACAGGTTAAACTAAGCAAAGTTATGAATTCTAAATAGAAGTCTATGCTAGGCTATCTGCAGGGCTGTATATATATAGGTTATGTTACAAAGAGAAAATCCTGGAGGTGTGTGGTCATAAGTTCCTATCCCTCAACACATATCAAGCCTTGTTAATATTTTTATGCTTCAAATAGTTCAACATAATTATTATTGGCCCTGTAAATGGTCTCTCTCTCTTTGAAAAATTAAAAATCCCATTTATACATCTATTCTATATGTGAGAAGATTTCCAGGCTCCTCACCATGCTGGTTATTCATATGTGGACATAAATCTCATTGTTACTGTTCCTCTTAAGGTGCGATGTTCAGAAGGGAAAGCGATTTTTAAAAAATTTTAGACACCTTTGATTAGTATTTTATGATCTTGTTTAATCTTCCTTACCCCAGTGACACAAAGATAGTCTCTTATGTTTTCTTTGAAATATTTTAAGGTACTGCATTTCACATTTAAGTCCTTATATTACGTGGAATTGATTTTTTTTAAACAAGGAAGAAATCCAATTTTCTTACATATGGATAACCAATTGTTCAAGACTCCAAACTTTACCCCAATTTCTAATAACTCTTCAGTCATGCCAGGTTTTCATTTAGGGATGAGTCTGTTTCTAGGCTCTCTGTTTTGTTACTGGGGTCAATTGGTGTCTTCCTTTGCCAAAACTACAATAGTTTGATTGCTATAATTTATAAAAAATGTTGATATCTGATATGAGTTCCCATGCCTTCTTTTTCTTCAGGAGTGTCTTGGCTATCATTGGTCTGTTGTTCTTCAATATAAATCTTAGAATTGACTTCTTAAATATCTTTTAAAATCTTGTTAGGATTTTTATTAAAATTTCATTAAATCTACAGATGAATTTGGTGAGGAGAGAGCCTTATGAAATACTCTTCTTATCTATGAATATATTTCCCCACTTAACTCTTTGTAAATGTCTTCTAATAGTTTTATTTTATAATTTTCTCATAAAGATCTAATATAACTTTTGTTTGATTTATTCCTGTGTGTCTCACAGTCTTTTGTTGCTATTTTAAGTGGTATATCTTTTGAAAACCTATATTTTCTGCTTTTTACTAGCGTATTTTAGTGCAGTTGCAATCTTGCTTAACTCTCTTATTAAGGCTAATTGTAGATTATTTTAGTTTTTCTACATAAACAATCATAGATCTCTCAGGTTTATTTCTTCCCTTTGAGTTCTTACAGCTTTTATTTATTTTTATTGTCTGATTGACTGACTAGGGCATCCAGGACAATATTGAATAGAAGTGGCGATAGAGAGCATTCTTTTCTTCATTGTTCCCAGTTTCAAAGGGGATTCTTTTAGTTTTCACAGTGTGATGTCTGCCATGTTTTTTCTTTTATGGCCCTTAGGAATCCAGCACTTGCTACCAGCTTCTTGCTGCTGGAGTCTCTAGGTGACCATTTCCATCACAGGTTGCTATAACATTTTCAGGTGTGAGACACAAGTCTTCTGTGTCTTCCAATTATGGAAAGTATACTTAAGCGTTCTGGGTAGAACTATGGAAGTTCTTCAGATTAGACTTGAGGTCAGAAGGTAGCACCACCTCAGTCCTCCCCCACAGGGGAAGTGGGAAGTCACAACTTGGCAGTAGCTTTCTTAGATGAAATATCTTCATTAAGTCTTATCCCATTTCCACATTCTGATTTTTCTTTATGTCCTTGATCTGCCTAAGAGTATCAAAGGTCATGGGACTGGTTATTAAATATTCCTTTGTAGATTATGTACCTGGGAGCTTCAGTTGCACACTCACCTTGGTATCTATTTCATTATTGGTGTCTCAATTAAAAATGAATAAGGAAGAATCCAACTGAACATGTAGTTATGCTTGTATATTTAGCTTAATGAAGCCTGGAATTCGGCAATAGTTATCCTGTTCCTGAAGAATATGAAGACTTTAGTAAGCTTTTACTTTCCTTACCCAATCCTGACTATCCTTCTGTTGTTCACTATTTTAATTACATCTTATTTTTAATATCATAAATTAGAAACTAGTTTTGCTTTATAGAGACAGTATTTGTTTACATTTACCCACAATTTACTATACTCTTGGATCACCGTTTCTTTTTGCATCTCGGACCTGCCTTCTGTGGTCATCTTCCTCCAACATGAAGTGCGTCCTTTAGAATTTCATTAATGAAAGTCTGTTGCTAGCATACTGTTTGTTTGTCCTGAGTGTCATGTTCCCTATGAGCCAAAACAACTGCAGCTCAAGACTGCCATTGGTGAGGATACAAGAGAGCAATTCATCCCTCAGCTTCTAGCTCCCATTGGTCTAAGTTTGACCAAGGTGTTAGCTCTCTTACACAAGCAGGTTGTGTCTAATGAAGTCATTGGGTGATATTAGTAGGGAGTTTCAGAAAGGAGGCAAGAGGTGCAATGCTCAGGTATTAAACGAGGCACTGTCAGGTTACTACTACCTTCAGGAGCATAGATTTCAATTGGTTGGAATCTATGCAGAGCTGGTTCTAACAGTGGCAGCTTATACAAGAGTCAGGTAAAGCAAAGGATATGAAGTGGTGCAAAATAAGTGGCCTATTTCATTGTGTGTTTTATTTCTCCCCTCCCTCCTTACTTCTCTCCTTTCTTCCATTTCTTTTGTGGCGAGTAATATTTGTAGAAACTGTGTCTGTGAGAATTATTTGAAACCAGAAAGAATTGTTTACGTTTTTGAGATTTTGGGATCTCTTCAAGTAAATCTCTGCCTGTGTTTTTTCAGTTCTTGGTAGTTGTGTTGTTTCTAGATGCAGTTTTGCACGAGTACCAGTTTACAGTTATACATTTTCAGGAGAGACCCTGCCACCACCACCAAAGAAAAACTAAGAAAGGCAAAATGACTTTATCATAATGCTACATGGGCTGGAAATTTCCCCCCTTTTCACAGTGAGTACAGCTCCTGAGGGACAAGGCATTATAAAGTAATCCACTATCCAACTTTTCTCTTTGCTTGGGCCCAGTCATTGTTCCTTTAAAAGTGAAAACTGTAGGCAGCCAAAGTTCTGCAGATAACCTCAGGGCAGCTGCTGGCATTAGCATTTTGTTCTTTCTCTGGATTCTTCCTTTTGCTTCTTTTTGGCTACTGAAGGCTTTTTTCATTTACTTGCCAGCTCATCCACCCATCCACTAATTCTGAGTATATGCCTATCTACTTGGTGCTTAGCTGTCTACCATGGATTGGAGGTATGCATGTGTAGAAAAATTTCCAGCCTCTCTAAGTATTCTATACCAGGAGTATTTTTGATGATATTATCTGCTCTGTTAAACCAAGATCAAATTGCTATTGAATTCTAAGTTGAACATAAAGGAGTTAATTATTTCTAATTCCTTTGCATTACCTGAAAATTGATAAGCATGTTCTTTATATCTTTCTATTGCTAAGGTCCTAGCATTTGTGTGTGTGTGTGTGTGTGTTAAGATCTCTTGGAAGCCCCTGCTGACATACTGTTCCTTAGAGCTCTGTTCTCATTAAGCCTGAGGTTCAGTACTGCCCAATTCCCTACATTCTGGCCTGACCCAGAAGACAAGTACATAGGCCCTTGTCATTTTTTTGTTTGGTTGTTTTCTTTTGTGGGGGTAGTTATGACATGATTTTTATTTTTTATTGTTGTAAAAAGTCTTTACCATTTCTAAGTGTACAGCTCAGTGGTGTTGAGTATATTCATAACCATCTACAACTGATCTCCAGAACTTTTTCATCTTCCTTAACTGAAACTGTCCCCATTAAACATCAGCTCCTCATTCTCCCCTCTCCCCAGCCCTTACAACCACTATTCTACTTTCTGTTTCTATGAATTTGACTACTCTAGGTACTTCATATAAGTGGAATCATATACTTTTTCGTACTTGGCTTAATCGGCCCTTGTTATTTAAAAACAAACACATAGGGATATGTCCTGGTTATCTTTTGCTGCATAAAAGATCAAGCTCAAAATTGTGGCTTAGAACAACAAATCATTTTATTATATTTTATAGTATGTGTTATCTTTCATGGTTCTAGGGGTTGACTGAGTTCAGCTGCGCAGTTCTCATTTGGGTTTTGTCATTCAATTGTAGTGGCTGGAGTTGGAGGTCAGCTCAAAGGTTTATTCAGTCACATGTTTTAACATTGAGGCTAGCTGTCGCCTGGAACTTCAGCTGAGTCATGGTTATAACACATGGCTGTGTAAGTGGTCTCTCCATGTAGCCTTGGCTTCCTTGTAGCATGGTTGTTGGATTCCAAGAGAGAACATCCCTATGTAGAGAATGAATTAGAAGCTATATTGTCTTTTTAGGTTCTAGTCTCAGATGTTATAACTCTGCTGCATTTTATTTGTTGCCAAGACTGGTTAATTCATTGGGAAAGGAATCGAACTCCATCTTTTTGAAGGATCAAAGAACTTGTGGATATATATTATAACCCACAGATTTAAGTAGACAAACATAGGAAGTTTCCATTTTTTTTCAAATTCTAATATTTTTTATTGCTATGATCATTGCTCTTTTTAAAAATTTTATCTTATTATTAGTTTCAAGTATACAGGACATTGGTTAGGCATTTATATAGTTTATAAATCGATCCCCCTAATTGCTCTTTTTCTCCTCTGGCTTTCCACCTATCCATTATATTACTGTTAACTGCATTCCCTATGCCATGATCCCCATCCCCGTGACCATCTATCAACTACTAATTTGTACTCCTTTAATCCTTCACCCAATTCTCCTTGCTCCCAAGCCTACCTCCCCTCTGGCCGTCATTGCTCTTTAATTTCTGATCCTTTTTGGTGAAAATATAAATGTGCATTTTCCCTTGCTTTGATTGCTCACTAGGTTTTACTCACAAAATCTTCTGACCCTACCTTTATGTATATTCAAGCCCTGAAGATGCATCAAACCCACAATAATCCTTATTGTGTCTTTCAAGGACTATTCAAATAACCTTTGTCTGGTTTCTCTGCTTCCAGTTTTACCTTCCTGTTATTCATTGATATATTTCTAAGCAGCACATCTGATCATGTCTCTCTCATGATTGAGAAGTCACTGGTGGCTCTTCATCTTCGACTGAATGTAGCACAAAAGGCCTCCACGATTGGCTCCTTAACTTCTTTCATGCCTCATCTAGCATTTTCCATTGTCCCTTTGTACTCTAGCAAGAGTAAACACCATGCCTTTTCACATCTCTGTGCCTTTGAGTATGTTATTTCCCTCTTAAATGTCCATCTCTAACTTGCCTGGCAGTCTCAAGCATTCTTAAAGTACATTCATGAATATATCAGTGTTTCTGTATCTGTAACACACATTTGTTCAGTCTACTTGCTAGACCTAAAGATCTTACCTTTTGTAACTCTCTAAGTTCAAATATGCTCAAATTCTCTGCTTCTTCTTGGTAGGGTGAAATAAATACATGAACTTTTCCCTTCTGACATTAGAAGCAGCACTTGTCAGCTCTGGGAAAGAGCTCAGCAATCTTTGAGATCCTCCCACTCCTCCAATTTTCAAAGGACAATGGTCAGTTTTTCTCAAGACCTGTCTTTCTTCACTTTCCTTTGGTGACAGTATTCACAGTCATAATTCCATCATCTCCAACTCTGAGAATATAGCTTTATACAATTTTCTTAAATACCAACTAGACTTCCCTGTAGAGATACACGTTAAAAGAAACAAGTAATTTAGCAATAAAAAAGAAATGCAGCATTATAAAATATAAATAGCATTACAGATGTAATACAGCATGCACAATTTTTAAAACAAAAATGAGAGAAGAAAATTATTAAAATAAGTCATTAATACACTATAATTTCAACCTCCTACTGTTGGACATGTCAATATTTCCAATTTTCGTTTGTGAATAACAGATACAAACATTTTTATGCACAAAAAGTGGTTTTCTCTTCATTGATATCTTTTTGTATAGATTCCCAGAAATGGAACTACTAAGTCAAAGAATATAACTTCTTTAAGCCTCTTGATATGCTATCAAATTCCCACCATTCTTTTCAGCAATGCATGAGAGCTCTTTTTCACTGTACCCTCATCAGCTTTGGTATTATTTAAAAAGTTTTCCTAATTTGAAAATTAAAAAATAAAATTTTGCTTTAATTTTTTTTCTATTACAGTTAACATTCAATATCTTATATTAGATTCAGGTGCATAGCATAGTTAGACATTTGTATAATTTGTGAAGTGATCCCCCTATTAGTCTAGTACCCACCTGGCACTATACATAGTTATTTCCATATTATTGACTATATTCCCTATGCTGTACTTCACATCCCTGTGACTATTTTGTAACTACCAATTTGTACTTCTTAATCCCTTTACCTTTTCCACCCAGCACCCCAACCATCCCTCCCATCTGGAAACCATCAGTTAGTACTCTGTGTCTATGAGTCTGTTGCTGTTTAATTTATAATATGATAAAGTTGAGTGTTTTCCATGTTTTTATGATGGGAGATGGATTTGACCTTGAAAGACAAGAGATTTAGGTGGGTTTAGAAGAGACAATTGGCCATTGTAGGTAAAAGGAATTGCATTTAAAAAGCTTTTCTAAATGACTCTTTTGTATCCAGATCAATTATTTTCCTCAAAGGTAATTTTATATTCTCCATGATTTTTTTCAAGGATAGAAGAATTGTTATATGCTGTCTCATTTAGATTTACTTACTGTAAATAAGATTTTATAACAGTTAAATCTTCATCTTCTCTCAGATTTCTATTTAAAATATTTCTGTTCAATTTTGTGTACGGAATAAGGTGGCTCATATTTATGGCATTTGATGGGTTCTACATAGCTTAATTATGAAAGAGGATGAAATCTAAATTTTTATAAATCGTTGCCAATTAAACTGTAAATGAATGTTTCCTGCAGTTTCCGTTGTTGACTTCATTGCTTTTAGTTATTTTTGTTTTTCCTTTTTCTTTTTCTTTCTTTCTTTTCTAAATTATCTCTATGTCTAGTAATGGTGATGGTGTCACACAGGGTGTGTTGATAAAATAAATATTTGGCTCTCTTGGTTACTACCTTTTAAGATGCCTTGGAAATGCAGTCTTGCCCCAGAAATTAAATGAACACGTCTACTAAGCCTCTTGCCATATTATCCCTGTCCCCAGACTTGCAAACTTTAATTTTTAAGGTCTCTGGGGAAGTGGTTCATTTGATCTGAATCTCGGCCAGCTGTTCCCCGACCCCAAGATATATTCTTTTCTTATTTCAATTTAATGAGCTTGCTTTGAATTAGAAAACAGATTCTTTGGTTGGAGGTATTCATGTCAGTAGATTCTCTAGGATCAACATGCAGCATCTGCTTTACTGTCTTCTAGGGAGAAGGACAGTTTTGTTCCTTCTCTTGGTCATTGAATCAGTTTACTAATGGAAGTACTGTGACATTGGAAGGTTCAGAATTTATAGATCAGGGGAATGATTTTATAAACAATGTGTCCACCTGCTGCACAGAATGTTCACATCCTTGCAAAACATATTTTTATATGTATAACAAAGCACCCCAGGTTCTTCATTTACTGTTATTTCTGGATACCTACTAATGCATACATTCTGAATTCTTATCTTGGCTAAATATGCCTTCTTTTCCTCCTCGGTACAAAACAACTGTTCAGTCTCAAAGGCCAATATTGTCCACATAGTGTTGGAAAGGGTTTGCCCAACCCAAAGAGCTGTTTGTTGTACCATAGTAAATAAATTAAAACTATTCTGGGTCTTGGTTTCCTCATAAGTAAGATAGAAGTTAGCAATAGATAATCTTTAATGCTGAGCCCTGATAGAGTATGTAGTTCACCCCTTACTTTACCAATGAGACAACTTATGACAAGCCTTCCACAGACCCAGTACATGCACACAGTTTTTGACTTCAGGTCCAGGGTTTGAGGATTCATTTCTAGTACTTTACTCTGACAGAAATTGAATGACTTTAATCTATTTCGTTTAAATGGGATGGTAGAGGAGAGATGGTGAGGTGATAAGTGATGAAGAATTATCTAGACAGAGAAATTATCATGAAGAAAGATTTAAAAATCAGTAAAGATGTTAGTTTATTTGAATCAATGTGATTAGAGTATAGAAAGTGAGGGGGACAGACCGAGAGATGGAGCTGGAGAGGTGGTCAAGAGCCACATCATATGTAACCTTTTCGTTATATTAATTAGGTTGGGTATTTTCCAAAGTGAGATGAGAAGCCATTGGAAGGTTTTAAGTAGGAAAGTGTCATTATCTGATATTTGCTTCATTGGAGCTTCATGTCCAGTATTTAATCTCCAGAATATGCCACAGTCTGGCACATAGTAGTCTTCAAAAATATTTAAGGAATGAATAAAAGAATAAAATGATCAATGCTATTTGTGATGTGGAGAACAGATCAGCATGGAAGGGGAGCTATTAGGGAGCTACTGCAGTATTCTAGCCAGAGGTGTCTCAATGAGTGGTAGATGCATCAGAGATGGAAGGAAGCAGATATGTTTGAGAAGTATCATGTAGGTAGAGCTATCAGGATTTGGTCAGAGTGTGGGAAGTGTTGAGGATGACTCCAGGTTTTCTGGCTTAAGCAATTTGGTGGCAAGAAGTAGCATTTACAAAAATAGAGTAGAAAGGAGGCGCAGATTTTGAAAAAGACCAAGGGCTTGAACTTGAACATAATATATTTGGGATGCCTAGGAGAAGAGATCCAAGTTGAAATATTAAGTTATCAATTGGATATATCAGACCGGCAGTTAGAAAGGAGATGTTGATTAGTGATGTAAATGTGGGCATTGTCTGGGAGTAGATATTTTTAAATGAACTATAGGCAAATGCTTTGAAAAGAGAAGCAGAAACTAGGCATTTAGAGTTCTGATACAGAAGGAAGGGCCAGCAAAGGTGATACAAGAGCAGTGTCCCATGAATGAGGAGGCAGAATCTGAAAAGCAAGGCATCATGGAAACCAGTAAAAGAATATTTCAAGAAGGAGAAGGTACTAATGTAGAATTCTGCAGAGAGGACTCAATGATGGTAATCAGTGTCAAACTAGGATTCTATGTATTATATTGAGTCATGTGAAATTGCTATTTTGGTAGTTAAAAATGGTCAAATATTGGTAATTTTGTATAGTACAATGTAGTGCATAGTTTGCTTGAAAGGTATATATTTCAGGGGAAAATATCTTCCATAAAATGTGGAACATCTATAACCACAGTTGTAACCCCTCTAACTTCTAGTTGTCTGTAAATTTGTATTTACTTCACTTTTATTCTAAAGCTTGGGGAAACCATTTAAGGATTTTAAGCAGAGAGTGGTAGATCTGATTAGGTTTTTGTTTCTTTTGACTAAACTAGTAGAGCTGTCTGTTTTCACCCACAGCTCTTTGCCAAGGATGTAGTTCATAGCAGTATTTTAATATTTTTTTTTATATACTAGAGAGGTTCTTTCCTTAAGAAGCAGCACAAATCCAAGTCTGAAAGTATTTCCACTAATATCTTTAAATATTATGGGTGTTTAAGTCTCACAATACAAATTATGTGACATCTTCAGTTTGTCATTGCTTTTGTTATCCAAACTGTAGCTTTTGCAATTTCAGTGTAGAAATGTCCTGAGTTGCAGAGTCAAGGATGGTTTACTTTGATGTCAACACACACCTTGGACCAGGAGTTTGGAATCCTGATGTCCATTTGCAGGATTGTGAGCAAGTTCACATTACCTCTGAATGTTTAAGTTTCTTTACTTTTTTTTCTATTTTCATTGTTTTTTTAAATAACTAGATTGAACTGGATTTGTTTTATTTTAGCTATAACATTTATGCTTCTGTTAATGATTTAATACTCAGACAGAATATGACAGATCTTTTCATTCGTTTTGTCTTTTGGAAGTCATAAACTCTACCTATTGATCAGGACCTGAGGTCAATGTTGACATGTTTTGTTTATCCTCTCCAATACCTTTTAATGTGAGCCAATGTTCTTAAATTAGGAGATCTCACATAAAAATTTAGATTTCTAGTTTCTCTGAAATAATCAAGATCTTTGGCTGCAGGAGGCTGGCATTCTTACAGGGCAACAATTGGCTGGATCTGAGTAGCAACTGTTCCCTTTTAGAAAAGCAGTTCACTCCCTAGTTCACGACTCTCACCATTCTGTGCTGTTTTTCGCACTCTGCATACTTCTCACATCATTTTCCCAGTCGTTGTAGCTATTTGAGTTTGATTGACCCAAGATGACCCAAGCTGAAAAACACCTCAGTGATGAAACTTCAATGTGATGTTAACCCTATACAGGTGTGTAGCTCAGTTTCTCATTTCTTTTTGCGTACACTTCTGAGAGTCCTGCATAGTTTGTCAAAGTATTGTTTAAAAATAGGTAAGCAAATTAAGGGAGCAGGACTTTGCTAGTCATGGCTTTCACAAATGTCCCTGAGAGGTGTTTCTCAACCCATTAGAGTCATTTAGGGAGCATTTAAAAAAATACTCACATCCAAGTTTCACCCCAGAGCAATTAGATCAGAATCTCTGGGGGAGAGGACCAAGCATCAGTATTAAGAAACGAAACAGGTGTTCTAATGTGCAGCCAGGGTTGAGAAACACTGCCATAGAAGCTGTGAACCCAGCAGCATTCACTGACAGCATCAGCCTAGAGAAACCCTCAGAAAGTCTGGGGAGTCATATGTGATTGGTTTATAGCCTCTATGGAGTCACTAACAACAGTGCCTAAGAATAGCCTGCTTCCGCAGAAGCTGGGCTGCCCATCTGTCTGGGGTTTCCATCACACATGGTAGCATCCATGAGGTATAATTCCAGCATGGTTTATTTAGCCATCACTCTCTCCCTCTGTTTATGCAGATATGCAGGGTGGGGTGAGAGTGGGAAGAAGTCTAAATAGAGTGGTGAGAGGTGAAAAAAAGAAGGGAGAGATAGAAACTTGGTGTCTTACCAATCTAAATAGCAATCTCTCTATTAAGGGAAAATGTGGTTTCAATATCTTAGCTTTTAAGATGGTTGATGAAAGATCAAAAAATAAACTGGTGGTAAAACAAAGATGAAAGCATAAATTAAGAAGTTGCTTCCATTTGAAGTGATTGTTTCCTTTCCAGTGTTCCCATTTGGTCTACTTTGATCTGAAAAATCTGAAAAATGACTTTTAGAGTATTATTAAAGAATTAAGACTAGGGAAAAGTTCACAATGCCAAACCAATCATTGTTTCCAAGGTTTCCATAGATAAGATACATTTCCAAATGACCCGGAATAATGGGGAGAAAAGGAGTGCTTTAGACAATAGCTACTCAATGACATTCTCCTTGTGTGTCTTCCCAATAACGTCAGAACAGTAGACTTTGAATCTGAGCCTAATATGAAATTGAAAAATTGCAGACTTAGGGTTTACGATGAACACAACCCAGCTGGAGCACTTACTGAACAATGGAAGGAAGGTTTGGTAAAGCCAATCTGCCCTGTTGTGGTTCTGCCACAAGGGAATGATGAGTTTTAAAGGACACAGCCTAATTTCTCTCTGCAGCCGGGTGTCATTGACTAATGAAAATATATTGGCACGTTGCTTATGGGTTATTGTTCCATGTAACTGCACCTCTTAGCTGGGGATTTGTAAGCAGGCCATGATTGAAAGCAATATGACTGTGCTCTGTTATTAAAATATTCCAAATACAGCCTGCCCTATTTATTAGAAACAAAGTTTGACAAGATTATGTTGATTCGAGGAGCAGATAATGAAACATTGCTGTGCATAGGCACTTCCAATGTCAACTGAGCAGAATTACAGTCCTTAAATATTTATATAGGAAAGTGAAATGCAACTATTAATACTTCCAGGAAGTGATACAGTGTGAGAAGAGAAATAGACATGAGGAATAGGATCTTGGGCTACTTTTAACAGGACAATTTATCATTTTTATAAAATGGCTGCACGTCTCATTTATGGGAAGGCTTCAAAGAATGGGAAAAAGCATAACCACCTCTAAGCCTTTAAAATTTAGGCATGTTTAAACAAAAGTGTCTAAACACCTCATGACTAAATTTATGTTTAAGAAAGACTTCATTTTTGTAAGGGTAATGTCTCTTGGACTGATTTAAGCTATAGCATATTTAGTCACTTAAAAAACAACAATTAAGTTGGATAATGTAATTTTTTTTTTTAACTTCAGTTTGGTATTATTTTGGAGAGAATTCTCTAAGAGTGAGTGAAAGTAAATGTCCAGACAGGCAATATTCACCTTATAAAGCTCTGTAAAGCAGTAAGAAAGGCATTAGTCTAAGAATGAAGAAGATTTGGGTTTCAATCCAAGGTTCGCCTGTACTTGGAAATGTGGGAAATTTGCTGTTGCATTGCACGCTTAATTTCCTAAATTCCTGTTGTGTATACTTTCTGTATTTTGGGATTTGACAATATCTTTATTTTTCCCTAAGTATGTTAGGAATGCATGTTTTATAGCCAGCAAAGTTACCCACTTCTAAAATCTGTTTTCTTATAAAATTTATACCCATTCACACTGGAGGAATTGGCAGGAAGAGCTATGAACAGCCAGAACTTCCCTGGATTCTGGAGCCTTTGGATTCTGCATACCTCACCCCATCACTCTTCATTTTTCCCCATCTCTCCTTTTTGCTCTGCCCTCACTCTGTCACTCAGTCCTTATGTTCTTCATGCTCTCTGCCCTTCATCTTCTCTCCATCTGTCCCTTAGTCTCCTCTCATCCTCTGCTCATTAGTAACACCATCTCTGAGGTGGACTGTCTAGGACTGATTTTTTTAGGCTTAGGTCTTCCTCCTGCTGTTGAGTTGTAGGTTGATGGAGCAAAGTCCATTGTATTTTCCTTAAAATGCTACTTTAAAGACAAAATAAAAAACACTCAATTAAAATTTAGCAGAAGTTTTCAAAAGACTGTTGAAAGCATCACATTCAATACAAAATGCTCTGAACTACATAGTCATAAGAAACACATCTTTTATAAATCAGCAATCTTAGCAAACTGCTCATTTGATGAATTAATTTTCATTGAATTGTACCAGAGTGAAACTTACACTTGTTTTTGCTTCTCCCCCTTTTTCCATCTTCCAACAGCCTCCTTTTTTAAAACCATCCTTAGTCAACATTTAATTTGATGATGATGACTTCTGGTATCAAACTGAATAAAGTAATTGGCAAGAATGTGTAAAAGATGGAGAAAGAACATAGTTTAACTGAAATGGTTTCCAAACTATGTTGCAAGCATAGTTTTCCAAAGACTTTTCAAGAGTTTGGTTCAAGAGCAAATTTTAATTCAAGAGCATCTGAGGTTGCAAGAGGAGTCATCAAATACTTTTACTACTTGCATATGCCAACAAATTGGACAATCTGGGGGAAAAATGGATAAATTCCTAGAAATATACAATCTTCCAAGACTGAGTCAAGAAGAAGCACATAATCTGAACAGACCAATTACTATTATCAAAATTGAATCGATCATCAAAAAACTTCTAACAAACAAAAGTCTTGGACCAAATGGCTTTACTGGTGGATTTTACCAAACATTCGAAGAAGAATTGCCACCTATCTTTCTCAAACTTTTCCAAAAAATTCAAGAGGATGGAAGGCTTTTAACCTCATTTTATGAAGCCACCATTATTCTGATTCCAAAGCCGTATAATGACATTACAAAATAAGGTTATAGGCTGATATCCCTGATGAACATAGATGTAAATATCTTCAACAAAATATTAGCACACCAAAGTCAGCAATACATTTAAAAGATCATACACCATGATCAAGTGGGATTTATTTCTAAGATGAAAGGTTGGTTCAATATCCACAAATCAGTTAATGTTATACACCACATAAACAAAATGAAAGATGAAAATCATATAATTATATCAATTGATGCAGAAAAAGCATTTGACAAAATCCAGCCTCCATTTGTGATAAACTCTCAGTAAAGTGGGAATAGAGGGAACATACCTCAACATAATAAAGGCCATATATAACAAACCCACAGTTAACATCATACTCAATGGGGGAAAGATAAAATTGTATTCTATATGATTAAGAACAAGACAAGGATATTCACTTTTGCCACTTTTATTCAACATGGTATTAGAAGTCCTCGCCACAGCAATCAGACAGATTATCAGACAAAGAGAAATAAAAGGCATCCAATTTGGAAAGGAAGAAGTAAAAGTGTCATTATTTGAAAATAACATGATACTGTATACAGAGACCCTAAAGATTCCACCAAAAAACCATTAGAACCAATAAATGAATTCAGTAAAGTAGCAGGCCACAAAATTAGTATTCAGAAATTGGTCGCATTTTTATTATACACCAATAATGAACTATCAGAAAGAGAAATTAAAAAAACAATCCCATTATGATCGCATCAAAAAGAATGAAATACCTTCGAATCAAATTAACCAAGGAGGTAAAAGAACTGTTCTCAAAATTTATAAGACATTTAAGAAAGAAATTGAAGAAGATACAAATAAATGGAAGCATATACCATGCTCATGGATAGGAAGAATCAAGTGTTAAAATGTCCATACTACCCAAAGCAATCTATAGATTCAATGCAATCCCTATGAAAATTCCAATAGTATTTTTCACAGAACTAGAACAAATAATTCTGAAATTTATATAGAGCCACAAAAGACCCTGAATAGCCAAAGCAATCTTGAGAGAGAAGAACAAAGATGGAGTGATCACACTACTGAAATCAACTATACTACAAGGCTATAATAATCAGAACAGTGTGGTGCTGACATAAAACAGACACGTAGATCAATGGAACAAAATAGAGAGCTCAGAAATAAATCAACACATATATGGTCCATTAATCTATGACAAAGGCAAGAATATACAGTGGGGTAAAGACAGTCTATTCAATAAATGGTGTTAGGAAAACTGGACAATTAGATGCAAAAAAAATGAAACGACCATCTTCTTATACCATATATAAGAATAACTCAAAATAGATTAAAAGACTTAAATATAAGACCCCAAACCATAAAACTTATAGAAGAAAACATAGGCAGTAAACTTTCTGGCATTGCTCTTAGTAATACTTTTTTTTTCTGATATGTCTCCTCAAGCAAAAAAAAAAAAAAAAGAAAAAGAAAAAAAAACAACTGGGACTAGATCAAACTAAAAAAGTTTTGCACAGCCAAGGAGACTATCAACAAAATAGAAAGACAACCTACTGCATGGGAGAAGATATTAGCCAATGATACATTTGATAAGGGGTTAATATCCAAAATTTGTAAAGAGCTCATACAACTTAAAACCAAAAAATCTTACAATCTAAATAAAAAATGGGCAGGAAACTTGAAAAGACATTTCTTCAAAGAGGAAATACAGATGGACAATAGACATGTGAAGAGATGCTCAATGTCACTAAGCATCAAAGAAATACAAATTAAGACCACAATGAGAGATTACCTCACACCTGTCAAAATGGCTATCATCAATAAATCAACAAACAAGTGTTGGTGATATATTATACCATGATATATTGTTGGCTATATTCCCTTTGCTGTGCATTATATGCCCATGATTTACTTGATTTACAACTGAAAATTTTAATCTCTATATGTGGAGAAAAGATAACCACTGTTGGTGGAACTGCAAATTGGGGTAGCCACTGGGAAAACAGTATGGAGATTCCTCAAAAAATTGGAAATAGAACTACCATATGACCCAGGAATTCCACTTCTGGGTTTTATCTGAAGAAATCCAAAACACTAATTTGAAAAGATACATACACCCTTATGTTCATTGCAGCATTACTTACAACAGCTAAGATATGGAAGCAACCTAAGTGTCTATCAATAAACGATTGGATAAAGAAGTGGTACATATATACAATAGAATGTTACTTGGTCATAGAAAAGAATGAAATTTTACCATTTGCCTCAACATGAACCTGGAAGGTATTATGCTAAGTGAAATAAGTCAAATAGAGAAAGACAGATACCATATGAACTCACTTACATGTGGAATCTAAAGAACAAAAGGAACAAAACTCATAGATACAGAAAACAAACTGATGGTTCTAGATGTGAGTGGGTACAATGGTGAAGGAATTAAGAGGTACAAATCTAAAGTACAGCATAGGGAATATAGTCAATAATATGGTAATAGCTATGTATAGTGCCAGGTGGGTACTAGACTAGTCAGGGGGATCACTTTGTAAATTATATGTGTGTCTAACTACTATGCTGTACACCTGAAACTAAGATAATATTGAATGTCAAACTAATTGAAAAAAATTTTAAGTGGGGGGGGGGAAGGTGAATGGGAATAAGAGGTTAAAATTTTCAGTTGTAAATCATGGGCATATAATGTACAGCATAAGGAATATAGTCAATAATATATCATGGTATAATGTGATAGCATTATATGGTATTAAATGGTTGTTGAACTTATCACTATAATCACTTCTTTAGGTATATAAATGTTGAATAACTGGTGTACATATGAAGCTAATACAATATTGTATGTTAGCTACATTTTAATAAAGATCTTTAAAAAAAACAGCAGCAAAAAAACCTGTTACAAGTTGCAATTACTTTTCTGAATGGCTCAGGATTTTCTCAGAGCCATGTAATAAAATGAAGAAAAATTGGATGCTGAGACTGATTTGTTGGCATCCATAATCCCCAATTTCAAAAACTTTCAAGTCTCATTTCTCTTTGATTGATATTATAAGTAGATGTTTTACATAATACTCATACAATAATTTTATACTAATAAAATGCAGCCTTTAACAGTTACATATACTGTGGTTACATAAGATATGATTCAGAGGAAAAATGGTTCCATTGTTTAAAAATGCTAGAAAACCATTGGTAATATAGACAAGAGAAGTCTGGCCTAGGGAAATTGACTTGGTTTCACATCCATACTCTACCAGATGAGTTCAGTGACTTTGAGCAAATCATTCAAAGTATTTGGACTTTAGTTTAAACCTATGAAATGAGAAAACTGAATTAGTATCTTTTCTTAAAGAGCAAGAAAACAAAAATAACTTACATGAGAATTAAAAATCCTGGGAGATATTTGAATGTTTAAAAAGATTGGTACAAATAAATGTCTAGTATGCGACAAATGTGGATAAATAATCTTTGACTGTCTTATATTCATCCCATGCAGCTACACAGCACTCACCTGCTCATTATCTTAACTAATGCCCTTGCTTACCATAATACTCAGAAAAATATAGTGGCCAGTGTGGATCAGTGTGAAATATTCATGAATATCCAAGGTTATCATTGTAAGGTATATTCTATTCCTACCCATGAAGACTCTGAAGTTGACTTTGACTAGATGCTAAATGTACATGATGAGATTTTTACATCTATAGCATCTACTTTTCCCAGTAAAATTCAGACCCATGAGAGTTACAACTTGAGCAATCTTGAGCAGAAAATAATAGTCTTATAAGCATTCAGATACTTCCTCATCCCGTCTTCCTTGCTCACTAAGCAGCCTTGATTCAAATTCCTGCTTTGTAGAAATTACAAGTTACTGCATATCTCAGACCTGCAGAAACATTCTAGAAGTGTCAAAACATTAGATACTAAATCCTAGATTACTGAAGGCCTTCTGGGTAGGCAGTACAACTTAGTGTTTAAGATTCAGACTCCAGATTTTGAAATGCTCGAAGCTGAAGGCCTGCTCTGCCACTTACTGCCTAGGTGTCCTTGGGCAAGCTAGTGGCTCTCAAGTTCATTCACTGTAAGGTGGAAATAAGGTTCTAGAACCAAAATAAGATTCTAGCTAACTAGCTAAAATTAATAGGCTAAATACTTGGTTTGTTGATTAACAATATTTTTCAACTGACCAATTAGCCTAATTTATTAAATTCATCAGTTTATCAAAAACCTAAACTTCCTCACGTTAAATCTTAATCTTACTGCCTTTAATACTGAATAGAATGGTCCTAATAGCTTTGGGAGATTTCAGTGAAGTTATACTTGACTAGTTTTTATTTTGTCTTCATAGTAGTGTTTTAAGGAATATTCAGTTGTGAGCTAAGACTAATATGGTGGTTTGATATTGTTACAAATATATTTAATAATCATAAAAGTGTACTTTTTCATTATACGTTTCAGAAGTTCAAGTGTGATTTATTTTTATCAGTTTACATTGAACTCCTTTGGATCCTCTAGTGTGACATTTTCTCTTTTACCCCTCTTTTAGCATTTTTAGGATTTTTTTGCACCAAATTTTCAAGTAGCGCATCAACTTATATTTGGCCATTTGGAGAGCTGGATATTTGGCAAATTTATTTTCAGCACATCAGGCTTCTTCTATTAAGTTTAACAAGTATTTCTTGAGTGTCTATAATGTGCTGACCTTCGCTCTGGTTATACTGTGAGGAAAAGACAGAGTCATGCTCTCTAATTTTCCATTCCAGTGGAGGAGGCCAACAATAAACAAAAGGTGCTAATGGCTATGAAGGAAACAGAACAAATTGTCATAATAGACAGTGCATAATAGATAGTGCTGGGACAGGGGGCTGCTCTCTTAGGTAAAGTGGTTAGAGAAAGTTTCTAGAAGGTGAGGATGCTTAGCTCAGGAGATTGCCTTTGTTCAGATGGGTAGTTCTGAGTTATGAGGCAGGAAAAGATCGGTAGGGTCATAGGAGAGTGAAAAGCAGTGGCCAAAGACAATATTCACTTGCTTTGCTACTGTGGTAGATGTCTGTATGGCCTAATGCATCTCCTTTCATTGTGGAATGCTTGGTTTACTATATAACCATCCATATAAAGGTTGGATGTTTGTGGATGTGTTCTTTTCCCCAATTCTGCCATATAAATGTTAAATATTGCCTATATCCAGGAACATAGCAGTGCTATGGGAACAAAAGATATATGTATATACAAAACAATCCATCAAGCTGGACAGTTTTGGCCAAAGATTTCCAGAATATACTTTCACTGGTATAGTTTTATACTGCCGCAGCAGCATTTTAGTGCCTGATTAATGGGTTCATTTACTTCAAATCCTGCTTCAAACCGCAACCTCTTTGAAAAAAATACATTTAAAAGCGGATTCTGAAAAGCTTGTCAGCATTATTTCATTTATAAAACTGTATTGTACTAATCACTCTTAACGAAAACCTCAGTGGATACTGATTATATAGGGATTTACGTAGGAGAAAGCCATTTATTTCAGGGCAGAATACATATATATTGCCTATAGAATAAAAGGGAAAAAAATGAGATAGGAAAAACACATCATAAAGTCATTTTGAAAATATAGGTGGGGACAATATGGAGTCATGTCTGCTCCTTAGATAGTATAAAACTTGGCTTCTAAATAAATCACAACAAGGAGGCAGAAGAGTTGCTTGGTACTTCGTCAGATACAGCATTAAGTCAGTGTAACCTAGAGAAGGCCAGTGAAATGGTGCTGTTTGAGAGTCTTTGAGGGATTTTAACTTCAGAACTTTTTCAGGAGGTTGGAAACCTTCCTGAGTGTGTCACATGAGAAGCCTGTTAAAAACATTTCTGGGCCCTATCTCAGGTATATGGGTCGCAATCTTCAGGGTAGGGACAGTATACATAAACAAATACTTTCCAAGTGTGTCCGATGCAACGGGAGCGTAGCCTTATATTTAGAAATCATTTCATCGCATATTAAGAGACAAAAATCCTTATGAGAAAATTCTAGAGGAATAGCTTGCAAATCGTGTTTGCATAGGAGTACTGCAAGGGCCACTGCAAGGGCGAGGGAGTGCTGAAAAGGAGGCCAAAACGCAACGGCTCTAAGGTCCCTAGCCCTACTTCAACAGAACAACTCCATTTTTATATGTCTTAAACTGTGTTTTCAAAAATGTTGAAATATTCTGGTCTTGTACTTAGTAGCATTAAAGTAATACATACTCAGACAAGTTGTGTAGAGGACAGATGGTAGGAGAAAAGCTGTGGGATATTGTAAAACAAGCCTGACATAGAGATCTCAGGCTGGATTTAATTCCATGCAAACATAATTGTTGTGGGTTCTCATTTCCACATCGCCATTTTCCCTCTGGTTTTCCAAAGCCCTGCTTTCCATTAGGAGGGTCTGATAATTAAAATAAGCTCTTGATGGGACAATTGTCTACATGGATGGGTCCAAAAAAAGTTCCTGAGATAAAGACATTATGTCATTCTTGCTAGGCCATCAATGAATGATGTACACAGGCTGCTGTTAATGAGAGGTCCTTAATGCTTGGTGACAAGGATAATTCTTATAGCTTCTTGATGCAGGGGTGAAGTGGGGGATTCCCCTGTACCATGTTGGATAGTTCTGGCAATGGGTGGCTCTCACTTGAGCAGAAGCCATGATATTTCTTGAGCGCTGGCATAGCTCCTTTCTTTGTGGTTACTTGAAGTCTAGTCCTCTCATCCCTTTTCCAAGCAAGCTTACTCCTAGGTAATGTTTCGCTCTTTCTCTCCTTTGCCTGCAGTAGTCCTTGTCTTGTCCTTGGAATGAATAATCTGGACTTTCCTCCATTCTCTCTTTTTTTAAATTAATTTATTTATTTTAATTACTTTCAAGTATACAGGACATTGGTTAGACATCTGTATTGTTCATAAAATGATCCCCCCAATTGCTCCCTCCCTCCCCTGGCCCTCCACCTAACCATCATATTAATGCTAACTGCATTCCCTCTGCCGTGCTCCCCATCTTCATGACCATCCATCGGCTACTAGTTTGTATTTCTTTAACCCTTCACCCCATTCTCCCAGCCCTCCAAACCCCCTTCCCTCTGTCCATCACCAAATTGTCCACTATATTTCTGAGTCTGTTCTTGATTAGTTTGTTCTTTTTGTTCCTTAGATTCCGCATATAATGAAATCATACGGTATTTATCTTTCTCTGTTCTGTCCTCCATTCTCTTTTAAGGTTTAATTTTGTTTTATTTCTTAAAGGTTTGCCTTTTGAGTTCCAAAATTCCTAACTTTTGCTGATGAAACATCTGGAATTTCAAGATGCTATTCCTGCCTTGAGTTTCAAAGCCAAAAATTTGACTGCATTCTCTGCATTTGGTTGTGTCAGCTCTCTCCAAAGCCACAGTGGCCATAGTATATTTTTATTGGGTGGGCATGAGGAGTGATAATTTGGTAAAAAAGGGATTTTTTAAAGAACAAATAACATATTAGTTAATTCATTAAAAGAGTACCCTATTGCCATGATATGGACCCAAGATTGAAAACAAAAGACATGTTTTGAATCACAGAAAATAAAAAAAATTTTAAAGCCAAAAATAACAATTTTAATAAAACTATAGAAACAAAGGAGAGTGCTCTGGTGTGGAGGAATTTGAAATGAAGAGGGGTTTTATGAATTAAGCTTTGGATGAGTTGAAAGATAAGGCCAGGTTCATTACACAAGGTTTAAATGTTAAACTAATGAAGAAAGCCAAGTATGAAAAAAAAAAGTTCTAGGTTTATCCAAGAATTAGAAAGAACTATTATTCATGCATGAACCACGTGTGCATACACAATTATAAAGTGTGTGTATGACATGTGCGCACATGGCAGGCATGTGTACGGCATGCGTGCACATGGTGTATGACATATGTATGTGATATGCCTGCATGTGACATGTGCATATGGCATGACGTTAGTGCATGTGACGTTTATGCGTATGGTGTGCATGCGTATGACATTCGTGCGTATGATGTGCCTGCATATGATGTGCAGTGCGTGTGACGTTTGTGTATGTGACTTTTGTGCGTATGGCATGCATGCGTATGATGTCTGTGTGATGTGCGTGCGTATGACGTTCATGTGAGTGACGTGAGTGCATATGTGAATATGGCGGGTGTGGGTATGACGTGCATGTGTATGCATATAATGTAGATAACATAACTATTTTCAGTCATTGACTTGTGGCTACAGTACAAGGAAAGATAAATCTATTTTATTGTTTTGTGTATGGATAAATTTCCTTCTATAGGAGAGTGGGGTTTTTGTTTTGTTTTGTTTTGTTTTTTAGAACAACTCAGCAAAATAAAACTCTGATTTATCGTTGGCCATTGTTTCATGTATATCGAACTGGCCAAAAAATTATAAACAGCAAGTTCATGGATGACAGAAAAAAGAAACATTTTATCTTTGGCCTTTTTAACCATCTCATGTAAACCAACTACTTATAGTACAACTAAGCACATACACAGAAAAAGTTACCGGATTGCTTGGAATAAGATTTTTTTCGTTTTTGCTTTTTTTTTTTTTTTTTTTAACAAGGTCTTTTTCTCCTTTGAGAGTATAATTAACATGGTCACATCACAAGTCAGAAGTAGGACAGAGAACGATCCCAGGGCCAGATTGGTCATCCTGAGGTTGTTAAAAATGGCTGACCCCTAAAAATATACAAATATAAAAATGTACAAAAATATAATTTAAATAAAAACTACAAAATTTTCTTTTTAAAGTACTTGTAAGAAAAAAAGCAGGGCCTTGTAAGTTTTGGGTTTTTTTCCCTCTCCTTTTGCAAATTCATGTTGTGGTTTTGGTTGAGTGATAATGTGTGTATCATCTGTGGGGGGTGCTGCCCGCGGTGGGCGGGCAGGTGGGACTCTGTTTGAAGGTGACCACGTTTAGATTCTGAGACAGGAAGTATAGGTTATGGCAGCGTTTTTTTTTTTTTTTAATTTAACTTTTCCTTTTTTCCTGTCTAGTCATCCTCATCCGTCTTCTACTTCTTGGTGTCAACATCGTCATCCTCATTCAGCTGCCTGTTTGCCTGTAACTGCTTCGGATTCATCTTCATTTCCATCTTTCTATCACCTTCCTCCTGTTTCCTCCTTCCTCATCTTCATCTACTTCATTATCAGCCTCCTGATCCCCATTTTCCTCATTAGCGGTCCCCTTAGCAGGTGTATCTTCTCCATTATCTGCCTCCTCCACAACTTCCTTCTTCTCCTTTAAGTCCTTGGTGGTGATTTTTCCGACACCGCGTCTGACACGGTAGGGCATGCCAGTGATCTGATGCAGTGGATTAAAAAGAAAGCGAGAGTTCAAGGACTGGTGAAAAAGCTGCTGGAGTCTGCAGTAGTGGAGGAAGCGCGGTGCAGGCGACTGTGCTGAGTGGGGAGCCAGACCCGGAAACAATGCAAAGATGACTTTTCAGAGCAGCTAGTGAGTCCATGGGAGAATTTTTAAAATAAAGCTTTATGCCATGGTCAGAGGAATTAGCCTAAAAATGTTTTGAGTACTTTACAAGAAGTGTGATTTTAAGTTCAATGCAACACAACACTTTTTAATAGCTTGTCCAAGAGAAACAATATATGTAGAAGGATTATTTGAAAGACATGGAGTTCATTCCTCTTAGTAATTCTCAAAGAGGCTGTGATTGTCATTTGGGCATTAGAATCCTTTGTTGTGTGTGACTTTCTCATGCATTGTCATATGTTAAAATCCCCAGACCTTGCTCACTTAAATGCCAGTAGTGCATACCTCCCATCATTATCACAACTAACAATTCTCCTTCTACAGTTCCAAAGCCATACCACCCCTGGTTAAGTACCATTACTAGAAACATCTTTGTACTAATTTATAACCCAGAGAACTGAATATCTGAATCAGTTATATAGACAATTCAATAGAATCCTAGCTAGTATTAATTTAAAAAATATATATTTTGACGAAACTTTCGCTTTTTTACCATAAGGTTATTTTTGTCATTGCAATTAAACTCTGAGCTTTCTGAAACAGAATTGGGAGATCTTTTGTCCTCTGGTCTCGGCAGTAGTAGTGCTTTTCCTGAGCAACTGGTTTATGTTTTTCTCATAGATTCTATGAAACTGGAAATTGTATTCATTTTCCTATTGCCACTTGGCAAGCTTAGAGCCAGAAGTGTTGGTCTACCTCCAGCATCGTTCTAACCATATTTCTGGCTTCCAATTAGTTTCCTGTGATTGTTTGCCTTTTGGTTCATGTTTTTCTTATTTTAATTTTTTTTTCTTGCTACATTATAAGAATTTGTGTAAATGGCTCAGAGGCCTTTTTGGATCAAGGTAAGATGAAAATATGTACATATGCTCGCATATATTCATATAGTTTATGGCATGCGAAACTTGTGGGATGTAAATTTAATTTGAAAATCAAGGTAAAACTTTATAGTAGAGCAGCTAAAATAGGAAATTTAATCATTACGACAGCACAATCATTTAATTTGCTAATTGCCATTTCTTGGTACATAATCCTCATACATTAAAAAGTATAATTCCATGCTTAGTAGGAATTTTTTTGATTATTTTTGCTGCCTCTGAATTTTAGCAGAGCCACCAACTTAAAGGGTAAGATAATTTATACCATGACATGTGTTTGCTAATAATGCTAGTTTATTACTTGTATAAATTACTTATATATAAAATAAAGTCTTGGACTAATTATTTTTAGTCGTTTATAAGTGACTAAATTTCAACAGCTAAGAAGATACACTAACTTTCCCTTGGAGGTGTTTGTAAATAGTCTTTCTATTTAAGAGGTGGGAACATTTGTGGGAAGAAATAACTGGGTGGAGAGATGTAAAAAAAATTCTTCCTCATATTGGAAGACACTGAACACAGCAAGTTTTACTAACTTAATAACTATTGGCATGGAGCATAGAACAGATGAATAAAGTTGAAAATATAAAGATTCAACCAATAATGCAGGATGCTTGTGTGCTTAAATTAAATATTCTTGAAGGTCAGAATGCTTTTATTTGCAAAGATCTTTGTATCTTAGGTAGGAGAATGTTCAGTATTAATTTGAAAATATAATGGTCAGGACTCTATTTAAGGTCACTGAATAATAAAAGCAACTAAAACCCCAAACTTCCTTTACAGTCCAGGAGCTATATACTCAAAATCAGAGGAAAGATAAAAACAGAAAATATTTGAGCTAGAATTCAGGCAAAACTTTGACCTGAAAATATATGTGTGTGTGCGTGCATGTATGTGCATGTGAGTGTGTATGCATGCACGCGAGCCTGCGTGTGTTTTCTCTCATTGTCCCTCCAGCTGACATTGAAATGGTATCTTTGATTTGGAAAGAAAGAACATATCTGAAAAATACAGCTTTGAAAATCGAAATTACAAGTTACAGGCTGTTATTAGGATGTTAGACTAGACGGTGGCAGAGGGACAAGGCAAACAAGTCACAATGAAATTCAGAAATAAAAAGATATGCTGCCAAGAGAGAACTCACTGAGCTGCTAGCCCTATTTTTTTCCCTAATAAAATGATATTTGAGAGACTGCTCAGCCAGAAAGGTAAACCATTCTCACAATTTAAAAGTGCCAGTCATCTGTAAAGCCAGAAGCCAAGACAGAAGGAAATTTATGATGAAGAATAGAATTGTCACTTAAAAGTCAGGAGAAGAGAAAGACAATGGAGCCTCTATAGCAAAGTCAATTATTTAGGGGCTTGGGCTCAGCTTCTGGATTTTCTTCCTTTGTTTTGCCTATCGACTGTTAAACAGCCTGTCAGGATGGGGGTGGGGAGAGGAAGAAAGGACAATACTAACCAAGCCTATCTTGCAACAGTGGTTGGCCTAAAGCAATACAATTTGAAAGTAGAACAAAATGGTTGTTTTGCTTTTTATCTTTCTATTTCATTTGTTCAAAACCAGATAATGATCAGTTAATCGTCTGTCAATCTAGTGACTACAACTCTAGTACTTGTATGTGCAGGTTTGAGTATGGAGCATGTTTGAGTATGGAGCATGTTGACAAGTTGAAATAACCTGTTTTCTCAGAAATAGGGATAGCTGGAGAAGCAGAATCTACCGATGTAGGGCTGACACAAACTGCTCAGTTGGGCAAATGTATTTGTGTATATGGATATTATGTTGGGAAACCAAGTTAAATCATTCTGCCTGTGTCACCCTAAGAAGTTTTTTTGACATGCTATGTTAATTTTAAAATAATAATGATCTTTTTTAAAAGTAAACTTTTTATTTTAGAGCAGTTTTCAATTTACAGAATTATTACAAGGATAGTATAGAGAGTTCTCACATACCCCATATCTAGTTTCATCTATTAACATATTAGTATGGTATATTTGCCCATTACTAAACCAATATACTACATGATTATTAATAAAATGCCATACTTTCTTCATATTTTCTTAGTTTTTTCCTAATGTCCATTTCCTGTTACAAGATCCCTTCCAGGATACTACATTGCATTTAGTCATCCATGTCAGCTTAGGCTCCTCTAGGCTATCAGTTTCTCAGACTTATTTTTGATGACCTTGACAGTTTTGAGCATCAGTGGTTAAGTATTTTGTAGAATTGTCCTTCAGTTGGGGTTTGTGTGATGTTTTTCTCATGATTATTCTGGGCTTAAAATTTTTTTGGAAGGAAAATCACATAGGTAAAGTGCCATTCTCATTACATTATGTCATGAGTACATACTATCAATATGACTTCTCACTGTTGATATTGACCTTGATCACCTGACCGGGGTAGTGTTTATTAGGTTTCTCTTTGGTAAACCTACTGTTTTTCCCCCTTCTTTTCTATACTGTCCTCTTTGGAAGAAAGTCACTATGCATAACACAAGCTTAAAGAGTGCGGAGTTATGTTCCACTACCTTAAGAGTAACTACATAAATTATTTGGAACTTTTCTCCTTGGGAGATTTGTTTATTATTTCCTATTTATTTATCTAATCATTTATATCAGTGTAGATGTGAGGATGTTTATATTATACTTTGGGTTATAATCTATTACTATTTTATTTTGTT
>NW_006435837.1:1389727-1406134 GCF_000325575.1 Pteropus alecto | reverse complement strand
TTTTTAGTGTTTTTTAACTTTCTGGCATTGTGAGATGCTCTGGGATTAGGTGGTGGATTACAATGATTGATTTTGGAATATTGAACCAGCCTTGCACACCTAGAATAAATCCCTCTTGGTTGTAGTATTTAGTTCTTTTTGGATTTGATTTGCAATATTTTGTTGAGGATTTTTGCATCTATGTTAATGAGAGATATTGCTCTATTTTTCTTTCTTGTAATGTTATCTCATTTTGGTATCAAGGTAATAATGGCCTCATTGAATGAGTTTGGAGTGTTCTCTCTGCTTTTCTGGGAGAGATTGTGGAGTATTGGTAACATTTCTTCCTTAAAGGTTTGGTAGAATTTACCAGTGAAACCATCAGGGCCTGGAAATTTTATTTTGGAAGGTTATTTTATTGATTTGGTTTCTTTAGTAGATAACCTGAATAATCCTATATTTATTTCTACATTGTGTGAATTTTGGTAGTTTGTGTTTCAAGGAAATGGTCCATTTCATCTAAATAATCAAAATTGTGGACGTGGAGTTGTTCACAATATCTATATGTTATCCTTCTGTGTCTATGGAACAGGAGGGATGACCCCTCATTCACTCCTAATATTGATATTTTGTGTCTTCTCTCTTTTTTCTTAGTTATCAATGTTATCAATTTTTTTTCAAAGAGTCAACTTTTGGTTTTGTTGGTTTTTTCCCCCCCTATTTCTTGTTTTCAATTTCATTAATTTTTACTCTAATTTTTATTTATTTTTTCTTCTGCTGGCTGTAGGCTTAAATTGTTGTTATTTCTCTAGTTTCCTAAGGTGGAAGCTTAGATTATTGATTTTTTGCTATTTTTATTTCCTAATATATGCATTTACTGCTATAAATTTCCTTCTAAACACTGCTTTTGCTGCATCCTACAAATTTTAATAAGTTGTATTTTAATTTTCATTTAAGGTTAGTTAAAAATATTTTAAAATTTCTCTAGAGACTCTTCTATGACCCATGTGGTATTTAGATGTGGTGTGTGGTTTAATTTTCCAAATATTTGGGGATTTTCTAGCTATCTTCCTGTTATTGCTTTCTAGTTTAATTTTATTGTGGTCTGAGAACATATTTTGTATGATTTTTATTCTTTTGAATTTGTTAAGCTGTGTTTTATGGCCCAGAATGTGGTCTATCTTGCTGAATGTTCCAAGTAAGCTTGAGAAGAACGTGTATTCTGCTGTTGTCGAAATCTATAAACATCAGTTAAATTAAGTTGATTGATAGTGCTATTCAGGTCAACTATATCCTTATTGATTTTCTGCCTCCTTGATCTAGCAATTACTGATGGGGCAGCAGTGGCGGGGGCTGAAGTCTCAAACTATAATAATGAGTTTCCCATTTTATCCTTTCAGTTCTATCAGTTTTTGCCTCATATATTTTAATATGCTGTTATGTTCGTACATGTTTAGAAATGTTATATGTTTTTAGAGCATTGACCCCTTTATTATTATGTAGTACCTCTCTTTATCCCTGATATTTTTCTGTATTCTAAAATATGCTTAGTCTGAAATTAATAAAGCTATTCCAACTTACTTTCTTTTGATTAGTGGTAGCATGGTATATTTTTCTCTATCCCTTTATTTTGATCATATCAGAGTCTCTTGAAAAAGTGGTTTTCTTGTAGGCAACATATAATTGGGTCTTGTTTTGTATCCAGTATGACAATTGCCATCTTTTAATTGCCATGTTTAGATAATTCACATTTAACTATTAATATATGTTGGTTAATATCAACTATGTAATTTTTAAAATTTGTTTCCAGAGGCTTCTTTTTCTGCCTTCTCAGGTATTAATTGAGCATATTATATAATTCAATTTTTATCTCCTCTTTTAATATAGCAATTATACCTAAAAAACCTTTATAGTGGTTGCCTTAAAGTTTAAAATATACATTATTAATATAAGTCCACTTTCAAATAACACTATTACATTTCATGTCTAGTGCAGATACCTTATAACAATGTATTTCCAATTCCTCCCTCCCTTCCTTTGGGGCTTTAATCATACAGTGCATTGTTATTATTATTACCTTAAACAATTATATTTTAGATTAATTGGGAAGAAAAACATTTTTTGAAAAATATTTTATTTCAGCTTTATTTATTTATTCTCTGATGCTTTCCCACTCTTTATGTAGAACCAAGCTTCTGACTTGTATAATTTTTCTTCTGCGTGAAGCAACTATTTGAACATTTCTTGCAGGGCAAGTCTGCTGGTGATGAATTATCTTGTCATTTGTCTGAGAAATCCTTTATTTCTCCTTCATTTTTGGAGATTAATTTTGCTGGATATAAGATACCAGGTTGGTGATTTCTTTTCTTTCAACAATTTAAATACTTCATTCAGTTCTTTTCATGATTTCAGAGGAGAAGTCAGATGTAATTAATATTTCTTTTTATTCTCTGGCTTCTTTCCAGATGTTCTTTTTGTCTTTGGTTTTGTGCAGTTTGAATATGATATGCTTAGGCTCTGTGTGTGTGTGTGTGTGTGTGTGTGTGCGTGTGTGTGTGTGTGTGTGTGTTGTACTTATCTGCTTGGCATTCTCTGAGCTACATGGATGTAGTTTGCTGTCTGTTGTTAATTTTGGAAAGTTCTCAGTCATTGTAATTTCAAAAAATTTGTTCTCTGTTCTCTTCTCCTTTTAATATTCCAATTACACATATGATATCTCTTTTGAACTCTCCTCCAGTTTTTGGAGGAAATTCTGGTTTTCTTTTTTTTTTTTCACTATTTTTTCTCTTCGAATTTCAATTTGGAAAGTTTCTGTTGACTTGTTTTCAAGCTCGCTGATTCCTCACTTGTATGGAATCTACTGATGAGTCCACTGAAAGCATTCTTTGTATCTCTTGCAGTGGTTTTAAATTCCAGCATTTCCTATTGATTCTTTGCATATCTCTTCTTATATTACTCATCTGTTCTTGCATGTTTTTTATTCTTTCCATAGAGCCCATATCATATTAGTTATAGTTATTCTAAATTTCCTGTCAGTTAAGTCCAACATCTGTATCACATCGAAATCTGGCTCTTATTCTGATTTTCTCTCTTCAGACTGTTTTTCTTGCTTTTTGGCATGGCTTGTATTTTTTTAAATTAAAAGTTGGATATGTTGTATGAGTAGTAGGAATTGAGGTAAAAATGCCTCTGGTTTGAGGATTTATGTTAGTCTGGCTAGGCATTGGAGTTTGTTTTATGTTTACTATAGCTGTAAGTGCCAGAGGCTTCAAATCCCTGTAATGTCCTCATTTTTGTCTCACCTGTTGACTTTGGACTTCCCTAAGTGCTTTTCAGAGAGGATCTGTGTCTTTCTGCACTTTCAGCTGCAATCTACTATTACTGGAGCCCTGTTAGTATGACAATAAGGTGTGGAGGAGGCAAAGCATTCTATAATCTTCTAATTAAATCTTAGTCTTTTAATGAACCTGTGACTCTGGCCTGTGATCATCACCAGTGTTTCTTCTTGTATAGCTTCTTCCCCCTCCCAATTAGACAAGATAGAAATGCTAGAGGAACCTCTAGTTACAGGATCTGTGGGAGAAGGCTTTGGTAAAGTCTTTTCCCCTGAAGACTAGGCCTTTGTTATAGAGTAGGCTCTGGACGTATTTTACCAAGATTACTGCTCTCCCTGCCTGAGCAATGAGGGGATCTTTCTTGGCTCTTTATCATGAGAACCTAGTGGGGATCCTGGAGATAAAGCCCATGGAAGTGTGGAGACCCTCCTAAAACTGTATCCCCAGGGGTTTCTCAGTCTCAGGCTAGTCCACACTCATACTTCTGCAATCCACCAAAATTACTATTTAAGCGTTCCAACCAGTTTATGGCTCCAGTGGCTTCTGTTTCAGATAAGCAGATCATAAGTGTGACTCTTGATTTGCCTGTCTCTCAAGATTTCACTGCAGTGGTTTACATTGAAAACTCAGTTCTCTGATAGGTTCCAGACAAGTCATTGATTTTTTATTTGTCCAGATTTTTCCTGTTGTAAGGAAGAGAGTAACAACTTTTAAGCTTTTTACATGCCAGAATTGAAACTGGGAGTCATGATTATTTTTGAGGACCACATTACCACAGATCTCTATAATACCTCAGAAAGATGTATTATTTTCTTTATTTTGCAGATAAACAAGTGGGGCCTTAGTGAGGTTAAGTTATGTGTTTAAGATCATATGTCTGCAGTTCTAAATGATTCTAAAATCTGTATACATAGTTTCTTTGAAAATACTTAATAAACTATCAATTTTTATGTATACATATGTCAATATATTTAAATGTTTCTTGTTTTTAAATTTATGTCTGCATTTTGGGGACCTCAGATATAGGGCAAGTTATTATTATTGGTTCAGGCAATTAATTCTTCAGTTTATTCTTTGTGCCCCATTCCCCTCTCATTCCCCCTCCTCCAGCCCCTAACAGAGGCAACCGCTGAAAAATGGTTATCTTGTATCTTTTTATTCAAGTTTGCTTTTATAAAATGTGTTTCATATTATGTGCATATATTTTAATATTACATAATTGCTTTTGTCTTATGTATTTTATTCAGTTTATTTCTTTTATTCTCAGCACTGTGTTTTTAAGATCTATCCATATTGCTCTGGGTATACATGGTTGGTTGGCTTAACCTACTGTATAGTACTCCAGCTTTATTATGTTTATAAAAATCTTATACAGTCATTTTAGAAAAGCCAATATCAAAAAGTGAAAATAAGGAATTAATGATCACTGAAAATTGCACCCTAAGATAACTAGAGTTATCATTTTGGTCCCTGTAAGATATCTCCTTGCACGTATATAGAAATTCATTATGTGTATTCAATTTTACTTACATAGGACCATGCTACACATGTAATTTTATAACTGACCCCTGTCATTCATCTTTATTTCATAGCTGTTGTCTCATGCAACAAATATAGATCAACAGCATAGCTTTAAATGACCACGCAGTACTCCATTGTATGGTTGCCCCTTACATAAATTGTTCCCTCATTTATGGGTATTTTGCTTTCGCTTCTTTTTATTTATTATCATAAACAGTGCCTCAGTAAACAGTTTTCTGAAGACATCTTTTTGCACTTGTGCAATAATCTTTTTCAAAGTAAATATTTTCTGTCCTCTGCATAGATTTGGCCAAGTTTCATTCTACCCACAAAATTTGTGCCTTGTCTACTGCTTTATGTTGCCCAAAGACTGAAGAGATAAAGTGACTTCAGCTATTAAATTCTGTGATTTTATAAGTTTATGAACATTGGTGGTGTAGGGGAAGAAGCTGCAAAAGAGAGAGAGGCAATTTTATTAGCTCTGCTCCAATAAGCGGTATTATGGAGAAAAGTTTATGTATATAAATCTGTGGTCTTTTATGGTACCATCTAGTGGAGCTGATGGCTTCTATTGTAGGCTGTCTCCCTAGTCACGGCCCTGTACCAGGTCATCAGGGCACCTGCATGCTCACCTGGCTTTCTCGTATCCTGGTGCTGAATGGACAGACACCACTACCCCTCTGTCTCTATTTTACTTTGTGGCAGAATAAATGCAAATAAATAAGCTGTCAGAAATTAGTTTACATAATTTGATTAAAATTAGAGTTCAACACTAAACTTTAATGGAATTAGGTTCTGTTCTAAATGTTGTTTTTGACACTAAATGTGCCAAAATTATTTAGAGGAACGTTATTCTCCTAGTATTTCTGAGTATACAACTCAGAAAGATGCATGCCAAGAAACCTCTTTGGTAACTGTTTTCCCAAGATATTTTGGGCCAAGATTTAAAAACTCAGGAAATTTAGACACATATGTTTGGGTACTTATTCTTAAATAAACCAAATGTTTCCTCGTTTCAATTTTTAACATGTTGATTTTTCTTTATAGTTTATGGAACTCTAATTCAGAGTTCTGATAAATTAAACTTTCCGTGTTCCAGTTTGCTTTTTGGGGAGGATGGAGAACAAAGCCTTTGTTCAGTAGGAAATGAAAAACACTTTTGCCATGGTGGAGGTAAGCATGGGCTAATAAAAATACTTAAAGTTATTTTAGCATCACACACCATTTAAAAATATCTAATTACCTGTAACTGCAATGTTAGTGAAAAAAGCATTTTGTTATGCAATTTGCTATCAACTTTTTTTAAATGAACATTTCTTTTATTATACTTCATATTTATAATCATATTAGTAAAAATATTTTATTTAATTAAAAATTAAAATTAAATACAAAAAAAGTAAAGAAACCATACAACCTTTCATCTTAAGCCTATAACCCTTACCCACCTAGGCTGTGAGACCCCAGAGGGAGTGAGGTTCTGGGGCTTTATCCTTTGCTATTTCCCAGCACCTCCCAAATAGCAGATTGCTATCAACTTTTATTAGCTCATTTCATTTATCGTATTACATAGAAATAATTAAGCTTCAATTTAAAAAATATTCAGTGGAATACTTCAATGGTTTTACTATTGCGGAGTAAACAAACAAACAGTTGGAAGACTGTTGATTTCGCTATTTACTATAATGGTATATTTTTCTCTTGTGCCCATGTGATGAAGTTATGTTTGACATTTTTATGTGAATCAAACTGGACTAGCATCCTTTTTTCCCTAGTTTTAATGAGATTGAATTGACATACAACATTATATAAATTTAAAGTATACAACATAATGGTTTCATACATGTACATATTGTGAAGTGATTGCCACAATAAATTTAGTTAACATCTATCACCTCACATAATTAAAAACTCTTTTTATTCCTTGTGATGAGAACTTTTATAATCTACTTTCTTAGAAACATCCTTTCCCCTCCTCTTTGGTGATCACCGCACTTTCCCAATGTGACCCACCTTGTATGGAGGTCTTTTGCTCCCACCATGATCTGTACTTCTGTTCAGCTCAGAGATATCCTGAGCTAGTTCAGCCCCAAGAGGAAGGAAATTTTTCCTTCAAGTTGAAAGCTGCTTCAGCCAGGGGTGCATATTCGGACTCCTAAATGATCATACTTCTTTTTGACCACCAACAGTGGCCTTGCTCTTTCAGTTCGGTAGTTTTCTTCCATGGAGGGCCTTATACCACCTTCCTCTAGGACTGGGCCACCATGACTATGGGTGTGTCAGAGCCTTGTCGCATCTTCATCCATATGGCAGGACACATGACCTCTGTTCTCCCTATATCAGGGCCAATTCCTTGCCTTCCAGGTGGAGGGAGAGTTCCTGTGGTATCTTGGGAGTTGGCCAACAGTCCCCAAGTCCCCTTTATAATATTTTTCAGGGGACTAAAATCCTCTAGGTTACAGGGAAAATTACTTATTAGCTTCTTTGTGTCTCAGTTTCCTAGTTTGTAAGATTGGGATAATAAAAGTGTTAACCTCAAAAGGTGGCCGTGAGGATTAAACAAGTTAATGTTTACAGAGTGCTTGGAGCTGTGCCTTGGCCATAGGAAGGGGCATGTGAGGGGTTAGGGATTAGTAATACCGTCAAAATTATGAGAGCTCAGAATGATCAAAGCTGGAATCCTGTTCTGCAGTTCACAACCCACGGTGACCCTGATTACTTGAGCAATTATGTTTTACTCTAAAATATCCTTATTTTGGATAGTTTAATGGAGATTTAAAAGAGACTGTATATGGAAATGGGGAATGTGTAAATACAACATATTCTGTTTAAACCAGGGCCGTTTGATTTTTAAGATAAAATTATTTAAAAATTATTAATCAGCGTGTTTCTATGAGTTTTGATGCTCTTATGGGCTAGAAAATGGTTTCATTCATATATACACATGCCCATCAACACATAATTGTTCCTATTGCTTAAAGAAGATTTCCTCCAGCTCCTCATATTCTATTTTGTATTTTCTTGTATTTTTAATCATTAGTTGAACAAATAATCTGATGTAAGAAACATGCTGTTCCAATAAAATATCCTCAGATTTTAACAAACTATTGTGATGGACTTATTTAGACTACAGAAGCACAGAGCGAAAAAATAAACTGTTTTGCTTATATCATGACTATAAAGAAATTAAGTGGCGTGGCAAATTAGCACACTTGAATTAAAAAATACCCCTCCTTTTTTGTGTTTGTTAGCAATATACCTGTGTAGGTGTGCTATCTTAGTTTCCAACCCCTGCTGTATCAAATTACCAGAATATTAGTGGCTTAAAACAACACAGATTTATTATTTTGCAGTTCTGGAGGTCATAAATATAAAATGGGTCCACAGGGCTGTGTACTTTCTGGAGGCTCTTGAGGAGAATGTGTTTCTTGTCTTTTCCAGCTTCCAGAGGCCATCTGCATTCCTTGCCTCCTGTCTCTTTCCTCCAGTTTCAAAGCCAGCAGCATAACATCAAATCTCTTTCTGACTCAGATCTTCCTGCCTCTTTTCCTTTATAAGGACCATTGTGATTACATTGGCCCACCCAGATAATCCAGGATAGTCTATCCATCTCAAGATCCTTAACTTAATCATACCTGCAAAATCCCTTTGGCCATGTTCTCCTTACATGGCAAATTAACATTCACAGATTCTGGGGATTAGGACATGGACATCTTGGCCGGGGTGGGCGTTATTGTACCTTGTACCTACCACAGATTCACTCCTGAATAAGACCTTCAGGTATTTGACTCGCCCTTCCTTACTTTTATATGAGTTTGCAGATAGTAACTGTAACACATTCCTACCAGTTTTTTGCCCCACTTTTTCCCCCTTTCCGTACATTTAAACTAGTCAGATAGCTTTTGGTTTTTTCTTAAATTATGAAAACACCCTGGAGTTTTGTGGGAAAGGATTTAATGAGAAAGACACCCCCATACTCTGTCTTTGACAGCTACATGAAGGAAGCAAAACTCAAAGATGAAGGTATAGCAAAGAATATGACACCAAAAGATGACATGGGTCTTTGAAGCCATTTGAGAAGATATGACTTGGTCCTTATGATTTTTCCTGGGGGCAAATAAAGAATGTGGACATCAGAAATAGTGAATTCAGAATGGCCAGAGAAAGGTCTTCAGGGCAAGGACAGAGGCTTCCTGGGCTCTGCATTTCTAGCCTTGAGCACAATGCCTGGCATATTAGAGGCAAATATTAAATGATTAGTGAATAAATGACTTGAAAGTATCCAAAGAACAGCATAGACCTTTGAAATACAACCTACAAAAAAAACATGATGAGTTTAATATCCTCAGGAAGGTGTGAACCACCACATTCAATTTTTTTTTTCTAACTGCTGACTCACGCAGCCCTTCTTCATTGATTCTTGGTCCCTTGATGCAAAAGAAACTAGACACTAACCCCTTGGTATCACTCTCCTCTATCCTTCCTTGAAAGATGAAATAGCAGAACTGCTTCTTTGTTTATTTTGCTCACACATTACTATTGCTTAAAGCACCATTTTCAAAATCATTTCTAGTTAAGTGGATTGACTTTTTTCATTACTCGTGCTGAGTAGTTGACAGTAATGATTTATTGCATCTCTGGAACTTTGGCAGTTCCATACAACTCATGGTTTAATTCACAGTTTTACTAATGGCTTCAGTATCTGTGGTGTTTGCTCTGAGAGCTCCTGTAAAGTGACGCCCCACTGGGAAAAGTGCACTCTGGCCCTGCACTCTGGCCTTAGTTTTGTTTTTCTCCAGCTCTGTGACTGTGGTGACGATAAGGGAGAGAAAACACTTATAAACAGAGAGGACATGCTGTCTTCTCCTTTCCAAGGAACTTTAGCCATTGTACCTCTGTTCTATAAGCTGAAGTCTGGTGGCTTGAAAGGAAGCTTAGGTAGAGCTGAGAGAGAAGGATAAATGCATATATTTTGGAGTTGTGGCTTACTTCTCATATTTCATAACAACAGCAGCAACAACAACAACAACAACAAAATAGCGATATGCTGTGCCATCCATGCAGCATATATTAGTCCAGATATTGGAAAATTATAGCTTGTGGGATAAACTTGGATTCTATCTGCTTTGTAAATAAACTCTTATTGAAACACAGCCATGCCCATTCATTTACTTAATGTTTATGGCTGCTTTTTATGCTGCAAAAGAGTTGAGTAGTTGTACAGAGACTGTATGACCTATAAAACAGAAATCACAGGCCCTTTTCAGAAAATGTTTGCCGACCGTGTCTTAGTCCACTTGATCTTTATAATATGAAGTAGATTTTGGTAATAACGCCATTTCATAGAAGGGGAACCTGAGGCTCTGAGATGATATGTAATATGCCCAAGGTCTTATAGCTGGTTAAGAGATGGGGAGACAGAATTAGAACTCAGGGAGTCTATCATATACTGCCTTGGCAAGTTTCTCAGAGAATGCAGTAATTGCTAAGCCCGTCACATTAACATGTCCTATTTCTTTCCATCCTCACGAGGTTTTGTTTTGTGAAATCCTTCCAGCTTATATAATTGTCAGTTGTCTAATGGCCTTATGAAACTTAGATTTTTAACTCAGAACTGCCTACTAACTGATCAGACCATTTGTTTGTATAAACCATTGGTTCTCACCCTTGGCTACACAGTGAAGTCATGTCAGGAGCTCTAGAAGTACTGATACCAGGTCCCAATGCTCCCAAATTCTAATTTAATTGGCTTAGAGTGCAGCCTGGGCATGACGAGTTTTAAAAGTTCCCCAGGTGATTCTAATGTACAATCAGAGTTGAGAACCACTAGTACAGGCATTTGTAAGTTTAGCCCTAAAAAATGTTGGTTATAATGTGAGGTCTGCCATAGTGAGGTAACCATCAATAGAAGGGGAAGGAAGAAAGGAAGGACAAACAATTCTTATAAGAGGCACCAGCCCATCCTAAAAATGTTGTAAGTTGGTGAACCTAACTGCAAGAAATATTCTGTTTATTTTGTGACAAAGATAGCTGCATTATATTCTGGAATTGTATATATAATTATACTGATTATATATATAGTCATAGATAAGTAGATAGATAGATGATGCATAGATGATATGTAATTTGTCCAGGGAGAGAAGAGTTTCATAGTTGGAGAGGAATAGTGGAAAAATTGAACATCTTCCTTTAAAAGGGTACATATGGTTTGTTCATTCATTCAAAAGCTGCAGTACATTCTTAAAAATGTTTGAGTTTCTCCATGTTTTAACCTTTATTGAGGGGAAAATTAAATCAGGACTAATTTAGACTCATGGGGTTTGTTAATTGATGGCTGCCTCATGGAATTACATCATAATCATTACCAGCAAATATTGAGCAAGTCCTCACTGGGGATTCAGTGGCACTGAGCTGGTGCCTCATCTCCCAGAAAGTACACCTTCATTGTAGTGCCTGGGAAAACATAATCACAGCTGAAATTCCAAATAAATATCTCACTCCTCACATTCTTTCCACTGTTTCTATTTGCACTGATGATGGAGCCAATGTTGTTAAAACAGCGTGAGACTGAACATTTACCCATGAGCTGACTTCCACAAGCTGTCTGTACCGACTGGTACATTATTCCAGTAAGAATAATGAAATTATTAAACATCACAGAGAGGTTTACAAGATTTTTCTGGACTATCAAAGGTCATACATGTTTTCTTGGAGGCTGCAAGAGAGAAGTAGGGTATATACATAAAATACCAGACGTTGAACAGGTTTATGTATGCAAACGTGTCTCCCCTTTTTTCCTTTCTTAGGCATTACTGTGAAAGGAACACAAGCATTTCTCTGTGCTCTGGCTGGTGGAAAGCAAATGTATATTTTAGAATTAGAACACTAGAGATTTATGGGATGTTAATGCGTCAAGTCTTAGTAGCTTCTCAAAAAGGCCACTTGTGAAGTCAGGCTGTCATCAGTTATAGAAACCGATGCATCTGTCTTCTGAGAAATCCCTCAGAAACATTTTCTGAAAAGATTATGAAAGATGAAAAATCTCAATACAGTGGAAAGGTGTTCTATAAATGTGAATTTCGCTGCTTCTGGCAACTTCTGAGCACTCCCTCAATTGAGAAATGACAAAATGATACATGCATAGAATCTATTGAAGAAAATACTAAGATTAATTAAAGGCAGCTGCACAAGGATCGATAATAGCATATTTATGACACACATCAATATAAAGCTATACTAAATGTATTTATTAAAATAACACACTCATATAACAGCAAGATGCAAACTCGTATTCAGTTACCTAAAATTAGATAATGCCTTCTGAAGTTAGCCAAGCAAACCAACCTGACTCTAACATTGTATAAAAGTGATTTAATAATGACATCAAAGGGAATTCTATACAATGTTGAAAGATATAGATGGAAAAGGATATAATGTTAAATCTAATAAGAATCTTGGCCTTTGACATCTTTTGTACATCAGACATAATCAGTATTTCAAGTTGGGACATGTTCTGTTGTACAGACACCGTGAATGAAATAGGGATCTCAGCTTATATGGGCTGCTTTTAACTGAGTCAAACAACCAATGACCAACTGCATGAATCTTATAAGCAACAGAATAAAAACCCAGAGAAAGTAGAGAACAAATCCTCTGCTGTTGACCATGTGTTGCTTGATTAGATTCCCTCAACCTCAGCACAGAGTTGTGATTTTGACAGTTGTGCTAACATTTCCACATTAAGCCCAATATGGATCACAGGCCCAAACAAAATAGATCTGCATAGCATATCAGAAAAACCATTATAAAAAGAGTCATGATTAAGAATTGACTAAAATGGGAATAAAAACTTCAACAACTTTCGCATTGTGTGTTCTGTTATTACTCCAGTCCTTACAGCAATGTCTGAAATTAGTCACCCCCTGAGCTCCAGTGGATAAGGCCCAGTTACTTCTCTCTACCCTTTCTTTCACTTAGAGAAAGAAGAGTTAGCTCAGGCAGCATATCATCACATAGTAGAAAGTTTTAGCATATATATGAACTAAAAGGACTATAATGGTCACATTTAATTTCCTTTGTCATTCATTCTACACAGTCTGTCACAGCTAACCCTTTTGGGATGGACTGAACTCTTTCCATTGGTGAGATCTACCCAGTCTCTTGCCTTTTTTTTTTTCACTAGGTTCCTCTGTTTAAAAATGCTGGCTTAGAGCCATGGCTTCCAAACCTATTAGAGGGCAGGAAGATGATATTAGAATATGTATGTATATTTATTTTTATTCTAAGAGATAGAAAAGATCTTTATTAATATTTATGGATTTGCATGGTATGTATATATAGTTTAAAAATAGATACACATCATCTGAGGGTGTGTTCATATTTTTACTGATAGGTGTGCACAATCAAAATGTTTGGCATTCCTTGTTTTCAGTAGTTTGTTGTTTTAGTAATACTGTCCTTTTTTCCTTTCCGGTGTTTTCGTTGGGAATGGTCTTGTCTTTCTAAGTAGGCAAAGGTTGTTCTGGGGCTAGATTGAGTTTAGCACATTTTTATCTGACATAGTGCTAAGAAAATAGAAAATACTCAGTAGATACTCCTAGAGTAAACCTTCTAAGTTTTTGCCATGCCAGGTGTGACCAAAGGACCATCAGCATCATTTACCACCTGGGAGATTGTTGGAACACATTAAAATGTACACAGTCCTACTGCTCTTTCATAGCTCTCTCATTTGTCTAGAAGGCCCATCATATGAAACCAGTGTTTCTCAAACTTTAATGTGCATGAATCACCTTGGGGTGGAGGGAGAGTCCTGTTAAAATGCAGATTCTGACTCAGTAGATCTGGGTGAGATCAAAGATTCTGAATTTTAACAAGTTCCCAGGTTATTCTGGTCCTGGTTTGCGAACGACACATTTATATTTAAGGCTGTAGAACTACACTATCCAATATGGGAGACCTAGCCACATGGAGCAATTTAGCACTTGATACCTGAGATTTTGAAGTTTAGTATGGAAGAAAGAATGAAAACTATCTCATTAATTTAAAAATATTGATTATATGTTGTAATGACAATATTTTGGATTGATTGGTTAAATAAAATGTGATATCACATTTAATTCATCTTTTTCTTTTTACATTTTTAATGAAGCTACTAGAAAATTTAAAAGTACATATGTGACTCACGTTATATTTCTGTTGGACAATGCTGCTCTATGAGGCTCCCCTAGTTTTTTTAAACATTTTATCCATTGAGAATCCACCTCAAGTTCATTCGACTAAGGTAGTGCCAGTATAGGGATGGTCAGAAGAAAATTTGTAATCATAAATTACGAAACCTTTCTCAGAAAGATGTTTTTCCTCATGGAAGTATATACCCTATAAATGCAATTTCTATTATCCAAAATATTGAGAATTTGTCAACATTTCAGGTTTCCGTGTATACATGTGATTCAAAACATAGGCCTCCTCCTACATGGAAAAATATGTACATAAGTATTGAATTAATCATCTACGATTTAACTTTTTGACAAATATGGATGACTGATGAGAATGCTGTGATTATATCCAAAGTGTAATGTAATTGGCCCACAGTTCTTGGATATTCCGCTCCATTTTTTTTCAGTCTTTTTTTTCTGTCTGCATTTCAGTTTTGGAAGTTTCTGTTGACTTATGTTCAAGCCCACTGATTCTTTCCTCAGCTATGTCCACTCTGCTAATGAAGCCATCAAAGAAATTTTTCCTTTCTCTTATAGTGTTTTTGATTTCTAGCATTTTTTTTGATTCTTAGAATTTTGATCGCTCTGCTTACATTACCTGTATATTCATTCTTGCATGCTGTCTACTTTCCCCATTAGAACCCTTAGCATGTTATTCATAGTTATTTTAAACTCCAGTCTGACAATTCCAATAGCCTTTCCATATCTCAGTCTGGTTTTCTTGTTTGCTCTGTCTTTTCAAACTGCTCTTTATTTTTCCTGCCATTTACTACACCTTGTAATTTTTTTTTAAAGCTGGACATAATGTACTTGATAAAAGGGACAGAGGTAAATAAATCTTTAATGATACAGTGGTAAGGTGTGAGGGTAGGGGAAGCATGTTATAGTCCTATGATTCGGTCTAAATTTCTTAGTAAGCCTGTCCCCCTGACTGTGAACTTTCCCAGTCCTTCTCAGTTACCCATCTTCTACCCTCTTAGGTGAGATAGGAAGGCTAGAGAGGACTGGAGTTGGTTTCCCTCCAATCCGTTATACTATAACTGTTATAGGCTCTGGTGGAACTCCAGTTTGTTAGGTTCTGGCAAATTACTTCTTCTGAGGGTAGGCCTTAAGAGCAGAATGCTCTGGTATATTTTGAAATGACTACTTTCCCCTCCCCTCGCTGATAGCACCAAGGAGATTTTTCTCCAGTCTTCACCATGAGAACCTGGGAGGGCTCCTAAAGGTAAAACTCACAAAAGTGGGAGCCCCCATAAGACTGGGCCCCTTGGAGTTTTTAACTCTCAAATTTGTCCACGCTGAGCCTCCAGCAATTCATCATTTACAGTTTAGGTTTTCCTGCAGCAGACTGGTTCCCTCGGAGGTTTCTGCTCATGTGTTTCTGCTCTGGTGATTTGTAATTTTCTGTATTCACCTGTCTGCCTCTCTAGTTTTGGATGGCAGCAGTTTGCCCTCTGACTGCAGTTCTCTGATGGATATAAGAAAAGTTGTTTTCAGTTTATTTAGCTTTTTTTTTTCTTATTGTGTAGATGGGAATGAATTCTTCTAAATGCCTTACATGCTAGCCTAGAAACCAGACAGACGTTCCTAATGTGTAATGTATAGCTAGGAAGGACTTAGCTAAAATTTGCAGCTAAAATGTTAGATGGGATAAGAAGATCAGTGTGAGATTAATAATTTTGATTCAGGGGTGAGTTTTTCATTTGTTAGTCACTATATAATTTTCATAATATTATTTACAGTTTAAATTCATGTTAGACCTCTGAATAGCCAATGTTTATATTAAGTATGCTTCTTGATTTTGGTTTTCATGTTTTTCTTCAAAACCTTCTGCTGTTTATGGGGATCTTGCATTCATTGTAACTGGCAAGATGAAATGTGATATCGCAATGTATTTTGGATTTTTATAACGCTTTCATAGATTTTTTGTGTGTGTCGGAATGAGGGAGAAGAAGATAGAAATGTGATTGTGAATAGCCATGGGTTATGGTTTCGTCTAGGGTTGCCATACATCTGGAATTTTGCTTGGTGCTAGTGTTGGCAGCTGAGCTGAGTTTCTGATCTTGGGGGAAGTAAATCTGGTATGATATTGGGCAAGTCATTCTATTTCTTTATGACTCAGTTTTTTTAATTTGTAAAGTGGGATTAACTACCTGCCTTATAGAGTTGTGTATGTTAAATGGGTAAATTTGTATACAGCACTTAAAACAATGCTTAGCAGATAGTGAGTGCTATATGTGAGCTATTATTTTCATCCTTTTTCAGTTTTGAAAAGTATATCCTAGGTATGGCAAGAAAGATCAGGCTCATGGACATTCTAGTCATTGCAGGCTCAGTTAGCTGAATTATGCCACTGTTGT
>NW_006435837.1:1370075-1389662 GCF_000325575.1 Pteropus alecto | reverse complement strand
CTCATTCATTCAGTAAATATGTATGGAGTAGCTTTTTGTCTCTGGGAAGACAATAGTAAACAAGATACAATTCAATTTCAGAGAATATCAGTGTAATGGGAAAAGCCAACTGATTAACACTTAAGATACAGCATATCATGTCCTCTGTATGGATGGCTCTGGGAGCAGTGGTGGCTCCAGAATTTCTTTATAGAGGGGCAATCTGATTAGAAAGGGAGGGGAAAGAGACTTGTTTTAAAATTGTATTATCATTGCAAGCTCTTTGACTTTGCTTGTGTTGGTAACTGGAGAGTGGCTGATAGATATTTCCTGGAGAAAATGGTGAGTAAAATGAGATATGAAAATGTGAACAGGAGGCTGCTAGGCAGGGAAGAGGGAACAGTATTTGCCAACTACATATATTTTGGTTATCTGTTGCTCTGTAACAAATCACCACAACACTTAGTAGTGTAAAACAACAGTATTTTTTTATGGTTACAAATTCTTTGGATCAGGAATTGAGACAAGGCATGGTGGGGAGGAATTATTTTTATTCCATAATATCTGGGTCCTCATCTGGGAAGGCTCAATTGGCTGGAGTGGCTTGAGAGCCTCTGGAGGCTTTTCCCCTTACATGTCTGAAAAGACTCAATGGCTAGGCTGAGCAGGACTGTTGACCAGGGTACCTACACATGGCTTTTCCGTGTGGCCTGGGCATCTCGCAGAATGGTGACCATGTTGTTAAGAAAACATCCTAAAAGAAAGCATCTGGAATAGTGAGCATTCCAAAAGCACAAGGAAGGAACTGTAAGGCTTCTTCTGACAGACCCTTACAAATCACACAGATATTGTTGTGGCTATGTTTGGAAAATTGAATCCACCATAACATATTACCAAATTTTGTGTGATTAGAGGAACAGAAAGTTCATTCTGATTGGAACGTAATGTTCCCCTGGGAAACTTTATTTTACTTCTTTTGCACGAGCTATATTCTGGGGAATGATATTATATTCTTTTGATTTTGTAACAGGCAGCATGATATATTGAAGAGTCCATGGGTGGTGGAATCAGCAAGGCCTGGGTTCACTTAGTTTATTTTCTGTACTCATTGCATAGATTCAAGAAAGGTAATTTTATTATAAATAAAATAAACAATTTTTTTTATGTTAGATAGTATTTTTGTACTCCTTTTTGTTGATTTTTAAAGCAGAGAACATTTCATCTTTCTTGCACTCTAAAACAAAATAAAAATAAAGTTACTGTTTCTTATGGGATCTTTGATTGATTATTTTGCTTTCTGAGTGTTGGTGGCCCTCACAGGAATACTCTCTATCCTACCTCTGGTGCTTCAGAATGGATGAATATGTGGATAGTGTTTTTCTGGTGAATATAGTCTTTACTTTTATATCTTAAAAAAATTAATTTTCAGTTCCTGAAAAATGGTATTAATAAACTATTTTTATGGTGGTGCTATATTTCTTAAAAAATATTTTGCTGAACTTTCCCATTCTAATTCTGATAAATTAAAAAACTGGTCCTTTGAACAATGAGAGCAATATTTTCTTTCAATTTTTTTTTTATATAAATAAGTTATCCTACCCCTAGTATAAAACCTTGAAGGGCTTGTAGTAAGGCAGCCTCTGACCTGAAACCTGGAGGGCTGAGTTAGAAATATTTTGTGTCCTTTGCATGTGTGATGTTTTAGAATTTCTTATTTTCTTAGATCTTTATATACATTATCGTCATTTCTGCAAAACACTATCCAAGTGCAAAAATTCAAAATGTCACCATATTCATCTCACTCCCTTATATGTAGAGTTACCTTTTACCTGATTCTTCACTTTTAATTCTATAGTATGAACTATGCACGTTTTATAATAATCCACCACATGAGGTAGAAGCCAGTATCATTGCTGAATGCTCTCCATGACCTAGATACATCCCAGTCATTCACTATATTTATAAATTCTACCTCCTAAATATCTCTCAAATACAACGTTTCCTTTCTCTTTCTCTCCCTCTCTCTTGGCATCATGGTGTAGTAATGAAAAGAACAAGGCTTTTGGAACCAGAAAATCCTGGGCTTAGTCTCAGCCCTAACACTATGACCGGGGGTGAGCTTATCAAGTCCTCTGATTCTCAATTTTATATCTATAAAATGGGGATAATAGCATCTACTTCATAGTGTTTTGTGATAACTAAATGAGATAATAGTTACAAAGTATCTGCTACATAGTAGACCCTTGATAAACATTAGTTCCCCTTTCAGATCCTTATCCTCTCTCTCCAAAACTGTTTCATTGAACTCCAATCAGAATTGTTACTTGGTTAATTTCTTTTGCTCATAATTAAGTGAAGACCTCTCATTGTGGCTTTCAAGCCCCTTAAAACCTTGGCGACTGTTTTGGTTCTCTATTGCTATATAACAAACCAAATGAAAATTTATTTCTTTAAAACAACCTTTTTATTTCTCACAATTTGTGTATTGGATGGTTCTGCTGGATTCTCTTGGAATCTCTTAAGTCAGATAGCAACTGGGGTTGGTATATCCAAGATGACTGAACATTTAGATCTGACACCTTGGCTTGGATAGCTGTACTCAGCAGCGACCCTAGGACTCTAGGATCTCTGTCGCTCTACTTGGCCTCCCTGTGATGTCTCTGGCAGTGTGACCAGACTTCATATGTAGTACTTCAGGGCTCCTTAAAGTGTAAAACAGAAAGTCGGGTCTTTTTCTTTTTTTTAAATTTCTTTTAAAAATTACAGTTGACATTAAATATTAGTTTCAGGTGTACAGCATAGTGCTGAGACATTTATATAATTTACGAGGTGATCCCCTCCAATTAGTCTAATATCCATCTGACACCATATATAGTTATTATTGCTAGATGTTATTATAGTCAATAATAATATTATTGACTATATTCCCTATGCTGTACTTTACATCCATGTGACTATTTTGTAAATGAAATTTGTACTTCTTAACTTAATCCCTTCACTTTTCTCATGCAGCTCCCCAACCCCCTTCCATCTGGCAGCCATCAGTTTCTTCTCTGTATCTATGAGTTTGTTTCTGTTTTGTTTGTTCATTTATTTTGTTTTTTTATTTTCCATGTATAACTGAAATGATATGATATTTGTCTTTCTCTGTCTGACTTATCTCACTTAGCATACTACCTACCCTCTATGTCCATCCATGTTGTTGAAGATGGCAAGATTTCATTCTTTTTTATGGCTGAGTAATATTCCATTGTATATATGTACCACTTCTTTAACCAATTGTCTATTGATGGACACTCAGGTTGCTTCCATATCTTGGCTATTGTAAATAATGTTACAGTAAACATAGAGATGCATATAACTTTTCAAAATAGTGTTTTAGATTTTTTCAGATAAATGCCCAGAAGTGGAATTGCTTGATCATATGGTAGTTTTATTTTTTAATTTTTTTGAGGAATCTTTATACTGATTTCCACAGTGGCTAAGCCAATTTGCAATCTCACTAGCAGTGCACAAGTGTTCCCTTTTCTCCAGATCCTTGCCAACACTGTTGTTTATTTATTGATTGATTATAATAATTTAAAACTTTTTTCAATTACAGTTGGCATACAATATTATATTAATTTCAAGTGTTCAACATAGTGATTAAATATGTACACAACTTAAGAAGTTATCACCCTGGTAAATCTAGTACCCATCAGACAACCATACCTGATTATTACAAAATTATTGACTATATTCCTTATGCCATACTTTACATCCCCATGACTATTCTATAACTACTAATTTGTACTTCTTTCCCCTTTTCACCAATCCCCTCAAACTTCTCTCATCTGGCAATCATTAAAATGTTCTCTGTATCTACGAGTTTGTTTTTGTTTTTGTTTGTTTTGTTCTTTAGATTCCACATGTAAGCGAAATCATATGGCATTTGTCTTTCTCTGTCTGACTTACTCTCCTCAGCACAATATTGTCTGGGTCTATCCATGTTGTTGCAGATGTCAAGATTTCATTTTTTTTATGATTGAGTAATATTTCATTGTACATATGTACCACTATTCTTTATCGATTCATCCACCGATTGACACCCAGGTTGCCTACATATCTGGCTATCGTAAATAATGCTGCAATGAACATATGGATGCACATGTCCCTTCAAAGTAGTATTTTGGGTTTCATCGGGTAAATACCAAGAGGTGGGTAACTGGGTCCTTCTTTGTTTCTTATTATAGCCTTTGTTTTAAAGTCTATTTTGTCTGGTATAAGTATTGCTACTCCAGCTTTTTTTTTCTTTTTCATTTACATTTTCACGAAATATATTTTTTCTATCTCTTTACTTTCATCCTCTGTGTGTCTTTCGATTTGAAGTGAGTCTCTTGTAGGCAGCATAGGTAAGGGTTTTATTTTCTTATTCATTCAACCACCCTGTCTTTTGATTGGAGCAATTATTCCATTTACATTTAAATTAATTTTTGATAGATATGTAGTTATTGCCATTTTATTATTCACATATTTTTTAATTTTTTTAGGTGCGGCAACCCTTAGTTGACCTCACAGATTGCAAGGACCTCGTCAGCTTACAATTCCTTATTTTTTATTTTTTATGCCTACAGCACTTGGTTTTCCTAGGTGATCTCCCATCCAAATACTAACCAGGCCCAACCCTACTTAGCTTCTGAGATCAGACGTTATTATTCATATTTCTGATTTCTTTTTCTTCTTCTTAAAAAAAGTCCCTCTAATATTTCTCATAATACTGGTTTGGTGTTAATGAATTTTTTTTAGCTTTTTCTTGTCTGGGAAGCGCTTTATCTGTCCTTCAATTCTTAATGATAGCTTTGCTGGGTAGAGTAATCTTGGTTGTAGGTCCTTGCTTTTCATCACTTTGAATACTTCATGGCAGTTTCTGCTGGCCTGCAAAGTTTCTGTTGAGAAATATGCTTATTCTTATAGGAGCTCCCTTGTAGGTAATTAAATGCTTTTCTCTTGCTGCTTTTAAGATTCTCTCTTTGTATTTAACCTTTGGCATTTTAATTATGATGTGTCTTGATGTGGGCCTCTTTGGGTTCATCTTGTTTGGGACTCTCTGCACTTCCTGGACTTGTATGTCTATTTCCTTCAACAGATTAAGGAAGTTTTCCATCATTATTTCAACTAGGTTTTCAACCCCTGGCTTGTTCTCTTCTCCTTCTTGTACCCCTATGATGCTAATGTTGGTATGCATGATGTCATGCCAGTGGTGCCTTAAAGCAGCAGTCCCCAAACTTTTTGGCACCAAAGACCAGTGCTCCTATGAGAATCTAATACCTGGTGATCTGACATGGAGCTGAGGCGGTGATGCTAGTGCTGAGGAGCAGCTGTAAATACAATGAAGCTTTGGTTGCTCACCTGCTGCTCACCTCCTGCTCACCTCCTGCTATGCGGCCCAGTTCCTAACAGGCCACAGGTCAGTACCAGTCCTTGGCCTGGGAGTTGGGGACATCTGCCTTAAAGTATTCCCATTTTTTGTTTTGTTGTTCCAATTGCATATTTTCTGCTACTTTGACTTCCAGACCACTAATTCAGTCCTCTGGTTCATCTAATCTGCTGTTGATTTCCTCTAATGTATTCTTCGTTTCCGACCAGTTCTTTTTTATGTTTTTTTTTTTATCTCCATTTTTTATGTTTTCTGTCTCTTTGTTAAAGTCCTCACTGAGTTCATCTACTCTTCCCCTAAATTAATTGAGCACCCTTATAACTAGTGTTTTGAACTCTGCTTCTGGTAGATTGCTTGTTTCCATTTTGTTTAGTTCTTTTTCTAGAACTTTGTTCTGTTCTTTCATTTGGGACATGTTACTTTATCTCCTTATTTTGGCTGCCTCCCTGTGTTTCTTTCTATGTATGAGGTAGGTCTGCTATGTCTCCCGGTCTTAGTAGAGTGGCTTTATATAGTAGGTGTCCTGTGGAGTCCAGTGGTGCAGTCTTTCTGTCACCTGAGTTGGGTGCTCCAGGTTTGTTCTCTGTATGGGTTGTATATGTCCTCCTGTTGTAGCTGCGACTCGGTTGCTGTTTGCATGTCAATGGGAGGGATCGACCCTCTGACTGATTGGTTGTGATGACTGGCCAGTCACTACAGTGGAGGAGCTGTTGTGCAGGGGAAGGATTTGCTTTAACAGGGCTCTGGTTCTTATGGAGAAGGATTTGCTTTAAAAGGGCTCTGGTGCCTGCCCAGTCTGCCCTCTGGGTATGCCATCCTAAGATGTGGCTCCGGGTGGTACTCCAGCTTGTGGCCTCCTGGGAGGGGCCCCACCACAGACCAAGTTAAGCCACAGCTTCTGCCCTGCCTTGGGGCCACCTGGCATGAGCTGCCAAACAATCTGCAGGTGGCTGACACCTACGTTGAGCTTTGAGGTACCTCAAGAGGCAAAGCTGTGAACAAAGGCGAGCTGCTTCTAGTGCTGAGCTTGGGGCTGCTCAGCAAGAGGTAATGAGCTTGTCTGAGGCCAGATGCTGCTTGTTTGGGGATTATGAACCTTTGAGAGATTTTAGGAATGTCTGCAGCATGAACCAAGACAGGCTGTTTGTCTTGGGATAGCTACTCGAAGCGGTTTGGGCAGGCCTGCACATTGGGGTCTCAGTGAATCACCTGGGAAGGATGAGCAGTGTTAGCCAGGTTGATGGAGATTTAGATGCCTCCTGTGTCTGCATGCCAGGAAGTGGGAGGGCTCAACAAAGAAACAATGGATTCTATCAGCACTTCTGTCTGAGAGAAAGCTGCCTGTCCAGCTGTTGTCCTGAAGCCAGACAATTCAGTTCTTTTCCTTATATCTCTGGAGCCTTTCAAGCTGCTGCCCCAGTGCTGGAGCTCAGAGCGAGTGAGTCCATCAGCAAGTAAGTCTGGGTATGGGCCTTTTAAGAGGAATGGCTGGGACTCCCAGAGTCCTCCATCTCACTCCACCCCAATCTCTGCTGATTTTCACCACCAGAAGTTGTGGGGACTTCTCTTCCCAGCACTGGAACCTTGGGCTGGGGAGCTCAGTGTGGGGCTGGACCCCTTGCTCCTCCAGGGGGACCTCTACAGCTGAGTTTTCCCTCCCGATTTTAAAATGCTACATGTGGGTATGGGACCAGCTTATTTTGTGTCTCTGCCCCTCCTACTAGTCTTGATGTGGCTTCTGTATATCCTTAGTTATGGGACTTCTATTCAGCTAGACTTCAGTTGATTTTCGATGATGGTGTTTCTGTAGTTTAGTTGTAATTTTGATTTGTTTGTGAGAGGAGGCAAGCACAGCATTTACCTACTTCACAGTCTTGACCAGAAGGCCTTAACACTGTTGACTAAGTAGTTGAAGACTCTTTCTAACCTTCTTCTTTTTATGTTGAGTAATCTCAAATCAAGGAAGTTTTCTTTGGACTTATTTTCCAGATATTGCCATGCATAATGATGGTTATTTTGTTCCAAGTCTCCGTTTGGCTCAAAAAAAGAGTCTGTAACAGCTAGGACTGTCTTTGGTAAGTGCCAATTAAGACATGCATGCAAGGGTCTGGAGGGCAAGTTATATCATACCGGTGATACAATCCAGAGTGGTTTGCTTCTGTCTTTGGTCTCTCCTTGACTCTGTGCATGGAGCCAGTTTCAGATTTTGCTCTGGAAGTTCCCAAGGTTTTGAACGAATAATTGGAGAGCCCTGGTTTTTGATTAATCATAGCTGTCCTGACAGGTGTGAGATGATATCTCAATGTGGTTTTCATTTGCATTTCTCTGATGATTAGTGAAGTTGAACATTTTTTCATATATCTATTGGCCATCTGTATGTCCTCTTTGAAGATATGTATATTCAGGTCCTCTGCCCATTTTTCAAAATTGTGTTGTTTGTTTTCTTTGGTGGTAAGTTGTATGAGTTATTTATATATTTGGGATCTTGACACCTTATTGGATACCTCATTGGCAAATATCTTCTCGCATTTGGTACTGTCTTTTTGTTTTGTTGATAGTTTCCTTTGCTGTACAAAAACTTTTCAGTTTGATGTAGTTCCATTTGTTTATTTTTTCTTTTGTTGCCCTTGCCAGAGGAGACATGTCCAAAAAAATATTACTATGAGCGATGTCAGAGAGTTTACTGCCTATGTTTTCTTCTAGGAGTTTTAGGGTTTCAGGTCTTACCTTTAAGTCATTAATCCATTTTGAGTTTATTCTTTCTTCAATGTCTTATAATTTTCTGAGTACAAGTCTTTTACCTTTTTGGTTAAATTTATTCCTAGATATTTTATTTTCTTTGATTGTAAATGGGATTATTTTCTTAATTTCTATTTCTAATACTTCATTATTGGTGTATAAAAATGCAACTGATTTCTGAATATTAATTTTGTATCCTGCTACTTTACTGAATTCATTTGTCAGTTCTAACAGTTTTTTGGGGACTCTTTAGGGTTCTCTCTATTTAGTATTGTGTCTTCTACAAATAATAAAACTGTTAATTCTTCCTTTCTAATTTGGATGCCTTTTATTTCTTTTTCTTGTCTGACTGCTGTGCTTGTGACTTCCAACACTGTGTTGAATAGAAGTAATGAAAGTGGACATCCTTGTCTTATTCTTGATCTTAGGGAAAACACTTTTAGTTTTCTAATTGAGTATAATGTTAGCTGTGGGTCTGTCATATGGCCTTTATTATGTTGAAGGATGTTTTCGCTATTTCCACTTTGCTGAGTTTTTATTATAAACGGATGTTGGATTTTTTTCAGATGTTTTTTCTACATCTACATCTATTGATATGATCATATGATTTTTTATCTTTCATTTTGTTAATGTGTGCATCATGTTAATTGACTTGCCAATATTGAACCACCCTGCATCCCAGGAATAAATCCCACTTGATCATGGTGTATGATGCCTATAATTTTATTTTTTGTAATGTCTTTGTTTTTGGTATTAGGGTAATGCTGGCCTCATAAAATGAGCTTGGGAGCCTTCCTTCCTCTTCAATTTTTTTGGAAAAGTTTCAGAAGGATAAGTGTTAATTCTTCTTTGAATGTTTGATAAAATTCACCTGTGAAGTCATCTGGTTCATAACTTTTGATTTTGGGGAGTTTTTTGATTACTGATTCAATTTTGTTAGCATTTATCAGTCTGTTCAGATACTTTTGAACACACTGTGCATGAGACAGGATCTGTCGCTCCTAAAGGAAGGGGTTTAAGAGATTTAGGCAAGTTTGATGAGAGATCTGTCTAAAGGTTTTGGCACAGGTTGCATTAATATATTTACTGATGCATCATTTGTTCGTGTTAGTTGTAAATTATTTCATTTATACATTTAGTTTTGCCATTGACAGACTTCTGAAAAGATTCTGCTACATTTTATTTTTTACTTATAATTTTATTCAGGGCACTTGTATTCAGGACCTGCAAAGTTGCTTTAAAAAGTAAAAGAACAAAAATTCAAAAACTTAATTTATATATAATGGAACCACCAGCAAACAGTGATGTTGAGAAATGATATATTTATTAGTGTTCAGACAAGCACATCTCCCTGGACTTTTTAACATCATTGGGATGTGACTTGATTTATAAATTAATAATGAGGCATCTTTTAAAGAATGAGGCTCTCAAACTTGGGTGAATGTCGGAATTACCTAGAAGTTTATGACAAATACAGATTCCTGGATTCCATCCTTCTGAAATATGCATATTTATTATGTAAACCAGATGAGTTTGAAGATCTTGCAGGTTTAAGCATTGCTATCTAAAAGGCATTAAAACTACTTAGACTGCCTAAATTGAGCTTAGTCTACCTAGATTAACTCCATGTGAGCTGAGGCCATGTTTCATATTGATTTGGCTTCCTCTATAGTTCCTTACAGTGTTGAGTATAGAGTGAGCCATCAGTAAATACCTGTTGATGAGAACTGTTTTAAAGCCAGCCCATTTGTACTTTCCTTGATCAGTGGAAGAAAACTATTCCAAATGAGAGACTTTGGGTAGATATAAAAAGTTTCTGCTGTTGTCTTGCTAGGTTTGCAGGTTGGCACCTCAGAGGAATGTTAATCAGTTACCTTGGTATTTAACAGCATTCTTTGAACACTTCAGTCCAGGGTAAAGGAAGGAAGCTACCATATATTGTGTTTCACTGACAGATGCTTTTTATAGGTTATCTCATTTAATTCTCACAGGTATCCCAGGGAGAAGCACTTATTATCCCCATTCCATAGATAAGGAAACAGTCTCAGAGAAGGATAAGTAACTTGCCCAAAGTCATACAGCAAGTAAGTGACAGAGCTTCAAGTCCAAGTTCATCCAGTCCCAATGTTAACACTCTTTTCAAGACACAAAGATTCTTTTCAAGGTACCTACCAAGCAAAAGTCCAGTGCAATGCAGCACTTGATAGAGGGATGGGAAAGATGGGAGGAAAACTTTGGTTCTTTATTAGCCAGATTCTGAGCGTCCTTCTATTTATCCCTTCTCTTACTCTGATATTTTCTTTGGTCTTAATTCATTTTCTCTTCTAACTCAAAGCAAGAAATAGATGGTGGGAGAGTAGCCAATATTGGTGGTAAAACCATTTGTTTCTTATTTTTATTTTTAACCTCTTCCCTGGATTATCCATATCTTTGCCTCAATTCTCCAATTAAATTTTACAGTGGAAACTTGACATAAGTGGGATGAAATCCCTGGCTATCAGCTGAGCTATAAGAAGCAAACATGCTGAATTTTCAAAAACTGAAGTTGTTTTAAAAAATGACTAGAATTCACTATAGTTGAGATGAGTGAGAGTTTGGGGCTACAATAAATAGAATTCTCATGTTCAAAAGGGATTTAGAAAAGTATTAGAAGGTAACATTGCAAGCGTTGACACAAGAAGAAGTCATGATATATATGGGGATTTTAGTTCTTTTGGAGGTCAAGGTGAGAATATTTTCAAGTAGCATCAAAGAGAACATGAGAAGCAGTCTTAGAGATAAGAGAGATGTGAAAATTGCAAGGCATGGATCATTCTAAGACTGCCAGCTTAGGAGCCTTTGGGGATAAAAGGAATTAGAACTGGTTACGCCTAAACTCCATCCTGCAAATTATCCTAAAGCAGAGAAGGCTGTCAAGGTCAGGTAGGTCATCTGATAAGAGACCAATGTATGTGCCAAGGGGTGTGCTTGAGTCGTATGTTATCATAGCCAGAGTCACATCCTTATTTGCTGTTCTTAGTGAGAAATCTAACTGTAAAGTTATCAAAGAACCAAATGAATTATTGCTCAGAAGGGTGGGCAGAATGTTGGAAAGGTTTAAAGAATGTCAAAGGCATATTTCATTTTGTATTACTATTGCTATTTATAATGGCAATCACCTGCATTTTATAACATGATTGGTTCATTCTTTCCTCTCTCACCTTCTCCCTTCCTAAGGAATGTTTTCCCCTTTTTCTCTTATATAACAGGGGAAAAAATCGCAAATTTGCTTCCATAGGCCCAAAAGATGTGATTTGAGGGTGACCCCAGGAAATTCAGGTTAGGTGGGTTCCTGTAATATCTTCTGATGTTTATTGGCATGATTGCTCATCAGAACTCTCCTTAATTCCACCTCTTCAATATCTGGAAAATTCCATACTTACTCCGCTCTCCTCATGGCTGTGTCCCCTCTCTATGTGTCTCCTTTTTCGGTACCTGGGGGCCTTTGTCTGTAGCTGGAGATTTATAGTAAAAAGGATGACCTTTTCTCTGCCTTGTAAAAACACCTCATTCTAACCTTCCTTGACCTGATGGGGAGAGCCAGTAAGGGCATAAAGTGGATAAAATTGATTAGGATAGATGTTCGAGGAGTCAGAATTGGCTCCTGGAAGGTTACAATGGTAAGGGACTTGAGAGCATGCCAAAGGTGGAATAGTCAATCACCCAACTAAACTGTAGACTCCATGAAGGCAGGATCTATATCTTTCTTCTTTCTTGCAAAAATTATCTTCTTTACAGCAAAATTCCTGGCAAATAATAGGTGCTCAATAGTTATTTGGTGAATTAATGAATGAAGATCTTCAGTCATAACCATTAGACGTGAATACAATTTAGACTATTGAGGATGGCCAACTTCATATTCACCTTAAACTTTGAGTCTACCTCTCTACATGTCATTCACTTTCATGTATTATTGTCATGTATTCCCCTTACCTGCTCTATTTTAAACATTTTAAAGGGTAGGGATGTTAAATAGATATCATTATCCTCAAATCTCAATTCCTAGCATAGTGGTCTGTAGGCAGTAGGACATTTGCACATATTTTATAAAAGAAATAAATAACTTTCATCATAATAATGTGACTTCAAAGAGAAACTTTCAGGCATCTGAGAATAATAGTCTAAGAGATTTTTGGATCAAATTTTAAGAGGTGATAGGAATTGGCTTCTAATGATTACCTTGAGCTGATAATGCACTACTGCTCTCCAGTGGAAACTGAAAATTTTAGCCTGATAGTGATGATGACTGGTTCATTGGCATCTTACTTGAACAAATGTAGGTTAAATTTTGAAAGGATATACTATGCTAATAAAACTGGCAGATCAGTTTTTGATGGTCTAAGGCTTCCACAGTTGGTGAAATATTTGCAAAGGTATTGGAAAGATAGGATGATTCATTTTCTTAAGGAAAGGATTTAAATCACATTTCTTCCTGGTACAGACATGGATTGCCATTTCCAGAGGGGATATATTAGGACCTACTGGGTATATGATGTTTTCTGCTCATTGCTAGCTTCTATAAATGTATCTTGTAAATTATTCCACAAGAGAAATGACACAAGTCAGGCTTGTGTCAAACAAGAGAAATTAAAACATATGGCAGATGAATATACCATTCTCCTGTTTAATTTTATCAGAGGTCAAAAATCACAGGTTACTAGTAATGATGGGGGCCTAGATATTGCGTTAAGAAAAAGCCTCGTCATAGTTAAGGGTCCTGATTTTGGAGCCAGACAACTTGGATTCCAATCCTAGATCTACCACTTACTACTCAAGTTACTTAACCACCTGTACCTCAGTTTTCTTTTCCGTAAAATGGAGATAAGAATAATAGTCTTCAGCTCATTGTGTGTCATGTAGATTTTGTGAGTTAGTGTCTGTAAAACGCTCAGAATGGTGCCTGGGGTGTAATAAGGCCATATATGTGTTTTCCCTTATCATTAGCTTAAGACATCTATTTACATTGAAGAAACTGAGGTCCAGAGTCATGAATCATTGTATGTAAGGCCACAGAGTTTTGGCCAGAACTTAGCTTTCTAAATTCAGAGCTCTTTTTACTCTGCTGTGATGCCTTGCTATGTAAATTAAATGATTTCAGTAAGCCCCAAGAAACTGGAATTTCATTTAATACAATATTTTTTAAGGTAACAGCCAAAAATAGTCAGCGATACTTATGACTAGTATTGAGAAGTACATATTAATCCTTTGGCCTTAGTCATTGTTGCAAATATGTTGGTGTCCCACCCATGTCTCCTCCACTCACTGGACCAGTGTGCCTGTTATTAGCATCCTTGTAGTAGGCATCTGTAACTCTTTGCTTATGGTTTTTTTCTTGATCTTTGCATGGAAGGATAGAAATATCTAGGAATGCCCCCTAGGGGGCAGTCCCCCTACCAATGATGGAAAGGATTTGAAGAATAAACACCCCAGCTACTTACCACTCAGAAGAGATAACAAACATACTGAAGCTTATTCTATCCTCTCTCTCTTAGAAGTCTCCAGCAAGATTAAGCCTCAAGAGCCCATGGCAGATATCTGTTCACTGGCGATACATCCTGAATTGGCTGCTTTCTTTTCCCATTTCACTTCTTTTCTTCTCTACTTGTGTTTTCTGGGATCCCCTCACAAATAAGCTACTTGCATTTCAATCCTTGTCTCATGGTCTGTTTGACCTCATTGAATGATGATCAAAAATAAGCAAAAGGTCTAAGGACTCTGTGGTTTGGGGATAGATATATCCAAATGATTGTTTGATATTCTAGAAGATGAAAAAAAAAAAACATGTTGGCTGTGAAGTCCCTCAGAAAAAATGGACATGTTTTTAGAATACCTTTTTTTCATACATAACAAGCTGGGCCTACTTAGAAATATAAAGTTCTCAGAAACTTTTAAGCTTTGAAGGAAACTGGAAATGTTTGAACAAATAAAAATACTTACATAGCTTATATAATTTTTAACACCCTTCACAGATGTAAAGTCACTTTGTTAATTTAGGAACATAAAATGCATTATGTATAACTTGGTTGGCTCCTAAAAAGTATCATATTTGATATCTTGAGAGATGTGAAGTCCTGGAAAATTTGAGGAGCAAAAAGAGAATTTCGAAAAGGAATCTTGAAATACCATGATTAAATAAAATTCCAAGGTTACTCTATAAGTTGGTCAGGTATAGGCTGCCGGTTCAGTTGGGAACATTTCCCCTGTCCTGGAATTGTTATAAGAGGTCAATTTTCAGGGAAATTGGGGAGCTAGATCTATGGGCATGAGACTTTGGAGTTTTGGGGTATCCTGACATTTTGGGTTAGGGTACTCGGAAATAGCTCTGAGTTGTTCCATTGTGATACGTTATCAAACCCCAAAGAGTGGGCTCTTGACATTCCCTATGCACCGCAATAGACCTTCAGGCACCCCTGTATTCATAACTCTATCTATAATATGAGCACGTTGTAAAGAAAAGATAGCCCTGTTGAGATACAGATGCCAAGTAGTCCATAAGTCCCATACACTAGCTAAGAGACTTAGATCCTCTACCAGCATCACAGAGATGGATGTATACAACCACTTTCCCTTGCAAAATCATATAACTAAATCAATTAACAAATGATACTCTCCTGACCAAAGGGATTGGTTTGCATGTAGCTTTATTTTTAGCTTAAAGGTTAGGATTTTTTGTGTGATTTTCAAAAATTAAATTTATTGGGCTAACAATGGTTAATAAAATCACATAGGTTTCAAATGTACAATTCAATAATATGTCACATGTAATTGCATTGTGCGTTCACCACTCAAAATTAAATTACTTTTCATTACCGTATGTTTTTGTTGAATTGTCGAAGGAAGCCTCCTCTTGGATATAAATTGCTACACAAAACCACTATTTGAAATCAGTCTTTAAGAGAAGATAGGCAGAGCTGAGAAAATTGCCTAGAATTTGAGAAGTGGAGCCAGAAGCATGATCAAACTGTACCTGAAACTACTGCCACTATGGATTTCTCAGTTACCCAGGCTGCTAAATCCTCTTTAGTGTTTTAACCTGCTTATATAAAGAATTCTGTGTGTGTGTGTGTGTGTGTGTGTGTGTGTGTGTGTGTAGGAATGCGACGACTAGAACTTATTTTTTAAAAATAATTTAATAAAAATTTTGCTTTAACTATAATCTATCAAAATAAGCTGTGCCCTGAAGCCCTGTTTTATGGACTTTTAAGGAGTTGATGTTAAAAATGGCTGAGAAATCTGATCATAGGAATTTAGCAGAGGACAAAGTTTAAGTTCTTCTTGAAGTGGCAGTTCAATATAAACATCACAGAGGAGGATGTTATCTAGCAATCAATGGTAGTTTATTTTGCAAGCACATTTAACAAAACCAACTGGCTACATTCCAATTTGAATAAGCAAATTAGAATAAACAATTCCACCTGGCTTAGATACCTATTTTATTTGTGCAATTGGCCGTTCACTTGGCATGTAGTATTAAGTGTTTAACAGCTGGTGCTCTCCCACCCATGGGGCCTTTCTTTTCTGAAGATAATTACTTTAGAGATTGACAAAGATCTGGGATCTGAGCTGGGATCATTTAAGACCAAGGATGTACTAAAATCTTAGGAGATTACTATTTTAAATAATGATGGAAACTCGTAAAATGGAAATCTTTTCTTTTTAAAACATGCTAGATATTAATTTAAGAAAGTATTTAAACTTATTGAGTGTGACCCTCTGCTCATGATGCAGAATTTTCTCTTACTGAGATGTTATCATTTTGTAGAATACAAAACAAAAATGAAACATTGTTTGGCCATATGCATTATTTTTTACTTATGGAGTGTTTTTCATTCTATCAGGCTCTCTGCCCCAGAATACACATGGCAAACTTGTATACATCCTCTTTGTCTCAGCTTATGGTTATTCTTCTAGAAAGTCTTTAACCACCACCCACCTGCCCAGTAAAAGTTATGTACGTAGCATTCTGTACTTGACCTTTAAAGCATTTATCATACTCTATTTATAAGTGCCAGTTCACTTGTCTTTAATCCCAACTGTGGTGCAGACTTTAAGGTGGCTTCCATGATCTCCATCTCCTGGCATTTACACTCTTGAATTATTTTCTCCCCTTGACTTTGGAATCTTTAACTTACTTCTAACCAATGAAATATAGCAAACATGATGGGATGCCACTCCCATGATGAGGGTACATTATATAAAGCTCTGTCTTGCCAGCAGGCTCACTGTAAAGACTCTCCTTGATAGCTTTGAAGAAGTCAGCTGCCAGGAGTCCCAAGCTGCGAGGAAATAAATTCTTCCAATGACCTGAGTGAGCTTGGTAGTCCTATCATTGTTCTTGTTTTACAGATAAAAATTTGAGGTTAGGGATGCTAAGTTTCTTTCCTTAAGGCATACTGTGAATAGTTGGTGGAACCAGGATCTCTGAGTCTCCAGCATGTAGTGCAATGACTAACACATTGTAAGTATCTGAAAGATGCCTCTCAAATGAAGCCCAAGCTGGCACCACCTAGAGAAAACTTCTCAACTTGAGCACTTCTGAATCCACCCATGTTTTCTAAAGCAAGCCTCTTCATGTGGAGGATGAGAATAGGAAGCCTAACTCTGTGTCGCTTGAAGTACCTTTGAGGTCCAGTGACCGGATCCATGTTTTAACATTTTTAAAACATGAGAGAGGATAGCCTTAGAATTTTCACCTGTAGGAATTATATCTGTCTTCTGTCTCCAGTTAAACATTTTATTGTTAATGCTTATTTTTCTCTAGGAGATGACCAGCTCATCTGGGTGGAAAGACAGTGAACTGTTCTCTAGTTGAGTGACTACTTTGTGCCCTTCATGGTTAACTTGGCATTGTGGGTGGAAGCGAAAGTGGAGGAAAGATGAGTGGGTGGCACACTTTACAATTAGGCCTCTTGAGCTGTTCAGTCTTCATTATCTTTTACAATTGTCTCTTTTCCTTAAGATCTGAGTATGACTTTTTTGTTGTTGTTGTTACTGGTTGCTGTGAATAGTTTCATTCTCTGGAAACGTCTGTTGAGATGCTGCTTGAAATCATTTTATGACAGATTTTTTAAATGGAAGACTTAAAAATGTTAAATTCCTTCATTTTTTCCTCTTTCTCCCCTTTTCTCCCTTTTTCCCTCTTCTCTTTCTTCCTCTCTCCCATTCTCCCACTCTCCTTTCTTCTCTAATCATTTATTGAGCACCTACTACATTCCAGAATTAAAAAGTTATACAAGTATGACAACATTCCACATCTCACAGAGCTTATATTATAAAGCATGTGAATGTTGTGCATGTGTGTGTGAGGTGGGGCATGTTTACAGAAATACATAGGCGAATAAATAATAAAGACAAATATCTGTTTTAAATATAATGGAGAAAAAATAGGATGATATGATAGAGAGGGATTAGTGAGTGAATTCTTTAGGTTGAGCAACAGAAAAGGTCTCTTCATAAGATTTTAAGGTGGGACAAGAAAGACCTAGCCATGTTAAGATCTGATGGAAAAGAACTGTAGGCAGAAAGGAATAGTTAATGGAAAACTTCTGAGGTGCGAGCGAGCTTGGTGAGTTTGAGGAACAGCAGTGAGGTAACTGTGACTTACTGTGGTGGGGGAGGGGAAGTGGAGTACAGGGACAAGATTATAGATATGGGCACAGATTATATCATATAGGGCCTGTAAGCCCTATGTGGTAAAGAGTCGGTGATTTATTCTAAATACAATGGATAACAGATTGTTTTAGGCAGGTAAATGATAATCAATTCACTCATAAAAAAAGGTTACTGGGTGGTAGATATAAATGTTAATTAATCTTATTCTTCTGTTTGCAGTTCTGTAACATTTCATATTTTAAGTTAATTCGTATTAATATATGCAAAATAAATGGTTAGAGGGCAATACTGGAGGTAGAGGTGTGATCCAGGAGGCCACTGTATAATTTCAAGTGATAGATAAAGGTGGCTAGAACTAGGGTGGTAACAGGTGTGAGGAACAGAAGTAAACCAATTTAGGATGTTTTTCGAAGGTTGAGTTGATAAAAACTTGCTGATGTATTGAATGTGGAGCTTGAGAGAAAAAGTAGAAATCAAAGATATGTTTTGTCAGAGCAATTGATTTAGAAGATGGCTCCATTTACTAAGATGGAGAAAACTGGGGGAAGCACAGGTTTTGATAGTGGTGGAGAAATCAGAAGTTCTCTTATGGCCATCTTAAGCATGAGATTCCTATCAGATCTTCAAGTGGAGATGTCAATATTGGATATAATAGGCAGAAGAGGGAGGTCTGGGATGATCAGCTTATCAATAGTCTTTAAGGCCATGGAGAGGATGAGATCACCTAGCTAGAGTTCAGATAGAGAAGAGAAAGGAACCCAGGAGTGAGACATAGAACACTCCAATTTGAAGTCAAAGAGAAGAAAAACCAGCAGAGGAGATTGACCAATGAGACAGAGGGGCAGACAATCAGGAGAATGTGAAGCTGAGAAAACCATGAGAAGAAAATATTTCAAGTTGGAGAGAATAGTCAATTTTGTCTAAAGCAGCATTTTTTAAATGTTATTTTTGCTATAGTGTCTTTTGTAGGATGTTGAGGCCTATAAAATACTTTTCAGAAAAACAGTTTTAAATGTACAAAAAAAATACATAGGATTACAAAGGAAGCCAATTATATTGAAGTAGAGTTGTCAAAATATTTTTAAAAATTGATAGTGATATATTTGTTTTTATTAACATTTTCTATAACTAGATCTAGTGGCAAGTTAATAACTGTTGTAATCTCTAAGTAGTGATGAGCAGAGGTGATATTTTGAGATATTTCCAATGTCTTTAATGTAATACATAAGATGTAATATAAAAATCTGTGATTTGTGGCAAAGTCACAGGTACTGCTAATACTACTGTGGTTTGTTGACTATGTTTAAAACTCAAGGAAATGCTGAATTTCAGTTAGTAATTAGTGAAAATAAAGACACATTTTTTTCCGTGCAAGTTCACAGACTGATTTCAAAACCACTGGTCTAATGTTAAAAGGTAAACCTTCAGAAATAACACTCAGTGGTGTGGATTCTTCTAGACAGTGACATATTTTGCTATACTTGCTTAATCTTGAGCAAATCCTTAGGCTTGTCAATGTTCTATCTCACTGTTAGAAAATCACATTAAAAGGGCATGGGAGCAATGACAGGAAGTGGGTGGAGTGGGGAGGGGAATTCTGAATATTCTTTTCTCTAGTTACTTATGTTGAAGAGCATTAATATTCATAAAGATGTCTAATATTAAAACAAATTTGGAATTGAATTTATTAGGGCAGCAAACGTTTAAATCTGCCTTTCCTCCCATTATTTGATATTCATAATACTTTATAGGGAAGGATAGACATTTGTATGAAGGTTCTCCCTTTGTTCTTTATTGCCTCC
>NW_006435837.1:1364919-1369997 GCF_000325575.1 Pteropus alecto | reverse complement strand
ATAAGAAACCTGGGGTGTTTAAAATACAACACGCAATTTATGAATGTGCTGTTGATTTTGAGATTTCCAAGGTAGGTGCTCAAAAAATATTTGTTGACTGCTGGAGAAAAATGGTTTCCTTACCCGCCATCTCCCACCCTGTTCTACTGTGTACCTCCTCAGTAATGTAATGTTCTGAAAGTCTAAACATTTATACCTGTATCCAATATATCACCAATTCCATGATGAACCATCCTTCATATTCATTTTGCTGCATTATACTATAGGACAGTGGTTGGCAAACTATGGCTCATGACCTGTTTTCATGGAGTCAGCAAGCTAAGAAAGCTTTTTTATATTTTTGAAACAAGAAAACGAAGAATATGCAACTCGAACCTTACGTAGTCTTCAAAACTTAAACTATTTACTATTTGGCCCTTTACAGATAGAGAAGTTTGCTGATCTCTGCATAGTGACCCATGTATGCACACATACATATACGTTATGGCTAAGAAACTTTCTCAGCCTCCTTCTGTATATAGTACATTTTGTCTCCTTGACTACCAGTGATCAGACTTGGCCAGTCCTAGTATGTCATCATCCTAACATCTATGATTGGCTCAAGGGGTGAACATGTGAAATCAGCAGGGTCTCTAAGTGTCCTTCCTATAGAATATATATAGATTTTGGGAAAAGGCTTCTTCCCTTTTTGCTGGGTTTGCTAAGCTGAGATGGGATAAGCCTGGTCATTCCAGTCGACATCATGGAAGAGCATCTGCAATAGGAGAAAGTAGAGCCAATGTGTGGAGGGAAGTAGGCCTGATAATTGGAGAGTAAGAGGGCACAGACCAAATCATTTGATCTCTAGACACTTGAGGTCAGATCCACATTTTCCTCTCTATTATCTGAGCCAGCAATTTCCCTTTGTTGTTTAAGCTTGCTTGAATCGCAATTCTACCACTTGTAAGCAAAACACCGCTTCATAATTCAAATACGTCATAGCTCTTCCAAAAGTTCTGTAAGAAACCCAACTTTTTCTTTCTTGCCTAATTGGAAAGCTGCAATAATAATATATAGAGTTACTGATTACTGACCATGCTCAATGTTCTAAGCACAGGGCTTGTTGTTTTACAACATTATGAAGTATTATTAGTGCCACATTGCAAAGGGGGGAACAAAACTTGGAGAGTTTAAGTAATTTGATTAAAGTCTCACAGCTAAGTAGGTGGCAAAGCTGAGATACCATCCAGATTCCTTGTGACTCCAAAGTTCACATAAATTTTATTGTGGTCATGGGATTTGGTCTTGGGATTTAAGTGATCTGACAAAATAAGACCTTATCATGCTCTTCTCTCAGATCATAGTATAGCAACAAGTCAGTATTGATTTCATTTACTTTTTAGAGTTTAAATGGAGCAACATTATTTTCTCATTGCATATAAATATAACAATTTAAATACATGTTAATGACTTGACTGTTATTGCTTTTGGGACTCACTGTGCCCCATTATTTGGCTGAGAAATAACATGCATTTGAAAATATAGAGATGATTTCTAAGCAGCCATCTTAGCGCAGATTCCCTAGAGCCTGTGTCAAGGATTAAGTGCTGATTCTTTATTGGGGAGGTGTAAACCCAGGGCAGTGAGAGTGAGGGCAAAGGAGGTAAGGCAAGGAGGAAGGGAAGCAACGTGAAGTGATATGTGACAGTGTTTCACAATGAGCCACAAAGAGACAAAGCAGATTACTTGGCAGATGTGTCCACTTAGTGAAGATGTCTATGGATGTCTGTGTACAAGCTGTGTGGATAAATGGTGCTTCTAGACAGTTCAACGGAGTGGGGATGGGGAGAGAATTTATGTGCCAGGCTCCCTCCCATCTCCTGTTTCCCATTGGTTAGAGTTTGCCCCAAAGGGAGTGAACTCCCTCCACACTTCTAGGTTGTATCATCCTGAACTTTTGGTATTTAAGAAGATGCTCCATCCCATACCCTGTGGAGTGGTGTTCCATCCTAATTCAGTGTAGGAGTCAGAATCACGAGGCAAATGGCTGGTCACCAGGCTGCATGGCAGAGGCTAGGGCAAATTATCCAGCATTCCTGAGGCAAGTAACTGATTGATCCCAGATGGTGGAACCACACAGGTCTGAGGGGAGTTAATGGGCCATGGAAGTGGCTGAGGCAGAGCAAGCAGCTGGGAACCCAATTGGCAATGGTACAGAGAGATTCTGAGTAGGCACAAAAATGTGATCTCACATAACTATTGAATAACCACTGTAATACTGTAAATCATACATTTTCAAGTTCTAATATATTATGTCAAAAGATCATGAACTCTTTAAAGAAATGAGTGCTAGCTCACTTTGCATATGCAATAGGATAAGCAACATAAATTCAGTTTTGATCAGATATTAAAGGATTTTTCTTCAGTTCCAATAAATATGATTTATCTAAGTCTGAGCATTTACTAAAACTTAATTTAGGTTGATTCACTATACATATATTTTTTTTCATTTTTCTTTTATGTGGTGAGCTGTTATTATGAATTAGATCTTTCATCATGGAAACAGCAGCTTCCAATTCTTGAAGACAGCCAGTGAGTGGATATTTAAGTAGTGATTCATCTGTCAGTATAGATTGGATTCAGGGAAAAAATATAATATATATGTGTGTGTGTATGTGTGCACGTGTGTGTGTATCATCTCCCCACTGCTAGCGCTGTTGACAATTATAGAACTTTCTGTTTTCCATCTGTGGCTTCTCATGAGGCTACACATAAGACATCCACAGTGTCACATTGGCTTGACTCTTTGTATCTGGAAAGTTGAAAAAGTCATTGACTGTTTCAAATAACAAAAGTATATTCTCCCTCATAGTCTCAGAGGTGAAATCAGAAAAGTGAAACATTTACAAAGGCACAATTTGATCTTTCACATTAAAGAGTCTAAAGTTGATAATACAGTCGGGAATGCACTCCTATTGTTTTTATTTCCCCCTTCCTGAGCATTCTTCCAGCTCAGCTGTTGTGGGCCTCCCTGGTGCACCCTGAGAAAGGATTTTAAATGAATCCACAACAGATTGTTCTCAGACTGAATTGTGTGCAACAAATCTTGGGAATTTTAGTTCACAGCAAATAAATGGTACTCCTTTACAGTCAAGCAAAGAAAAAAGTCCCTATAACTCACTTTTTAGAATATTTTCATTTCTCTTATAAATTAAGTTGGACCAAATTGGTTTAGGATTATTTTCTGAGAAAATACGTTTTTGTGGACTTTTCGGTCTATAGTCTTTAATGATCCCTACAGAGTCTGACGTTTATAGCTGTATTTTGCCCACTGAAAATGGAGCCAGTGTTTAGTGCTTTCATGAGGGAAAATTCACAGCCATTTGTCTGTCCTCAAAGACTATTGGAGTGGGGTGAGGTAGGCGGAAGGCAATGAGATGTAATACGTGTCTCAATCTTAAAATCACTGTATATCTCCCTTCAAAAAGCTCCTTTTGATTTTTTTTTAAAAAGGTTGGGATGTAAAGTCTTCTTCACAAAGCACTGTCATTGCCTCCCCCTACTGTAAACCTGACTTAGTGAACCCAAATGCTGAGAATTGCTTTGGCCTAGACTTATAAGATTAAGAGGCCAGTGACCAGGAAACCAATTGACATTAGGGATTTAGTTAATAAAACAACTTCTAGGGAAGGTCCTGGCTCAGATCCATTAAGGCTGACTGTTCACATGTTTCTTTCACCTCTCCATCTCCATCTGAAGTACAGTCACCTTTGCATTGAGGACTTCAGGGCACAATACAGCCTTCAGTTGATAAAGGGTAACTCAGATTCACTAATGTGAAAAAGGAGGAAAACCAATTTTAAAAGTTTGGACTGCAAATGGCGAAATAGAATTTTTTTTTTTAAAGTAAGTCTTTGTTTTCTGCAAATACTCCACTCCTAAAGCATTTTAATTAATCAGAGTCTTGTTATTAGTATTAATAACCGTATGCTTCATTTGCGATAGTCCACTTGTTAAAATTTTCCACTATTACAAATGAGGTCATCTGTAATGACGGTCATATTGAAACTCTTTAATATCTTGCTTGTGTAGGAGTGGGTTGATTATTTGCCCAGGTTCCCATTCCCAGGGTGCAGTCAGCATCCATCTTTTCTGAGATGGAAAGCACAAGAATGGGAGTGTCCGTTTGAATTGTCCTGTGTTGGAGCCAAAACAAATCTGTCTAGATCGGTGGTTATCAAGTGACATATGGCAAACATTACCAATATTCCTTTATAGCAGAGTACTGATGTTCAACTTCCTAGAAGCTCTATTTAAAATACATCACCCTGATTTTAAGCCTCAAATTATTGCCGATATTGCCATTAATGAAGGAATGAGGATGTTATTATTTTCTAAGGAAAAAATATGTGGAAAATGAGAGAAGGCAAAAGACATTGCTTATTATTATTATTATTATTTTTGGAGCACAAAATAAAAGAAGAATGAATTGCCAGATAATTGTTGCCTCTGCTGTGGCACTTTTGCACCCACCATTTGATATTAACATTCATGAAGAGATATCTATAATTCTCTGGAGCCCAGGAGCAATATCACTTCCCATTCAGGTAATCCATCACTCTGAAGGGTGGGCAGATAATAGGAACGTATGTTTCATTTATCGCTCTCTGCTAGTAGAGGAAATGACAGTCATATCGAAACTCTTTAATATCTTGCTTGATGTCTAGGAGTGGGTTGATTATTTGCCCAGATTCCCATTCCCAGGGTGTGGTCAGCATCCATCTTTTCTGAGATGGAAAGCACAAGAATGGGAGTGTCCATTTGAGTTGTCTTGTGTTGGAGCCAAAACAAATCTGTCTAGATCTGTGCTTATCAAGTGACATATGTGCATGAGATAAAAGGGTGAGTAGATGAGGACCTAGGTTGTATATCAGTATCTCTGACATGGGGAATGCTGTCTATTTAGCAAAACCACCACTACCACCAAAATTGGAAAATAGTAATCAAATTCGAGCCGGTATTGTTATTGGGAAAAAATGTTTTCTGTTGAAATCCTAGTAGTAAAACATAGGACATTCAGGACTATCCTCTCTTTCCTT
>NW_006435837.1:1341610-1364906 GCF_000325575.1 Pteropus alecto | reverse complement strand
GCTATATTACAGACCAGAGAGATTTTGTTTTCATTCAACTACATGCCCAGACTCTAGCGTTTTATACATTCATAGCATTTTATTATTCATCATAGTTTGAAAGTTATACCCTGAATGATTAAATAAAGTTAGAAATGCAATTACAGGGTCTGTGAATTATTGTAGTTCTTGTCACATGATGAAACTTACTACAGTCTCTTTCTACCACTTCTTTATTTGCCTCTTTTCCCACTCATTTTTTAAAAAAAAAATTCTCTGACTACAGTGTCATTGCACTTTTGAAAACCAGTCTTAAGTCCGTGGTTATAGAAGAAATCCTTGGCAGGTAAGGAAGTGGAGGCTCAGTGAAGTGGCCTATTCAAGGTGACTCAGTTAATAAGTGTCAGAATCAGGATTCAACCTGAGTTCTGTCTACCTTCTAGGCATCATGATTTTTCTGCTTCCCTATACTGCTGCCAGAGGATATTTATATGACTTGTACTAAAAATGTCATCATTTGTGAATCAATTAAGGCATCTACTAAACATGTATCGAAGATCTCTTTGTGCTATACTAAACACTGAGGATAAGATGAACAAGACATGGTCTTCTTATTTAGAAAACCACCCTCTAGCTAGGGCATCATCACCAGTAACTAAAACACACAGTAATATCATAAAGAACTATAGGACTACTGAAGATGGGGACTTGTATTTCTGCCCGTGGAGTCTGGGAGGCTTCACAGAGCAGATGGTATTTAAAATTGGCCTTGAAAAATAAATAGGAATTTGTGGTGAAATGAATCTTTGCATTTAACTATCTGGACAGGCCCATTACATTCTCTAATTCTTAGTTCCCTCTCTTTCAAGATTATTAACAAGATGAAATGAAATTTGGAAGCACTTTGAAAACTTTCAGATAATATTCTAAGAAGTATTTTTTTTTAAAAAATTATGGCTCCCTAGGAGAGAAGGAGAGGCCTGATCCATTAGAAAAATGGGATGCACATACTATTTCTAGAAAAACACCAGCCTTTGAGGTTGTTTTTTGGAAAATCTATAGTTCCCAACGCAAATAATATGAGTAGTTAATTGTTAATTTTCTATCATATATAGATAGGCCTCTAAGCTATACTCAGATAATTTTTAGGAAAATTGCCTAGCAATCAGGGATGCAAATTATACCAGCACAGAATGGTTAAAGGCATGCCTTATGGATAATTTTAGGCATCAAGTATTAGGGGAAGGGCTTTGCTTTGGGCCTAACTCATAGAGTGTACATTTTCCAGGATAAACTCAGATCTGCCATTTTCATCTTTTTATCACTCAGGATAATTGGTAGGGAATAAAAAGCAGAAAAATGTCCCTGGGCCACATGAGTCAAGGATGTCATGACCGAGAGAATGTTTTAATAATGGAAAAATGCAAAGATCTTGGGAGCTGAAGTGGGCTGTTTTTGCAATCTCCATATAACAGAACATAATAATTTAAAAGCTAACCTTTCATAAATCATGGGCAGTGTCTAAACTTATCCTTTTCATGTTAGATAAATCGAATAATAAAGGAACATGCTATATCAGGAATGTGTGTGTGTGTGTGTGTGTGTGTGTGTGTGTGTGGTTATTTATAATAGGAACATATGTCCTTCTTCCAGGAGACTTCTTTTTTTATGTGTATAAGCCTCACATAATGTTAACTTATTTATGATGAAGGACAAGACCTGTAGCAGTTAGCTATTGCTGCATAACAAAACTTAGTAACTTAAAACGATGGCTATTTATTTCTTCTCATGAATCTTCAGGTTTGCTGGATGATTTTTCTGAACTAAGCTAGGCTCTGTGGGACTTACTTTTGCTTCTGTGGTCAGGTGTGTGCAAGGTAGGAAAAAGTTGAGGTTATTTTGATGTGTATAGGGGAGATTAAAAGAGATATATATGCTAGGGTTATATTTTTTCCATTTTGGGGAGGAATAATTTCACTGTACGTAAATCAGATGACAAAAATGAGTGTGGTTAAAAAGAAATATAAGAGCAGGCATTTTTGTTGTTGTTATTTACCTGCCCCATCAGTGGACTGGACTACAGTTTATGCGGACATCTTTGAGAAGCTTTATCCTGACAAATGTCCGTCTCATCTCCTTTTATGTTAAGCATTTTGTTTTTTTGGTCTGCTGTAAAAGGCAGTGCCTTTGAGAGAACTTCAAAACTTAAGTGATTATCAATCATCAATGCTTTAGGGTGTGAGCACTCTTTGAAACTTGGTGGGGAAAGAGGGGCACTGAAAGATTAAGGGGCCCCAAGAAAGGAAGATAAAGATAAATTTCAATCTAATTTTATAGTTTTGCCCCGGGAGAGACCCCTTAATAGACCCAATGCAGTCCTATCATCCTTAGACTAGTCCTTTTAAAGAATTAAGGTTAAGAGAGTGGTTAAGAATGTTTAACGAGACAAATTGGATGGATGTAATGGAGAATGGTGGAGGAAACATCAGAGAAGGATCCTGGAGGAAAGCAGAGGCTACTTAATGCCACAACTAGAGCACTAAGCTCTGGAAACATTTGCAGTTTTGTTTCTCTTTCTCTTCCTTTGGAAGGGAATTTTATGTTTGATGGGATAGGCTTGAGTATTATACAGAAAAAAGGAAATGGCTGCTTCCTATAATCTCCTAACAAACCCCTGTGATTGTAATTTGGTTTCATAATTATATTAAATCAGGTTGTAATCCCTTAAAAACTCAGCACCCTTTACCTACTAATAGTGCAATCAGTCTAAATGCCATTTATAGTTAGTCTAGAGCAGAAAACAATATTTAAAACCAATTTTCAGTCTCAATTCATGAAAAAAACCCCATCACTCTATCTTATTTATAATAAATTCATTCGAGTAGATCCAGGCACAATATAAACAAGTGATGGAAAATCCCTAGGAGGCTTTGGCTCATACATTCTGAGCAGACATGCTCTGGAAAACACAGACATTCTCAGAAAACTGCAGTCTGCTGAAAATGCCAGGAGATTTCAGGAGAATGCACTCTTCATTAGGACTTGGCATCTTTCACTACTTTTGCATAGGGGATGGGTCAACATGTTTTAGCTGATCATCTGTATGTCTCTTTTTTCTGATCCTGTTTTGAGTAGACAAGATCTGAGGCCATAAGAGAAGTTACAATGAATGTGGCTCCTGCAAAGTGATCCAAATCATGACCCATGGATAGCTCATTCTTGGTGAGTTGAAAAGGGAGGTTGGGCAGTTTCTATGGAGGTTGGACAGTATGTGAAAAGCAGTTCAATGTGATAGAGTAGGGTACTGGAAAGTGCAGAGGCTTTGGAACTAAATGGACCTGTTTGAATTTGGCTCTAGTATTACAAGCTGTGTGACCTTAAGCTAACTACTTAACCATCCTGAGCTTTGCTTCCTTATGAGTTACATGGAGAAAAACATTTCTATCTGAAAAGGTTGACAAGATATTTAGCTTAGATTATACTACTAAGGACCCGAGACAGTATTTCTTCTTACTTTCCTCCCTCCTTCCCTCCCACCTTCTCTCCCTTTCTTACTTCTGACCTTTCTCTATTTCTTTCATTCAACAAATATTTATTGAACACTGTACCAGATGCTGTCAGTGCTTTGTCCTATTCCCTTGGATCACTTTACAATTTTTTGTGCACAGGACTACTGGTGCCTTTTTACTCCCAGAAGCCAGCATCTGTGTCTATTTGTGAAAACATTATCTTCAAGCTGCCAGAACCCGCTTTGCTGAAGAAACAAAAGGGCCTGGGAATTTACATGCCCTTATAGGCCTCCAATAATTGACAGATGGGAAGAAATAAATGCTCTAGTCATCATGCCCCCTAATGGGCACAACTCTGAGGTGTGACTTAGGCTATCTCTAGAGCTCCTTTGCGGGACTGAGCCAAAGTTACCATCCTTGGGAGTTAATGTCCTATCCTTACGTCTCTTTCCTAGTCTCAGTTCCCTAGTCCCCGACTGGTTTCCTGGGAACACTTCCTAACCATTTTCACACGAATTCTTATCTCATGGTTTGCTTTTGGGAAACCCAGCCCAAGTCATGCACCTTCCATGTAGCCCACATGGTTCTAGGTGTTAGGAATGCAGCCATGAACAAGTCAGACATAGTCTTACTCTCATGTTTTATTAACTGGAAATACTATAGGGAGAACCCATGTTAAATAGGTTCCCACAATAAAGACTATGTTTTAGACATTCCGCACAATTCTATAGTTCTTCTGTGGGGGGAAAAATATAGGCTTCAGAATTAGAACTTTTAAATCTGTTTCCTGACTTGTTCATGTATTGCTGTACAACCTTGGGTATCTGCATTTGACTTATTGAGCCTTACTTTTTCCGTTTATAATGAACTTACTAATGCCTGCCCTGCCAAACTCACAGGGTTGCTGAAGGGCTAACTAAAGTAGAATATTTAAAAGCCACTATGGCACATAACCCAAAACTTAATCATTACCTGGAGATATTACCTGAACAGTCGACAAGCGAAGTCTTTGAAAAATGAAGGTACATCGTGTCATTTCATAAAACATGTTACATATTTTATAAGGCACTGCTTTATAAATTAACTTTAATGTTTTTATCCTTGCTGAATTAAAATGAGTATGATTTGATAGTGTCAGTACAACATCATAAGCTTGGTGTGGTTAAAATGAAGATCGGGCTGATGCATAAAATAGGCAATGCTACAGGCGACAGCAAAATGTAAACACACCTCTTAAAGTTCTGCTAAGTGTAAAGTGTTGACAAACAACAGAGCAACAAGGCAAGTCTTTTGAAGAAGCTCTGCCCCTGACATACCCCTTCGCCCTACCTTCCCAATGCTGGGGCATTAATAGCTTCCTCATGTAATTCCATCTGCTGTTGAAAGGTTGCTAATCCTCTCATTTCCTCTGATCCTGCAGAAATATTCCCTTTGATGTCCTCCACTTTGGTATTAGAGAACCAGGCTCAACACTTTTGTGAGAATTCCTTTGCCTGTATATTATTGCTTCTGGAAGCTCTGAGGTACCCAATTCAGGTTTTCCAGAGTTACTTATGTACACAGATCATTTTGGTGGTAAAATCCAAAGTGGGTTAAGCTAAAAGAGGACATTCCCAGGAGGCATACAAGGTGTATTTAAAACTCTATGGGCAAGACGTGTTTTCGCACTTCACTAGGGAATGGAAAAAGATCCTGGAAAGTCAGCATAAGTTAAGGCTGACCCCTCCTATCTGTACCCATTCCTCTCTTTGGGACCACATAGTCTTTTATATCTGCTAATCTGTTATTGGCTTCATATTTCTCTTACTCTGAAGGCCGATTCTTCTGTCATATTTATATGTGCCATGTCATTGCTGCCTCTAAATGGTGGCCTTCGGTCAAATTTACATTCGCTTACAAAATGCCTACAGTCAATTGTCCTGACCTTTCTATGTCCCAATAACAAATGGTGAAAGACATTTTTTCCTGCCAATTTAGACTCTGAATTGGTTTTCCTGAGTCAAGTGTCCACTTTTGTTTAAATCAGCTGGGGTCGATTGGTAAGAGCATAGCACTGACATAGCTTCAGAGTCTTACCTGTTAGGAGGAGGAGGATAAAGAAGATCAGGGTGGGCACACATTCTAAAACATATTTACTACAGTGATTCAGATGTGTTCCTGGGGCTGCTTGCTACGTTTGTATCACCCAGGTTTATTTAGCTCTTAGAAAAAAAATCCCCACAAACCAGGCAGCCAAAGACAAGTCTGACAGAACCATCTGGACACCATGAAATCTGACATCATTCTGGCTTGTTTTAAACCCAACCTTCTTTTGAAACCTGCAGTCTTCTGACAGTTTGTTCCCAAGCAAGAAGGACTATATTTATATAGGAAAGGGTACTATTTAGGCCTTTTACTAATATAGAATCTGTAATTATTCTGGCATATTTTTCAAAGTGATTAAAAAAATTATTCCATTAGCTTCTTGGAAAGGGTTATTTCCCCATGAACTCTGGTGGAGCATCCATTTCAGCGAAGAGTAAACAAGCCCACAATGCTGTCAAGTATTTCATCAGCACTGAAATTGGACTTCATTAAAGCTAAGATGGGACTTTAATTTTTACAATCAGACTCATGTTTTATGGCCAAAGTAAAATGAAATAAAATGGAGAAAAGAGGGAGAGAGAGAGGGAATCTGCTTTTGTGACTCCAACAGATTTTTCTAGTTTGTATTTCCTCATAAAGCCCTTTGGAGGGGGGCGGGGAGCACCGTTTTTGTCAAGTAAATGGCACTTGCTACAAGCTACAGGAAGTTATTGTTATCTACCAGAATACTTCTTCTCCAAAGGATGAATCCAATCTGAGAAGATACCCAAATTCTTTTGTCTTCACAGAAAGCTATAGATGTGAAACCCAGCAGATTTGGTCATTGTAAAAAGCTTGGACCTTTTCAGGTGGGCAAGACCACTGAATCGGACACCCACACAGCTCAGTTTTGGAGCAGAGAAACTTCCTTACTCAAAACATATACCATGGCTTTAAAGTACAATCTCTCTCACATTAGGCAAAGCTCAAACATGGTAGAGGTGTTTCTTTGTGATTTCAAAAGAAACGTTAAACTCCTAGGCCTGGGGGTTCTTGATCTTCTAACCAGGGGCAGACCTGTGGAGACCGGAGATGAACACAGGATTTTGTGACAACAGAGTCAGAACTGGGCTTTTCTGGCTATAGCTTGCATGGAAGTTGTCATACTTGTCCACAAACTGAGTAGTGGGCTGGATCTTTTCCATTTGCCATTACAGAACTACTTTACTCTTTTTCCAACCTGCTTTGTCCGAAGTAGGCTGACTTTTATGGATGGGCTCCCTTGCCCATTGGCTTCTAGTTGGTCTTGGCCAATATGAGGCCCCAGTAAGAGCAGAGTGGGCAGGAAGAAAATGAGATCAGTGTTTTTATTCCCCCAGCTCCCTTCCTACTTAGTCATTGTGAATTGGTTTCCTCTGCTGAAGGCTACAACTCCTTTTGGGTGGCCTTTGCCATTGCCTTTTCAGGTTTAAGAGTGGTAACGGCTCCCTGCTGTGCTATCTTCAGTGTACTGGATTATCTATTGCTAGATTCACCTTAAATAGTCCTTTGTTAAACTCACCCTCAATTGAGTCTTTCTCTTTCCTGCCAGGATCCTGACTAATAAAAGTGGGGAGAGCCCTCACAATATCCCATGAGCTCCTCTCCCTAGATCTATTCCCAGCCCTCTAACTTGCTTCATGGTAGACCAAAAAAAAAAAAAAAAAAAAGTCGACTAATTCTCAGGGATACTGGAAGGATGCTCTGCAAAACATATCCTCTATCTCCCACTTCTCTTGTAATTTATTTATTAGAAGATGAAATCTTTCATTCTATTTAGAAGTTATTTTAAATTTAAAAGATGCCTGAAAAAAGCATAACATTCCATAGTTTAAGAATAATTAAGAGGATTAGAGCTAGATTCTAGACATTGAGAACACAAAGATTGTGTCTGATCTCAAGGAGTTTATAGTGTAGGCCAATAACTGACACTAAATTTTCTTGATAGTGTGTTTTTCTAGAGAAATAGGAAGGCTCTGAGATTTTGATGACTGAGAAACTTAGGGAGAGAGAGAGTGGAAAGGGGCCAGCTTATAGCTCCAAAGACAGATAAGCTAATTATCTCTCTCTCTGTTCCTCACGCTTTTCTTCTAGTATTTTTGTATTCTTTTTAGAACTTGAAGGAACCTTTATCATAATTTTTCCTACATCCCTCCTTAGCAGAAACTAAGGAGGGTTCAGAAATTATATGGTTTACCCAAGTCGTACATCCGTAGCTTTGACCCCTAGCTTTTTCGGAAAGCTTTGATGAAATTTCACAGCCCGACTATTGAGGGATTCGGCTGTGGCTGGAGTTGGAGTTACTTATGAAGGAAGGATCAAGAATGTCAGCTGATGAAGATGGAACTGAGTTAGAAAGAAGGCACACACGGGTAATTCTCTGGGTGAGTCACTATAAAGAGAGGCTTTTATGTGACTTATTTATGATTAATGATAAGGAGGAGGAAAACAAAGCACTCATGTTTATTGTCTCAAACAGTATTTACTATGTCTTTGGAATAGGAAATATTTTAACACAGGACTATAAGAATTTAGTTGGTACAGTTTCCCCAGATCAGTCTTACTGAGATTTAAGTGACAGAACTATTATTTCAGATTCTTGCCAGGTAGCCCAGCTCTTTGTCTGTATACAAATTGAATTTTGGTGTCTGGCTCCATTTGGCCACATCGATACAGGGCTCCTCAATTAAATATCTTTATAGCAGTCTCTCATCTTCAATTCTCCTTTCACTTGTCTATCTAACTTTAATATTCATATTATTGGAGAAGGCTTTGGAGATACAGGTGAGGAGCTGGCAGCCTTGAGATGGGACTCCCATTGAAAGCCAAAAGCATGCAAAAGGAACATTCCTGGAGTGACGCAACCCCACAGTGGGTGGACAGAAGTCTGGGAGACAGTCCAGATGGGATAATTTATTGGATTAAGGCTACAGTAATAAGGGAAGGATGAGACATGACTTCTAGATGGTATGTTTATTGCTTTTAATTTTGTTTAAAGAGGATGTCTAAGAGAGGTGAATTTTAGGAGAAGCCCCATATTATAATTAGTATTTTGTAGTGTTGAGATTACCATAATCCAGTTGATGGATTTATGCCACACACGTGTGTGCAAAAACACATGTATATATGTCATTGCTATATATAGTGTTTTGCCAGACAATTATAAGATACATAGTTTATATGAAATTGTTTATGTTATAGAACTTATAGGGGCATTGATAACTACTGTCTGAGCTTCTTCTTACTTTTTGGGAGGCTGCTCTTCTGATGACAAAGCACTAAAATCTCACTCTCTATAACCAAGCATGCCAGGAGATACACTGGGAAAGGTTGAGCATGGAGGATGATCTGGAGAAGGATCAGGACACCTGGGCATTGATTTGACTGGGATGGTTTTAGAGGGTACCCATCCTGCAACTTACGAAGAGTTTATGATCCTGTGTAATGAATCGTGTACCTATTAGCAGGCAGGACTTCTGGGATTTCCATGATTTACATAGAAAACTATTACTACCCCAGCACTTGGCCCACTCCCACAGGGGCCCCATGTTGGGACACCAACCTACACGTCCTCTTCCAGCCCTCATCTCCCAAACTTGAGAGATTCTGCCCAAAGATCAACAACACACAACCATTTTGTGCATTCGTCATCAGGTGCTGTGACATCCTTAGAAATGCATGATTTCAACTATTTCAACTATTATGGCTGTCTCTTTAAATGGATTCTTAATTTCCATAGTCCTTGAATTGTGACAAGCTTTCAAAGGAAGAGATCCTCAAACCAATTGCTTGAGCACGCTGACATTTTAAAGGAGTGCTTAGTTGCAGCCATTAGTTCCCTAGCAGGGAACTGGCTGGCAGCCATCGCACTCAGCCCCACATTCACAGCAAATGTAGGTTGTCAAGGGGGCAGACTCAGGAAACATTGTTCTTTGTAGGGCCTAGGATTGTTCTGTGTTTTGTAAAGCCGAATAGAACCTGTGAAATGGATGATGAGTAGGTCTGCGATTCTTGTCTTAAAAAAGTCTTGAGAAACTGATAATAATAGAGGCATTTATTTCTCTGAGTCATTTCACAGTCATTGCCATAATTTTCTTCTCTGTCATTACCATTTCACGGCTGTTCTAAGTTCCCATCTTTGGTCAAGTGATTCCGTGGTTCCCTGCTACTTGCTGAAAACAAAAACATAATTCTGTAGGCAATGTCCCTTTCCTCTGACTGACTGGAGACATCATTTTCATTGGGTTGGATTTTCTAATTTTTCTTTGTTCCCATTTGTCATTCAATCTCTGTGGACTCTGCCTTCTAAATTAATTCCTCTGCCCATGTGACTTTGTTTCTCATTGCTAACTCCTCTCCCTACACAACCTCATCTGTTTGAATTTCCTAGTGTCAGTCATTACTTAGGAAACACAGGAAATGGAAATGGCTTCTTATATCTATTTCATTCCCTTCTCCTGCAAGAATATTCTACCAATAGAATAGAGAGCCTTTCGAGAAGGGGCTATTTAAAGGCAGACAGTATTCGCAGATATGTACAAAGTCTGTCCCCGATATTTAATCTCTGAAATTGCTCTTTGCATTCAACTCTAGTTAGTGATCTGGAGATTTCCAAGTCCACTTAAAATGAGGCCAGCTCATTCTTGGGATATGGTGTTTTGAAATGCTCAGAGTTGCTATTCCTGTACAGTTGATTCAGTTTCTTCCATTGAAATCTCAGCAGGAGTTGAAGTTGCCTTCCCCAGCCTTCTTATGACTCATTGCAATGTTGAGAAAGTAATATTCCCAAAGGCAGGAGCCCTGAAAAATGCAAAGTCACACAGCAGCCATCTACCTGCACCTTAACCTTCCATGTTATCAGATCTATTTTTTGTTGAAAAGTCACACTGCAGTGTGGAGCCTGACTGTTGTTCTCATCTTCTACAAAGGAGGAAGAGGACTGAGAAGGCTTGGGTTATAGTTTCTGTTGCTGCTGAGCAACTGGGGGAGCTTGAACATGTGACTTCTCTCTGTCTCTCAGTTTTCTCAACTGTAAAATGAAGTGGTTGGATGAGTGATAAAATTCTATACAGTTTGGAATCATTCTCCCTTCTAAATTTCTGTATGGAATTTATTTTCCTCAGTTATAAAACAGGTAGTATTTCTAAACTTGGTCCTGCCTTTATTATTGTCTATTGTTTTTCATATTGTCTTAATTTTCATACTTTTTTGATGTGATATCTTTCCACTTAAACTTTTAAAACATTTTTATTTTTATCTAGGATTTATTAATATATTTCTTTTTGACTATGATAACATTCAAATTATTTTCAGTGTTGGTAAAAATTTTTCAGATTTCCTTCCATTAGTTTTATTAGGTTAATGAATTTTTATTGAAATGTAACATACATGTAGAAACGTACACAAATAATAAGCATTGGCATAGAGCTCAATGAATAGTCACCAAGAACCCCATGTAATCAGAATCCAGATCACGAAATAATTTAGCAAACTTCTCAGAAGTTCCCTTTATCCCCCATTCAATTCACTCGCCTCCTCCTCTACACTGGTAACCAATATGCAGATTTCTACCACTATATATTTGCTTTACCTGTATTTAAACTTCAAATACATGGAATCATACTATATGTACTGTTTGGGATTTGGCTTTTTTTCATTCAATTTTGAGATTTATGTATGTCATGCGGGGGATTATAATTTGTTTGTTCTCATTGCTGTACAGAAGTTTAACTTTTTAAATGATTTTCTTAAACTAGCATAGGAATTTGAGCCCTGTGTTCTTATACCATATAAATGATGCTGATGTATCTCTATGGAGAAAGAGTATATATGCTAGAAATTATAACACTGGAGTGATTTCCTAATTTTTTTTTTCCATCTGAGGCCATGGCAACCACTGGAAATGCTGGAGAGCCTGGTGCTAAAAAGGTGCTTCCAGACTGTTTTCTGGATATTTCAGAGGATCTCATAGTTTCTTCATAAATTAAGGAAAAGTAGATTCCCACAAACCTTACTCCATTTCACTGAAACAAATACCTATGACATATAAGCTCCACTACATATTATGTTGTCAATGTTGTTTTGAAAATATATATGGAAGCACATAATCAACAGACAATGATCAATAGATCAAATAGCTCCTGGGGTTCCAGGGTGGGGACAGGAGTATAATGAGAAGGAAGCAACAGTGTTGCAGTTGGCTCCTCTGGAAGGTAAAAGCCCAATAGGCAAAGAGCAAACTCAGCCTCAATGCACGTACTCAGGGCATTCTGAATTCAAGTTTGAACTTGTCTAGCAGTGGCCAGGCCTTTGGAAACATAGTTGGTTGATACTTCTAGGGAGAGATTTCAATACCATAAATACTTCCTATTTGTCAAGATTATGTATTCTAGTGAAAGATCAGATGCCATTCTGAGATGGGCATTAAAAATATTCATTTGGGGAATTATTCATGTGAAAAATTTGAAAGTCCCAAGTAGGACTATAATTTCCAACTATTTCTCCTACATGCCTAATTTTTTCTATACCTGTTGTTAACTTCCATGGCTGAAAGTCATTTTTGAAGAAAAGTTTTATTGAGCCAAAAATGCTAGATAAAAAGAACGCCAGTCTTAGTGCATAAAGTCCAAACCACCAGCAGCATGGCTAGGTAGAAAAGACATACATGGCCATCATTCGGGAGTTTGCAAGCATTTTTATGATTCAAGTTGTGGTAGGGTGGGGGTGAAGAAAGATATAAGCCACCTGAAAGAATTTACATTAGCTATAGACAAAGGTGTGGGAGAAGATGGAATGGGGCCAGCTCTGGGATAGGTGCAGAGTCTGCAAAGAGAAATGTCTGCTCCACTGGATTGGCAGTGGGCAGCAATCCCCAAAGTCCATGTGTAAACAAGAAGCGGAGCCTCCTAGGGTTCAATGGTGCCTGGCTAGGATAATCTTGGAAATAGCGACCTGGAAATTCATCTGAATTTCCAATAGTCATAGAAGGAATATGAGCAGTCTTTTGTTCGCTGGCCCATAGCCACTAACAGGCTAACAGTTCTCTCTTTTTTTCACTCTCTGGCAACTATAATTTAATTTAGAACATCTCAGAAATTATTTTTATTTTTGACAAAGAGATGCCCTAGAATTTTTTAGTGCTTTTTCACCTTTCTGCTGAGGGACAATTAGTTGTTACTTTCTTCCTTTTGTATTTTAAACAATCTCCAAAGTGAATCAAAAAGGCAGATACACTCCCTTTAGGTAAAAGAGCCTGGATATTTTTTTCCTCTTTCTTGATTATGGACAAAAAGCCTTCCTTTTACTCATTTCCTTCTACCCATCAGGATGGAAGTAGCCTACTTATCCAATGTGGAATAAGAGGATAACCCAGAATCCTTTTAAAATGTCATATGCTTAAAAGAAATGTCAGCAGTTCCATGTCCTTCAGGGTTCATCTGTCTAGCATTTGAGGGGGTCATTTAATGAATCTATTGCGACTAATGTGAGTTGGGGCCATCTGTGTCATAGATAAGTGAATGCTGCAGGCTTAGAAGGGGTTTCAACAAGCTGATTTAAAATTTTTCTTTTTAACAAGTGAACACTGAAAACATGACTGTGGCTTTGGTGTTCTACAGTGGGACATTACCTGGGAGCTGTGACGAAGGATTTGAGGAAAATGATTGATTTATTTCATAAGTAAAAACATGGGACAGAGCAAGGGATACTAGGATTTTGAAAGTTAGTATTTGGCTCACTTTAAGGACTAGACTGCAATCAAATCCTATGCCTTTGATTATTATAGTCATCTATCTACACCCCTCCCCCGTTTCCTATTTCAACATTCATTTATTCTTTCATTTTATTTACAATTTTTGAGATTTATTTTTAGGTAATAGGCATTATTTTCTACCACTATTATTACTACTCTTACTATTGCTAACAAATGTATATTGAATACTTAGCATTTGTCAAGTACTGTTTTAAGCGCTTTACAAATATTATTCTATACAGTCCTCACAGTAACCTTATGAGATGGGTATTATTATTATGACCAATTTACAAATGAGGAAACTGAGGGTTGGAGATGTTAAGTAACTTGCCCCATATCACCCAGCTAGTAAGAGATAGAGACAATATTTGAACCCAGGCAATCTTATAACAGAAATAACAGTATTAACTACTAAACTATCTTATATCATGAATATGATTTTTGAGGATTATTTTCAAATGAATCCATATTTAAACTAATTTTATTTTGTATTTTCACTTTTAATTGTCAGCCTCAAATACACCCTCAAATATACTTTTATGGATTCTACTTATTTATTCATTGCCTTATGTGTCACTGAAAAACCGTATCCCAGTTATCCCCCCACCCAAACCAAGAATCTTAGAAGTATCATTATGTGTAAAGCATTTTACTAGCCCCAAGTGATATTAAAAAAAAATGGATTTGTCCTTTGTTGACTAGGCATAATACATACAATAAATAATTTAGAAGTCAGTGTGTTAAGCTCAAGAAGAAGTACACATAAAAAGTAAAGGAAATTTAGAAAGAAGTAGCATTTAGGTTGAAAATTAAGAGTGGCTACGAATTTGACATGAAAAGAAATGAGGTTTGCTCTATTATATATGAAGGCACAGTTATCTATAGAGAATGAAAAGGCATATTCATAGTACTGCAATAAAATAATCTGATTGGAATATCAGGTATGTCAGTGGTGTGCTTGACCTGGATTGGATTTCTACAGGCCAGGTGTAGAACCAATTGTTAAATATTCTTGTGAGCCAGTTTTAAATCTTTGGTAGCCTGTAATTGGTCATGGCAGGATTATTAACACCATGAAAATTGGCAAATACTACAAATCACAGATTTGTTTCTTAAGCTCTTGATAGGTGGTTTTTCACATCACTGATTGTATTTAAGAGAGAAGAGATTGAAGAGGTTGGAAAGGTTGTTGAGAGCAGTGTTTGAATGGCCCTGAATTCCAGCCCAAAGTATGCAAGCATTAGTCATGTAAGTAAGAGTGGTTATGGGAGGTCATTTAGCAAGACATCAAAGTAACTATTGAGAATAGTAATACTTAGATGTGATTCATTGACTCTTAGGATCTCAGGTATGAAAGAGACTTTAATGTTCCAAATGCTCTCATCTGATGTTAGAATTGTGACTCTGCTTTCATTTTCCCTGAATTATTTCAAAATTAAGTTTGAGCAGTATTTTTAAACTAATTTTAAGCAGTGAGGTACAATTGTCTTGCAAATGGTGGTATCATCTGAGTGCAGATGATTCTAAATTTAAAGATTGAAAGAAGAATGGAATTTGCTGTTGTAGAGCTCTTCTGAAAAAATACAAGAAAACTTTAACTATCGAGATAGATAATTGGATTATTCACATTTAAAATAATTTCTTTTGTTGTGCAGAAACTTTTTAGTTTGATGTAGTCCCATTCATTTATTTTTTATTTTACTTCCCTTATCTTTGTGGTCAAGTTCACTAAAATCCCTCTGAGACCAAGGTCCATAAGTTTAGTTTTCTTCTATGTACGTTATTGTCTTTGGTCTTATATTCAAGTCTTCAATCCATTTTGAGTTCGTTTTTTCGTGTATGGTGACAGATAGCAGTTTACTTTTATTATTCTTTTGCATGTGGCTTTCCAATTCTCCCAGCACCATTTATTGAAGAGGCTTTCCTTTCTCTACTGTATGTTTTTGGCTCCTGTGTCAAAAATTAGTTCCCCTAAGTATTTCTCTCTAGAAGGTAATATATGCCCGCATATGTCAGGCACTAGATTAGTTACAAATAAGGTGATAGATACCCTAGGTTTAGCTTGAGAGGCTAAACCAATCTGTTCTATGAGATTTCTAAAATTTCTTCTATTTAGATCTTGAGGCTTGAGAAGATGTAGTCATCTTAAAGAGTACATTAGAGTTTTTGTTTAAGCCTCTGATTGAATGTCCAAGGTTTGTGAGTTGTTAAAACACCATGTTGGTAAAGCTAATGATAGGAACTAAAATTCTGATATTTTTTTCTAAATATCACCACAAGCTTTGGTCTCATTCTTGGGAAGCTGCCTTGCAAGTGTTTCATTGCCAGGGAAGAGAGACTAAGATAAGGCAGAAAGGGAAAAAAAGTATGTAGTCAAGTATGTGTATTATGACCTAACTAGGACGGATCAAGGGTCTTATTTTTTTTGTATATAAAGGACAGTTAACATAGAATACAGATGTGATCGTCAAAAAAGCCAGTGTAGTAGCTTGATCCTAGGAGAGCAAACTGACAAAGAAAATACTTCAGTCGTCCAAATAAGTTTTGGTCCATAGGCAACCTACTGAATAGAAGATATTCACCAATGGTACATCTGATAAGGGATTAATGTATCTAAACTCTATAAAGAACTCATACAACTTAACACCAAAAACAAACAAACCAACCAACCAAAGAATCCAATTAAAAAATGGGCAGAGGACCTGAATAGACATTTCTCCAAAGAGGACATACAGATGGCCAAGAGACATATGAAGAGATGCTCAACATCACTAATCCTCAGAGAAATGCAGATTAAAACCACAATGAGGTATCACCTCAGACCTGTCAGAATGGCTATTATTAATAAATCAACAAACAACAAGTGTTGACGAGAATGCAGAGAAAAGGGAACCCTTGTGCGCTGTCGGTGGAATTGCAAAATGGTGCTGCCACTATAGAAAAGAGTTTGGAGGTTCCTAAAAAAATTAAAACTAGAACTACCATATAACTCAGCAATTCCACTTCTGGGTATTTATCTGAAGAAATCCAAAACAGTAATTCAAAAAGATATATGCACCCCTATGTGCATTGCAGCACTATTTACAATAGCCGGGATATGGAAGCAACTTAAGTGTCCATCAATAGGTGACTGGATAAAGAAGATGTGGTACATATATACAATGGAACATTACTCACCCGGCCATAAGAAAGAATGAAATCTTACCATTTGCAACAATATGAATGGACCAAGAGGGTCTTATACTGAGTGAAATAAGTCAGAAAAAGACAAATGCCATATGATATCACTTATACATGGAATCTAAAGAACAAAATAAATGGACAAACAAAAACAGACTCATAGATACAGAGAATAAACTGATGGTTGATGAGAGGGGAGTTAGGGAGCTGACTGAAAAAGGTGAAGGGATTAAGAAGAACAAATTGTCAGTTACAAAATACACAGGGATATAAAGTACAGCATAGAGAATATTTTCAATAATATTGTAATAGCTACGTATAGTGCCAGGTGGGTACTAGACTTATCAAGGGGATCACTTCATAAATTATATAAATGTCTGACCACTATGTGGTACATATGAAACTAATATAATATTGATTTTCAACTGTAATTGAAAAATAAAAATTAAAAAAAAAAAAGATTTTGGTCCATAGGGAAGGCTGACAGGTGTAAAGGAAGAAACCCAGTAAGAACTACAGAATTTTAGACCTAGAACAGTCTCAGTTTTCAAATGAGGGAACTAAGAAAAGTTAAATGGTCTACAAGAAGCTGATGCCAATGGTGGCACTTTTCCAATTTTAGGTGATGGCTTTTCTCTAGAATGTTAGAATTGGTTTCCTCTGTCATGCCCATTCATGGTTTGCATCAGTGCAATCCTGATTATCTCCATTTTGGTATCTTCAGACTAACTTTTTAAAAATCCAAGGCAACTAGAGTTTGTTTAATCATTTCCAAGTATTTATTGAAGGCCTTCTTTATTCTAGGGTCCTGTGCTAGCCACAGGTGATATTAATGGAAAGACATAGTAATGCCAATAGTGCAGTTATGACCGATCATCATAGACAGACCATTTTTTCACTGAGAGCTTAGTCAATTTATGTAAACTCAATAGAAACCAGATTTGGGGATGACAAAGTGATCCAATCATCTGTAATGTACTATTTCTCCAATTCAAATCATCCAAAGAGAAAAAACATTATATTGCTCAGTGATGGAGAAAGTCCCTTGATTCCTTTTTTAATTCCTTACTCAGGTTTCCTAAGGGGCTAAAGATGATATTCAGTTTTCAATTTTATGAATTTATGTCCTTGAGGTTTCAATGCAAAATGAATTAATTTTCTGTAGAGACTTGGTTGGCTTAAGTTTATATTCCAAATAGATTTGTTTAAGAATCTCAAAACATAACAAAACTGTTCTATTCATGGCCATGCCACCTGACTCCCCATTCATGCTTGTCTGGGCTAAAAGTAGAGCAAAACAATACCAAACACATTTTCTACCCTTAAGTAAGCATATTGATGATGCCCACTGTTGAGTCTGAATATCTAAAGTGAAACCATAATTTGCATAGTTACCCAGCTACCATCATACTGAAAGACTCCTAGTAAGAACCACCTAGCTTAGCCCAATCAAACTCTGTAACTATGAGATGATGATGATGATGATGATGATAAAAATGACTGTTGTTTATGAAACTAAATTTGTGGTGTTTCATTACACAGCCATAAAAAAGTCTGAACACTTCCTTACCTTTTTGTTCCTCCACCTAAATTAAAAGCTTTTTCTGCATGAAGAGAGAAGGAGCTGAATCATTAACAAGTATAGAAACTCATAAAGTGAGGTACTGATATGGGCCTTTACTCTTCATTTCTTTGGTAGAGCTGAAGGGAAAAAGAGCAAGTGCCTGTGGCTCACTTTTCATCTAGAAAAGGAATTGGCAAACTTTTACTTAAAGGGCAAGATAGTACATATTTTAGGCTTCTCGGGCTAAGAAACAAAATCAAAGCTATGATGTAAAAACTTATATAACCATTTAAAATATAACCATTTATTTTTATTGGCTAAATATCTGTACTACACTTTATATTTTGTAGGATATTACTTCCAAATATCCTGCTGCAGGCAGGTTGCTCTGCAATGCAGACTGTTTCTCTAAGTTCTGAAATGTGCGTGTATTTGATTCTGTAGACAAGGATTGTGTGGGCTGTGATTTTAGCCATTCTGTGTGAGGTCTGCTTCCCTTTGCAGTTATCTTCTTTGACTTGAAAGTTGCCAGATACCTTGACTCAAACTGAACAGGAAAATGCTAAATTAAATTTGAAACAGAAAAGGGAGATTTTTTCCAATGCTTTCCCAAATTTTTGTACATGATGTCATTGCAAGTGTAGCAGAAGAAAACTAGGTTTCGAGTCATGAGATTTGAATATGAGGCACTTACTAGTTACAGTACCATGGGCATGACGGTTAACATCTCTGAGCCTCAGTTTCTGTAAACTGATGTGAATAATATCTGCCTGCTTGCTTAATATGAGTGGTCAAAGTTTAAATGACATAAAAGAATATAAAGATGACTTGCAGCTTTAAAATGCATGACACCTGCTAACAGTTATTGATGTGCTTATTACAAAGCATTTGGTCTTCTCATCCTGGCTTCCTCTTCCTTCCTTTCTCCTTCTCTCCTGTGTTTTGAAATCTTCACTATTCTTTGTTCTTCATGGATCTGTTCAGCTATTTGCTTAACTGATAAATTAATTTTATGGCTGCTCATTCAATGTTCTATTTGATCTGATGTCTCCCAGTAGTGATTTTCTGGAAATAGGATGCAAAAAATGATGCTCTCCAGTGGTGAAGATTGTGGGTATGTGGCACATGATTGTGGAAAGTATCTTGTATTAGAAGGATCTTTTGGAGCTTATGTTATTAATTCATTATGTTATTAACTCATTAATTCTCACATAATTAGGAGCAACTATTCTTTGAGAGGCACTATGTTTGGTGCTATAGATATAGTAGTGAATGAGACAAGGTCCCTCTTGTATAGATCTTACAATGTTTATGGGAAAATGTATTAGTTTTTTATTGCTGCTGTAACAAATTACCACAAACTTAGGGGCTTAAACCAAAACAATTATCTTTCACTTATGGAGGTCAGAAGTCTAAAATGGGTTCACAGGGCACTGTTCCTTCTGGAGGCTCCAGAATCCATTTCCTTGCCCTATGTAGAGGCTGCCTATATGCCATGGCTCATGTTCCCTATCCTCTAGCTTCAAAGCCAGGAATGTGTTCATCTTCAAATCTCTTTTTCTCTGTCTCTCTGATTCCATTATCATATCACTTTCTGTCTGACACTTCTGTATCCTTCTTATAGGGATCCTTGTGATTATACTGGGCCCACCCAGATAATCCAGGATAATCTCCCCAACTCAAGATCCTTAACCCAATCACATCTGCCAAATTCTTTTATTTATATAAAGTGACATGTACAAGTTCTTGGAATTAGTATGTATACATCTCTAGGGGGTCATTATTCAGTCTACTACAGGGAGAGAAAGTAAGCAAGTATACAAATATATGATTTTAGAGTATAATTTGTGCTATGAAGGCAATAAATGGGGTAACAAGATAGAGCTGCACTGTCCAGTATGGTAGCCACAAACCACATGTGACTACCGTGTTCTTTAAATGGGGTTAGTGTGATTGATGAGCTGTACTTTAAATTTTATTTCATTCTAAACAAATCTAAATTAAGGTAGCCACCAATGGCTAGTGGCTACCATATTGTACAGCATAGCTCTAGGCTTTTTAGAAGACACAGAAGAATATATTCTCCCTCTTTTTAACTTAGCTGAATTGTATGAAGATCTATGAAAGCAGTCAATCCCCACTGACCTTAAAAGATGGAATGAGGTTGGTCAGGTGAGCAAATAGATATATTTTCCTGAATGAGCAAATGAGAAACACTCCCTATTACTATAGAAATCCTCTAGTTTCAACCAGAAAAAAATACCTTCCATTTGGGGGGTAAGGTAAGGCACTGTTCATAATATAGTCAGCCTTCCATATCCATCTGCAGATGTGAAACCCACAGATACAGAGGGCCAACTAAGGGACTTGATTGTCAGTGGATTTTGGTATCTGCAGGGGTTCCTGGAACCAATATCAAGGGACAACTGTAGTTCATTTCCTTCCTTATGTATCCACATACTTGCCCTGACTTCATGGTGAGCTGAGTATATTTCTTGATCTCTTGACTTTGGGCTTAGTCATGTGACTTGTTTTGGGCAATAAAGTGTTAACAGCTGTGACATAAGAACAGACTTTAAACTTCCTTGTATGGTTGGTTTTAGCCTCTTGCTTTCTTGTGATTGCCATGAGAACAGTCTATTCTGAGTAGCCACTGTCCCAAGGAAAATGTGGGGACATGTGGGAATTGGCCTGAATCCAATCTAGAGACTATCACCTTGAGCCTGGAGTTCATTCTAGCCCAGCTGAGGTATAGCTAATCTGCAGGTCTATTTTAAGACACAGAATTTTAGGTCAATTTGTTACTCACCATTATTGTAGCATAGCTGACTAATACAAGGGGAAATATAAGAAGGATTTCCCTTTTATTGGAGGACTTTGTACATTACTGAGAGAGGCTGAATTAGCCTCCATAATTCTTCTGAGCTCCCTCTGGATATTATATTTAATGTGGAGGAGACCAGAGAGGGATTATTTGCTTTCAAGGCAGTTTCTTTTAGTAGTTTGAAGAACAAGAATACCTTCAAAGTCTAAAGATTTGTGTAATAGAAATTTTACAGCTCAGTAAACAAGGCAGCTAAGTGGAACCCTTCACTTTAAGGTCTATTTTTGGCTTCAGTGACGCAACTTTTTTCTTCCTGATCTCACCATCTCTCAAACTTTATTACTAGGAAAGCAAGGAAAATATCCCTAGCTAGCCTTCTTTCCAAAGTAAGTGTGATGAAAAACAAAGATGGCAAAGACTTTTAAAAGCCTACAGTACATTAACTATGTGGCTCTTCTTTCAGTAACTATAGTTGCTAAAAGTAAACCTGGCAATGCCTCTCAAATGGACATTGGACATTATCTTAGTGACTGAAGGCAAGCTTAGCCACCTCTCCTGTTGTTTCTTTGCATAGCCAAAGTTGAATGAATCTTTCTCCCTGTGATCTTTGTTGCCTCCTGAGCATTAATGATGCTAGAATAGTATTGTACTCTCCCCCTAGGTGCATTGATTTTCCTGCTTGAATTGATGTAGCCCCACAAAGAGAACACCTCACTGTTATTATCCTTTTGGATGCTCTGTTTGCTGGCTCGGCCACTCCACTCAGCTTCATCAAAAGTAGGCTGCATCTATGGAAGAAAACACGACTTTTCAGATGTGGGAAACTTCCTGAGCTTGAAGCATGAGGATACGCATCTACTTAAAGACTAAAGGAATCAGGTTTCAAAAATTTAATGTAGCAATTGATGAAATTATCAATGGACCAGCAAGATTTTGAACTGTACTTGCTTTTGTATGTACAGGAAAAATCACTTTGTATATGTTTGAATCTAAAACCAGAGGCCAAAAATAATGATTATTGCCTATGTTTTCTTTATTTTGGATATGGCTATTTATTCTCTGAGGAAGCCATTAGATTGGGACAATTACCAATATCCACACAGGGAAGTCTGGCTCATTCCTCTGTGGTTTTGTTGCAGTTGTCAACTCAATTATATCATCCCTATTTGTGATATATGTCCAGAAACTTCTCCCCAGGCCAGAGGTCAGCCAGGTTATCATAGTTCTTTGGGTCAAGGACTAATGGAGCAATTCTTTTCCCTGAAACTTCAGCAAAGCTGAAACCAAAGAGGATGCAGAGCTGAATTGAATAGGAAGTTGACTCTAGCAAGCCAGAGAGGTCAAATAAAAGCAGATGGTTAAAGCCAAAAGGCCAGGAGAAGATATTGGCAGGGATTTGATGCCAAGGAAGAGAAATCCACTTCAAGAAAGCAGGGCATTATCCCCGGCAATTCTTAGAACAGGCTCTGTTGTGAGGAGCTGGCACCTATGTACCTGTAGGAGTGTATTAGCAAAGGATCCAGCTATAAAAGACAGAGATGGGACCTATCCTCCAAGTCCTTCTCTCTCACAAGGCTGTGAGCTCCATGAGGCAACTCTTACTTAATTCCTCCTCATTCTTCTAGTGTTTAGCACATATGAACTAAATAAATTTTGCAACATGGAAAAATAATTATCCAGATTAAGCAGATACACAATATTTTTGTTAATGTAACTAGTCAAGTATATCAAATTATACAATGAGACTGTTGGGTTCGATGAATAAACTTTCATTTGTATAATTAGTTGCAATTCGTATAATGGAAGAACAGAAAAGACAAAAATTGAAATTCACAATTTTCGAAGAAAAGATGGTCATAGCCAGGGTTTTCTGCTAGTAAACTAAGTACATGTTTTCAAAAAGGCTACAATGATTCTCTGGAGCTAGTCAAAATTGTGGCTCCTACTGCTGTGAAAAGATGAACTTAAAACATACCCTTTAGGTTCTTTTTAGAGAGAAGCACTTTGAAAAGAGAACACACCATATAAGTGCCAAGTCTTAGTATTATCATCGCTGCCATGAATACCTCCAAGCCACAGAAAACATGTTCATAAAAGAAGTCTGCTTTGGAGATGGGCTGGTGAGGAAAGTTCACTTGAGATATTCCATGCACAAGCTGCCTGTATTTAGTGCCATCTCCCTGAAATCCCAAATTACTACTGTCACCACTGTGTGCAGTAAAACTTTCAGGTAGATAAAGAGCACAGTGGGGAGGAAATGTTAAATGCTTATACAGTGCTTTAATAATCCTAGAGCATTATTTCCTTTCACAGTAAATCATAGTGTGAAAATAACAATATACATTCTTGTTACTGACCACTGTCACCAGTCACATGGAGCACTGGCT